>NW_003303745.1:393009-419230 GCF_000142945.1 Phytophthora infestans T30-4
CACATCTTGCAGGAGAAGCGTCTTCATCCGAGCCTATTCCGGTGCATTCGTCTTCACTCGAGTCTTGCCATACTGTCTGCCGTCGATTACGTGGGTTTGCAACGGCGGCAGGCGTTTCTGTGCTTTCCCCAGTCGATATAGTAACTGCTGCTACTTAATCGGTCACCACTTCCTACACCTCAACATTTACAGTCTCCAGTTCACAAGCCACGTTCATTGTCTCCACTTCACTATCCAAAGCCAATACCCCCACTCCACCACAACCAATGCATATACTCCACTCTCCATAATTGTATCATTATCCTTCGCCTCCGCAGCCTCGTCAATCGCTAACTGCTTGGCCGGCGCTCCCTCATCATCATTTGATGTAGCGTAGGCAGGAGCATTTCATTTTGACTCAGCAATCGTCATTGCTGCTGTTGTTCGTTTAGCGCCCATCTTCCTCGCCAGCGTCTTGTCTGGCTTTGTGGTGCCCTTTTCTCCCGCTCGTCGGATGCGGCACCCGTGTCGATCACTCAGCAGGGCCTACCAGCACAAGCGCTGCTCTCGTTCGCTCAGCTCCCGTCGTGGCGTCTTTCCTGAAGCACCGATCATCTCGTTGCCAGCTGGCGTTTTCTCAAATGAAGCTTCTGGTGGCTGGGAGCCACTGGTTTGTGGTGGGTGATAAATACATTATTTATCACGTGCAGCCAAACCCCGATCGGCCGTTACCTAAACCTGTGCATTTGACTGTTTTCTGATTGAAGCGCTATCTTATTATCACGATTGCAATAATATTTACAGTACGACTTTACAAATTTCAAGTTTAATAAAATGTTATGTTGGCGTTAGTACATAACAGAGATGCTGTCAAAAAATAAGGAAGATATTCGCCTTCTATGTTCTACCCTGCAACATATGTGAAATAAAGGGTTAGCTCCGCCAGACCGGGAGCTCGCTGGAACATCTATGCTGCGTATGCTACATTATTAAGCTTAGAATTTGTAAATAATAGGTGTACGGGAGGGCAACAGGGGCGGGTCACCCAAAAAGTCATTCTAATGTGACATTTAAGCTGCATAATTGACCACTAAGGAGCATGCCAAAGCGAATATTGCTACATAGTACGGAAACGAACACGACAGCTAGCCGGGGTCACTGGGCAGAAATAAATACACCTGCACCCCTCATTTTTCAAAATTTTAAAAAACAACACCTCCCATACAAAACCTTTTATAGAAAGTTGGTATGTCACCTCTACAAGTAACGCAAACGTTTGATGCGATCGAATGCATTCTATGCACAAAACAAAATTCAAATAAACCAAGAAGGCTCAAATCACAATTAGTGGAGAAATCACTTGACACACTCACTTTTGCGTCAAAATAGGGCGTACAGGATGCACGTTTGGATGCACGTGTGCCAAGACCGAGAGGAAGCACTCAAGTTCAATAAGGTTTGTTGTTTCTTGCTTACATGTGATCAATCCAAAGGAAGCCTAGTCATTAATTTGTTGAATATATGCAGTTTAAAGACAGCTTAATGTAGATGATAAGACTACGGGCTTGTGTGATGTCTTTGTGAGAAGCTGGCGTTCCGGGTGTAGACGGAGTGCCAGGCATTTCTGCTTTGCGACGGACTCGGATTGGCTTCGCGTCTTCCACAGGAGCTTGCGTGCCATTCACCCATTCCCTATGCCAGATATCCCAGCCACCCGCACGTTTCGCCGAGCACGCATACAGAGGAAGATTAGTCCCACGTCGTTGTCGCCACAGAAGTACGTAGTCGTAGACGCTCGCTTGATGTCGTGGCGGAGCGTAGCGGACCTAATAAGCGCTCTGGTCTGCTTGCCTTCATCGCGCCACTCGTTCAGCTGTCGTGCTGCATGCTTTGACTGTTGGTTGGGGCCGATATGAATATCTTCGTTGCTTGGTGTAGCAGAAGGAACTTGGGCCCCGAAGGTGTTGCCTTCGTGCATGTCAGTGACGTGGAGCTGCGTGAGTTGGAGATGGAGCTTAATCATGTATTTGACGTGCGTCAAAAGCTGTGAAGTCTTGTTCTTATGGTACGCCGTGTGAGTAATGTAGCAGTTTATAATAGCTTAGCCCCTCCAGATCGGATGCTGCATAATGTAGCTTAGATTTGTAGGCTTAAACTGAATATATTCAGTTTAAGCGATTTTTGACTTTCAATTTGTAATGGTGCCCTTTCCCCCGACACGTCAGCATACAAAAACTAAGATAATAATTTATTTCGTTTCGGTTCTCGCATTTTTATACCCTTTCAAGCAAATACCAGGTCTTTTCAAAAATCCTAAAAATTGGTTTGTACAGGCTGGTTGAAACTGTAGCTGATGTGTATCATTTCATAGAGGAAACTGTCACGTACCTACCAAATAAGTGGCTCTAAGAACCTCCGCCATTTCAAAACCTCCCTTATTGTATAATTTGCGGCGCCTGAGATCAAGTGAATCCCAAAATGGTGAATACGAGAAATACGGTACCACGGGACAGCGAAGTCACTGCATGTGACTTGTTATTCAAGTCGGTGTGGCGCGAGCCCAAAGGAAACGAGTGGACACACAAACCACCATCACGGCGAAGCCTGGACGAACGATATAAGTATATTCAACCTCACGGCCACACGGAAGGAACTCTCGGCACCGATTACTTCCTGAGTGAGAAAACCCTACTCGAGTACTATGCTAACGGTACGTGAACCATACATTAGTAATTTTCTAGATGTATTGACAGGATGCTCAACATAGTGCTGCGAAGCCGCGCTCATGGATCTGCACCGACTACTGATTCAGCTGGCGCTACGTCGACCGCCCCCGGTGATGCTCAGCTCGCGGCTGCCCAACAAGTTGCTCGCCAGAACTACCTTAGGGACATCGAAGCCGGAGCTGTCCGTGAACAAGCAGCACCTGTTCACCAAGACACAGATGCGACGGGCGGCCCTGGTACACTGGATCACATTCTTTAGATGCTATTAAATCTAATCATGTGTTTGTGCTTATTATGTACACACGCTCAGTCACTACGCCTTCTGGGAAACAAGCATCACCCCAAGAGCAAATTGTGGCTCCGGTTCACGAAGACGTCCCCTCCGGTAAGCTGAATATTATTCTGCATGATATACTGCATATTATAGTGAATGTTATGGCGTAAAACTGATTGATATTTTGCTATATTTGCTACAGCTACGCGCGATAAGGAATGTCAGCACGCACCATTATCATCGATACGTCCGTCGAGTGAACGTCGAGCATTAGCAATTGGCTCAAGTCCGATTGCGGTCTTGCCGCCTCGTCCGCAGTCAGCGTCTCCACTTATCGCTACTTCACCTCAAGTTTCTGACGTCTACGCAAGTGACGACGCTAATGTTTCCAGCTCGACAGTTGTTATTAACGACGCCTCCATAGCATCTGGTAAGAAACAAAGCGGTATTCTGCATATCAAACTGTATATTATGCTGATGCATATGCTACACATACAAGATAAACTCGTAATTGACCTTTCGTGCTTGTAGATGATGAAGATGAAGCAGAACTGAGTGTGCGAGGCACAGCGCTGCTGGCGGTCAATACTGACCGCTTGTATTCGGTTAGACCCAGTGAAAACAATCCGCAGTACTGAGCTATTGAGTCTGGAGATGAAGCTGAGAATGACGACGTTGAGACGGGCGAGTACAAATCTGGGGACGACGTACACGGTCGCTGTACACCAGAAGACCTTATCGACGATCCAAAGCAAATTGAAATTGAGATTGCCGCTGAGGTGCTCTTTGCAGAAAACGTTTTGGAGAGATTCGGTGGTAAAAACGAGGTTCTGGCTGGGAACCTGAAGAATGGTGTGTTGCGTGACATGGCTGGGAAGATGCTGAGAACCCTGATATTTACGATCACATGATGGCCCCGTATGAGCCTGTGGACAATGCAAACAGCTATCCCGGATTGCGTCAAGGCTATTTAGGCCCTTCAGCTGAAGCATTACGACATGGAGATTCTTCAGTTGGGCTCTTCTTCTACTTCATGCCGGTGGTGCTCTGGCTCCATATCGCGACGTGATCAAACGGGTATCATCGGGAGATGCTGCCTCTCCGTATTGACAGTGCGTATCAACGCTATCGTAAGAGGAGACGTTTCAAACCGGGGCGAAACACGACACGATAAACAACACGAGATGGAGACAATGAAGCCGATCATGCCCCATGAACTTTGCCGTTTCATAGGCTTGCTAGTAGCCCGAACTAATGCCCCAAATCGAGAGAAACTTTCCAGCCATTGGAAGACTACAGACGTGGGTGCAATCGCGCGTGATTGTTTTGATTCGGTACTCGCGCGTGACCGGTTTATGGGGATCTCACGTATCATTCACTTCAATCTAAACAGTGACCCCCGTGCCCAACCAGACCGCGCATGGAAGATCCGGAAGGTGGTGGAGGTATTACAGCGCACCTTTTCCAGTGGATATGTTGTGCCTTCGCACTTGACATTTGATGAGGCCATGTTACCAAGTCGCTCATTTTTCAACAAGATGCGAGTCTACATGAAGGACAAGCCTCATAAGTGGGGTACTAAACTATTTACGCTGTGCAGTGCAGTCACCGCGTACTGCATCCAGTGAGGTTTGTTTTTGGCTACCAAAACGATTTATGATGAATTATGCAGTTTGTGATAGCTAACGTTTTTTATAATACTGCATTAATTCAGCTTTGAGGTATACTGTGGCAAGAAACAGCACGATAGTGGCGTACACACGCCAGACATGAAGTCGCGACCAGCTGCAGTGGTCCGCAACTTGTTAAAAGTATTTAGACCTGAAGCACGGAAGCAAGGCATGAGGTTGATAGTTATCGACCGCTTCTACACGTCGGTTGCATTAGCTATCCAGCTACTGTTGATGGGGTTTTACTGCGTCGGGACTATTATGACGAATCGGCTGGGCTACTGCACACGATTGATCGAAAAAAGAAGAAGAAAACTCGCCCTCCAGCGATCCCGCGCGCTTCCTTTAAGATCGCAAAGTCTAAGTTGGTGCCAAACATGAAAGCTATTTGCTGGTGGGACGCTAGACCTGTGCATTTCCTATGTACTGGTGGAAGCAGCGAAATTGACCGAGTGGTACGTCAGGATGGGGGAGAGCAGGTCGAAGTTCCGTGTCCTCGAGCTGTGAAGGCCTATCACGCCTTCATGGGCGGCATTAATATCCATGCCCAGCTGCGATTGCAGCGCTACTCGCTGCAACGCGCGCTTCGATTCAGAAAGTATTACAAGTCCCTCGTCTTGGGGTAGATCGACTTGGTGATTGTAAATGGCTACAATATTCACAAGGCCTACCACAAGAACAAAACTTCTCAGCCTCTGACGTATGTCAAATACATGACCAAGCTTCATCTCCAGCTCACCCAGCTCAACGCGGCTGACATATACGAAGGCGTCCGCTTCGAGACGCAAGCACCACCCGCCGCACCAATCCTATGATCCGCTACCTGTGGCGAATCACCAAACTGAACACATGGCCCGTCAAGTGACGAATGGCGAAACGCGGATACGCAGAACAAACGGCGTCAACGATCTTGCCAAGCTTGCTTCATTCTACGGATTGACAACAAACGCGCCTCCACCACCACTTTCTTCTGCAAGGACTGCAACGAGACCGAACCGATCTATCTCTGTATGAGAGACCGGCGCAACGTGTGCAGCGTTGCTATGACTTGCTTGGGATATCTGGCACGAGAAGTGGGCCAATGGGAGACTAATTCCTGTCGAGAATGCCAAGTCCATCTCAAAGCGGACATGACCTGCCCTGACACACCGTCGACGCCTGGTACCCCAGTTTTAAGTAAGAGACGCCGTACTAGCTCATAAGCGGTAAGCTGCATATTAACATGACTTAGGCTGCATATATGCAGGGGAAGTTGGATAGCTAGTTCTGTGTTATCTTGAACTTCAGGGTGGTGTACCTGTTCTCATCCTGGTGTGCATCCAAGTGGCCTATTTACACCCGAAGCGCGCAGCGTTTCAGGTGATGTCAGTACATCATCGTCATGGTTTCGCTTAGAATTTTGCGTGACATGCGATGGCTCTACTTTTCAGCAGGATGTACAAGCCATCAAGGGGTGACACCCCTACCTTGTAAATAGCTTTTTGTAAAGGAAGTCTAACTCTAATTTTGTGAAAATGAGTACTGGTGTCGCTCCTGGTTCAGTTCGACAAGAGACCAGTCACTATCCATGATACGTTGCACACTGCAGTATTAAAATCGCTTGTTTTGTTTAATATGAAGTTTATATGCAATATTAGCACGACTCTGTTAGTGCACATCCTGAATCATATCTACCCTAACCAAGTTTATTTACAAATATATAGTCTAATTACGCTGCATATGCAGTTTAAAAGTTCTTTTCAGCTTTCGGTCTGGAGGGTTTAATCGATAATGCCGAGCACCAGTGACTTGCAGTATTTTTCGAATCGAAATGCACGCTATAGGGAGTATTGTTGCAATCGCAATAATCATGTACAGCGATGCCTCCCATGTAGGCGTGATAGTCTGTCGCCACTCTCGGACACGGGGCCTCCAACTTCTCAGCTCCATCCTGGCGCCCCACTCTGTCAATTTCAGTGCTTCCTCCAGCACCAAAGAAGAGTACTGGTCTTGCATCTCACCAGCTAATAACTTTATTTTGGGCACAAGTTTGGCGAGTGCAATCTTGAAAGAACCACGCGGAATTGTCGCCGGTCGACCCTTCTTCTTTTCAATAACTTCCTTGCAGTACCCCAGTCGATTCGGCATAATGGTGCCCACGCCGTAGAAGCCCATAAGAAGAAGCTGGCTCGCCAAAGCAACCGACGTGTAGAAGCGGTCAATAACAACCAGCCTCATCCCTTCTTTCCGTGCGTCTTTGCCGAAGCCTTCCTGTAAGTTTTGTACCATAACAGCGGGTCCTGACTTCATGTCTGGCTTGTGTGCATCACTGTCATGTTGTTTTTGCCACAATAAACCTCAAAGCTACATATATGCATTATTAGCAGAACAAATAACAGTTAGTAAACTACATAATTCAGGTTATTCTACTTTAAGTTCCGTAACAATGATCTGCGTACCAAATGCAGTACGCGGTGGCCGCACAACAAAGCATAAAGAGCTTTGTGCCCCACTTGTGGAGCTTATCTTTCATGTAGACGCGCATCTTGCTGAACGACAACCGGCTTAATAACACAGCTTCATCAAACGACAAGTACGGTGGCGCAACAAACCCACGTGCAAATGTTCATTGAAGCACCTCTACCACCTTCCTTTTTTTCACGCACGATCAGTTTGCGCTTTAGGGTTTTGATTCGAATTGAAGTGCACCTTTCTCGATATCCCCATGAATCGGTCTCGTCATAAAAAGGAGCCAAACCACCCTCGCGCGATCGCCCACACGTCAGTAGTTCTCTAGTGGTTTATTAGTCAGCTTCTCTCAGTTCGGAGCAATTGTTCTCGCGATCAACAAGCCAATAAATCGGCATAGTTCGTGAGGCATTAAAGGCTTCATGGTTTCCAATTCATTTTGACTGTCTCAACTGATCTTGCGGGGTAAATCTGAGTTGCAACGTTGCTTCTTCTGATAGCTTGAATATGCTGCATCAATCCGGAATGGTAACATCTCTCGGTGGTAGTCATTCAGCACCCAGCAACATGTTGCACCGGCAAAAATTGTTTTTGTGATATAGGAGAGTCGCCATGCCGCCGTGCTTCTGCGGATGGACCAGAGTAACCTTGTCGTAGACCTGTATAGTTGCCCGAATTACAGTCGGGCTCATACGGCCCCATCATATGCTCGTCGATATCCGGCTCCACGACCCCGTTGCTACCATTCCACGCAAGACCGGTTTCTTCAGATTACCGGCAGGAACTTCATCTGCTTCTCTAAACCTTTCCAAGAAATTCTCGGCAAATAATACTTCTTCAGTCATTTCTGCTTTCGTCTCATCCACATCATCAACAAGGTCCTCAGAAGCGCAATATGCTTCATCACCTTCATCCGAGTCGTATTCCCCCAAGCTAACACCATCCTTCTCGGCTTCATCACCGACTCAATTGCTCCGTACTGGTCTGCGCTTTCGCTCGATTCAACAACATTCAAGTCGTCGGGTTTGTCTGCAAGCAGCTCACTCCGAAGTGCGTCCAACTCATCTTCGATGCTTTCGTCAATTGTCATACAAAAGTACATACGTTAAAATATTGGACTGCATAAATTTGCATCATAAATACAGCAAAGTATACAACGTACCAGTGTGAACTTCGGTAGACGATATAAAAGCGTCATCGCTGACCTCCTCCGTACTGGAACCCACATCAGCATCTTCGATCTCGAACACATCGTCTTGAGCGTTCAGTGAGGTAGCAGTAAGTGGGAGAGCCGGATGTCAGCTACGAGGCGTACATGGAGACGAGGCGATGAAGGTTGCAGTCGTCTCTAGCGAGCACCGAGTTGGCTGGCGTGTCGTAAGGAAACGAGGGACTGGAGAAGGTTGACGCAGCTGTGTGTCATTTCTAGTAGTATCTACGATGCAAAAGATAAACAGCATAACAACGTTAGACATTCACCATAATATTCTACGTTTGGGTTATCATTGCAGTCTGCACAAAATACAGGCTTACCTGCAGCAGTAGTTGTTTCAACATTTTGACTGGTCACTGCCTCACGTGCACCAGCGGCGTTAATATCAGACAGGTAGTTCTGGCGAGCGACTTCCTGTGCAGCGGCAAGTTGATTGTCCCCAGCAGCACCTGGTGTATCAGCTACGGCGGCGCTCGATGGAATGGTTCCGCGTGGTCGACTTCGCAGTACTATACATGAGAAGCAAACGTTAGAGTTTGTGTCAATACGAGTACTCTGTAAGGAAGTACCATCAGCGTAGAAGTCAAGCACGGCCTTTTCACCCAAGAAATAATTGAGACCAACGGTGCCGTTTGGATGATCGTTGGGGCGAATTTACTTGCAGCGATCGTCCAAGCTGCTGCGTGGTAGTGGCTTTCTCGTCCACAGGTAAACGAGACGTGCCCGACAAGACGAGCGGCTGAGAGCCCCTGGCTGATTGTGCCTTTTCCAAATCCTCCTCATTCGTGAATTTGCGCTCCGAGAAATCAAGCTAAAACCAAGAATGGGCAAGTCACGCAGCAAGGTGCAGCGAGACATCGAGGTAACGGGGAGGGACTTGATTCCCGATGCAAATCAGTTGCTTTTTGCAGATAACTGTCAACAGCAATTGTCGGAATTTAGACAAACGATCGTCCTAACCCTCCTGTTTACAGAAGGGCTCGAACAGAAACTGCAAGGACAATTGACTTAATGTTTGTAAGCCCCTTGAAAGGGGGAAAGAACATTCTTACAAATTTCAAGTCTAAATCGCTAAATATGGATATATTCAGCTTTAGTCGATAGGCTATCTAGCACATCCGGTCTGGAACGTTTAACCCCTTAGTTCCCATATGTTGGAAGATCCAACATAAGAGGTGCATCCCCTAATTCAATCTTGTTGCAGTGTCTTTGTTTATGTTGCAATGATAAATATAAGATATATTTTGATTTGAGGTTTGTAATGCACATCTGTCATTTATCCTCTATAATGAAATTATGATTATTTTGTGTGTAAAAAAGACAAATGTACAGGTTTGGGTTGCTTTTGCTGCGGATTGGATCAGCATGATAGAAAAGGGTAATCTCGAAAAAGCCGTTAGAGTAAGAAGATGGTGGGTCCTGTCGGCAAGACCCCGCGGTACAAACTTACGGCCAGGGAACGACAACTGTGCCTGGACCTTCAGCGTCGCGAGGAGGCAAAGGAGGAAGTGGCACCAAAAAGAAACCCGACGCGCCTGTGAAGAAGAAAGCAGCGAAGGGACGTTTGCTAAGGCGGCGCGTGCGTCATCCAAAACCAGGAGGGGAATGGCGGCGGCATCAAAGGAGACGGATGCGGAAGCGGGGTGCACGGAGGCGAAGGAGACGGAGACCGTGCAGACGGAGCCGGTGATTTCTACGTCTGATGACGAAGAAGTGGAGGGTGTATTGGCTGATTTATCATCTGGAAGAGAACCCGGACATGGTGGACTGTGACCAGGGCATCAAGCGGCGACGCCGCTCGTGCAAGCTCTGCGCTGTCTATAAGTTGAAGCCAAGGAAGTACACGAAGTACTTCTGTCCTAAATTTTCCTCTGTAAACCGACGTTTCTTGATACTCTAGTCTACATCCCTATATGGCTACCTAACACACTTCTTTGAGTAGTAAATATCTCTGTAGTATTGCGCGAGTGCCGAGGGAGGAAACTTGTTTCCAGATATGGCACGAAGACTGGAGAAATGACAACGCCATCCCGTGCACGTTGCTACAGGAGCACACGCTCCACAAGCGCCCACCTCCAACTCTAATGTTAATATACGAACGTAAGAGATGCTCTTTTTACTGAGTCAACCCTTTTTCTAAGTGTTGCAAACGTGCAGCACTTGTGGAGTCAGAATTGCTATCCAATCACAACAGCAGCAGAAATATTTTTTATTTGATTGCATGCTGTCGCAACAGCTTACTTACATGTATGACTTTACATCCTACTCCTAGTTTTCGACTGCGCGCTCGTTTCAGATACCTTCGCGGCCGTACTGAGCCGCACTATCGTCTACATCGTCGCGCGAGTCGCTGCGTCGATCCTGCGCGCTACGAGCGCTCTTTTTTGAGCTCTCTGTATGTCGCTGAAAATGGTTCGAATCGCTTAGCATAAAACGACTTATGTTGTATATGGCTGTTAACTTTCTACCATGCAATCCAGTTCCTCTCCCCGCCAAATATCGAGCTTAAACATGACATATAAAATATCTTATATATTCTTATATTGGACCATCATAAGGATCAAAATATACCTGAATTTTTGGCCGGGAACTAGGCCTAAAAAAGAAAACTGGGAAAAGAAAAAGAGCCGTTGCAAAAAAAAGCAAAAAACGGGTTTCTGCTAAGTTGAAGGATCGATAGGCATACAATTCATAAGATTTAAAAGTGATTGGAAGGCGAAAATGGTTAGTGTGTCCATACCTGTTTAGATGGACTATTATTAAAATGTAGTATATGGTCGCTGATCATAGAATATGAATCAATTGGCGGTGACCCGGGTCACCAACTATTATTAGAGCAAAATCTGAAATATTTATTTAATTTTAGCACCAGGTACTTCAGTACCATTTCTCGTTTGGACTGCAATCCTTCCACTGTTGGCTCAAATGAGCGACCCTCCTATTGTACTGGCAAGATGAAACCCAACACCATTTTTTTGTTTTGCCCATAAATACAAAAGTAATTATCGGATTAATGCCGGCAGACCCGCAATGGAAACAGGGTAGCACAGAGATCACAGACAAACACACATTGTTTGACTTTCTTGTCTTTTATTAAAATGGTGGACGCTCAAACGTCTGCGGGAAATTGATGCTGATCATGCATGCACAGAACATTTCTTGCGATATTTAATAAACAAAGAGGCCTAAAGTGACAAGCTTTACGCCAGAATGCAGCTTGGAATGCAACGCATCTGCAGAAGGAGAACGCCTTACGGCCACAATACAGTGTGGCCATGGCACAACAAGTCTGCGTCAGCACCATAAAAACTGATCACCACAACGGTGCGCTGGGCAGCACACTTCGCAGCACAATACAAGCAGAAAGCGCAGGAAGCGTGCAAAAAGGCCGCGGTTAGGGTAAATCTGGTCGCTCTGAGGCAATTTTCGTGTGACCCACAGCATTCCTGGAAAGCACAACTACCGAGGATGCCGCCGAGAGTTAGCTGGCGAGAGATCGCTGTAGATGTCCACGCCGCCGAAGCGGAGGCGGTATTGGCTAGGTTCACGTCGTTCGACATCTACAAGAGCCAAGCAATGGGGTGCACCATATGCCCCGGTGCCGACCACAAGATGCGTTATCGTCTACTAGAGTGCAGCTCTACTTTCTGCGCCGAAGCGAGCCCACTGAAGTGCTCATGGCGGGGGAAGATGGTGACGTGCCTGGACAACGACCACTCCTCCATCTTTGAGTTCGGTCAGCACAGCTCACCTGCCGCGACCCCAGCCTCCAAGAAACTCACTCTTCGGCACAAGGCCTTCTGTCGGGACCTGGTCGAGCAACGTCTGAGACCGGTTCGCATCAGACACGCGCTTGCTCGCAAGTTCGGCACCCCTCTTGAAGAGCTGCCAGCGTTGAAAACCGTCCAAAACGTTGTGAACCATTACATCCGCACTCAAATGGAGAATCATGACCGCGCCCAGGAGCTCTCCGCTTGGGTCCGTGACCATGCCTACACCGGGAGCGAGGGCATGACCGAGCCGTTTACATTTGCGCGGCACATGGACAATCCGGGTAAGCCCATCATCGGAAACGGCTCGGACAAGCGGCCGTTCCTGGTGGGCATCAGCTCGAAGGCCCTGTTGTTGAGGCTGTCCGTGCCCCCCAAGAGTTTTATTCTCCACCTAGACGGAACTTATAAAACCAACCAGAGCGACTACCCCGTGCTGGTGGTCGGGGTATCGGACCGCTCGCGTCGGTTCCACCTTGTTGCGCTCTTCGTTATGTCCTAGGAGACGCAGCCCATGTTCCAGGCTGCGCTCATGGCGCTTTGTCGAGTGTACCGTTGGGTCACTGACAAGCATCTATCCGTGTACTACGCTATGGCCGATGCCGATAGAGCCCAGTACAACGCCCTCGCTGCCGTCTTCGGCGACAACCTGAAGTACCAGTTCCTGATGTGCTTCTTTCACGTGATGAAGCACATCCAGGAACATGTGAAGCTACTTTCTTCTGGTGCACAAGCTAGAGTATTACGCGAGCTATACGATCTGCATTTCGCGCGGAGTTACTCAGAGTATATAGGGATGCTGAGACCAATCTTGTCGGGGTGGATGAGGGACCCAACTTTAGTTCCGTTCGCGCAGTACATACATGGGCAATGGCTGACGGGTCCCTTCATGGCGTGGCAGGTGTTCATGACGCCGAGTGGCTTCGCATCCACAAACAATCCCGCAGAAACGTTCAACGCGCTGTTTAAGCGCGATTACACGCTGCGTCGCAGGCTTAAGATGGGCACTCTTCTTCGAGAGCTAAGCGCGTGCTGCCGAGATCAATCAAGTAGTGCCAAGGCGTTCGAGTTTACTGTGTGCCCCGCACCAACCCTCGCGCGTAGGGTCTCCGAGCTGGTTCGGGAGAAGTTGCTGGGTGTCGGCGAAGACCAAGACCTTGACGCTCTGCGCGCTGGAGCCTGCTGCATCCTCAGGGTTATATCACTCCCAGCACCGCGTGTGCAGGTCGCGCCCAACAACCGTAGCGAAGAAGCCATCGCAGTGACGGCGCAGATGGGCATCAATTACGCGCGGAAGGAATTTGAAGGAGAACCGTCGGATGGATGGCCTGTTGACGTCCTACGGCAATGGTGCCCATGCCGCTACTGGTTTGCCTTTGGTGCGTGCATCCACGTATTGTTCGCTCTACGCGTCACTGCACATGTCGACAGCAGTGGCCGAGAGGTTTTAATCAACCGCCGCAAGCGCAAACGCGGAGAAGTCACGGTCCTACCGGATATTGGTCGTCCACGCACAAATGGTGCTGCACTCAGCTTCGACTGACCCAGTGCATGCAATCTGTCGAACTACGGCGATGTCTGATCATGTGCATATCTACTAGCATGCGTCTAATGCAATACGTGTGAGGGATCTGCAAATACATTTACATGTCTTACGGTTAGATCCAGCATTCATATACGTCGAGTAATGGTGGCTTTCAAAGATCATCTTACCGCGTTAGCACATGTACAATGCTGTAGACGCGAGGACTTCCATCTCCCTACTCTTCTTCGCCAGACCCACTTGATGTAGAAGAACCTCCACGCACGTCCACCGAGCCGGATGAACCCGTCAGCGAACCCCCACCGCTCACGATAACACTTCCTCCTGCCTCGGCCGCGCCGCTGGAACCGCCGGCCACGCTCACCAGGCCACTGGCACCCGTATCGCTAGAGCCTCTAACCACACGCACAGCGTTAGCTCCGCTCGCGCCCGCAACAGACGACCCGAGCGTCACGTCACCGCTCATGGCTGAGTCGTCGATGCCGCTGCCACTCAACACAGACACCGAGCCGCCCTGTACGACGCCAGCGCCACTACGCCGCCTGCGCTGTCTCCCGCAGAGCTCTCGCCCGCCAACCGAACGGCGCCCGCGACTAATTCTGTCGAAAGAGACGTCGGCAGCCCAGACGATCCGCCCAGCATCACGTCGCCCGCTACAGATTCAGCACAGGAGCCACCACGCACGTCGATTTTGCCGCCGTCGGTCACAGACGACCCCACCGACAAGCTGATGCTTCCTGCCGAGTCAGTGCTGTCCGAGCCAGTCGCAGCGCCGGACGAAATCCAGACGCCGCCCGACCCAGCTCCAGCCGGACTCGACACACGCACCACACCGCTGCTACTCGAGCCTTCCCCGCTACCCAACGCCAGTGACGCACCACTTCCCGACGCACTCGCGCCACCGGACATCGTTTCGTCGCCTCCCGTCGCACCAGCACCACCATCTACAGCAAGCGAGCCACCCACGTCGTCGGAGCTGCCACCGCCCAACACACGCACAGACCCACCAGCACCTGCAGCCTCGCCGCTAGACACAATCACCGACCCACTCAACTGCGCAAGCAACGCGCCAGAACCGATCGCAACAGAGCCAGACGACCCCGCATCGACCGACTCACTCGTTAACGATACAGCACCGCTGCTCGCGGAAGTCGCGCCCCCGTGAAAGCTTAACGTCACCGAGCCGCTCTCCGTCGTTACGCCGTCACCACTCAGTATCGTCATGCTGCCGCCAGTCAACGACGTCGAGACGCCACCCACCACAGACACCGCAGAGCCTTCTCCGAGCAAGGAAGCACCACCTGACACATCGATTGATCCAGCACTAGTGTCACCAGATCCGCTATCGATACGAACGGACCCGCTTGCTGGTGGAATGACTGATTCTAGAGTGCCTCAGAGTGGTGTGGACTACACCGGTCGTGCTGGCAAGTTGGCACCGGAGCCTACCCTATTGTGGGTGATGGGCCACTGTGTTGATCAGATTTGCGTTTGTGTTTTGTATATTTCCTCCTTCCTAGGATCAAATGTGCATAGAAATGAGTAAAAAGGGCATTGTTGATTGTAATACTAAAGTTTGTAAGGACCAAAACATCTGATGCCATATGTCAAGAACATAGCCTCGATTTTTTGGGCGGAACGAAAGACACGCACTTTTCGATTAAGTGTAGCATGTGCATTTGAGCAGATATTCAAGGATGATTATGACTAATTAAGAGAAGAAATCGTTATCTTTCCAACAAAAAAAAGCTCATATAAATTGGATAATTGGGTGAGAAGTTGTGAAGGGGCAATGTTTGGTGTTGGGTTTCATCTTGCCAGTACAATACGACAGAACGACGAGCTGGCGGCACAGGTGGCTCGAGTCAGACTGCACCACGGAAGAAGCAAAAGCCTCGGAATCGACTTACTGCATTTGAGCGTGCTTGTGCCCTACTTGGTACTGAGAAAGTTGAGCAGTAAAACTCAAATCGTTGTCGTTAAAATATTTCTCGATTCCTGCCGAGTATTTAACTTACTATCCGGATGAATCAGCATTCAGCGAGAATAAGGACGAGCCTAGTGACGCTAACAAAGGTTCAAGAAGTTCAGATGAAAAGTAGCTGTAGGAGTGCAAGAAAAGCGACCAATTGGACGACCTCGGAAGCAGCAAGCTCATACAGCAAAATTCACATCTATCCTGCGCTTTCTGACACCCCGTCCACAAAATACCAAGCAGCCTGCATATCGATGATTCGAATTCGGGCACTTCTAGCAGCACAGTGATGACTAATAACCACGCAGTCGACGCCAATAACAACAATTCAGTATCGGCAACCTCAGATATTGATGGCGATACCACATATTTTAGGATCAACATCATTTAGCTTAACTCGGACGTTGGATCGAAGCTGCAGTGCATTCAGAGCTGGAGCAAGGAAAGATAGCCGGTATTGCCTGATTACAGAAACTTAAACAATGCATATGTTTTATGACAGATTAGTTGAGTACCGGGTCATTGGTGTGACCCGGGTCACCGCCAACTGTTTCATAGGTGGTAGCCATTTCGGCCGAAAAATATCATAAAAACTCAATTCTGAGCCTCGATTTACAAAAACTTGATCTTTTCAACGCTACCAGCGATCCGTTTTCGTTCTATCTGAATGCTACTTCCAATACAGAGGTGCTTCTTAGAATAATGGCCGTATCACACAATTCCAGTAAGGAGGTCGTCCAGCAGTAGATCTTCAAGCGATGTCATGACTTCGTTTAACGTTACAGCGCTGACTGCTTGCAAGGCTTCATAAAAGTCGGTCATCTTTGACCTCCGAGATTGCACACTCTTAAAGTGCATTGGCACTCGACGGATACAGATTTCAATCTGCGTTCCAGGCTCTGTTACATCTGTCGACGGGAGAAGCCTACACCAGCCAGTCTCGTCCGCTTGCATGCCATTGAAAACACCCGCTCCTTCGGTGATGAACTTCCATGTGTGGATAATACAACTCTCGTCTTCAAATCGACGCGCAATGAATCTTTGAACTAGAGGAGCTGTTTCCCCGGATTGAAGCGTTTTTGACTCGACAAATTTCGCTGCAATCGTGTTCTCCGGATCCCCAACATCGTAGCTACGCTGGTAATTTGGTTTGTAAGAATGCTGAGTCTCGCCTACTCCCCACAGTGACTGCCCGGTTTCACGAAGGGTAAATGGCTGCACCATCTTGTTGAGCTGCTGGAAGTACTCCACTTGTTCATCGGAGTCTCTTGTATGAACCGAGTGGAGAGCAACTTCACTCTCAGGAACTGAGGACAGCCCACTGTTTCTAAACACCTCTTCCGCTCTGGTATAGTTATCCTCGAGTTTTCGGATGTACGCATCAACCAGCGCAGGCTCTGAAGATGCGAGACATAGCTTTTTGCGAGACTCTTCTTGACCAGCATATCGCTTTCCCAAGATGCCCCGAAGATTGTCGATATACGAGGACTGTAAGCTGATCGCGGCGTAAAGCTGCTGTTTATCTGCTTCAGCCTGGAAACGCTGCTGTTTTTCACGGCATGCGGTTGATTCCCAGTAGCAGTACGCTGGTGTTCTGCTCGACAGGAGCTCGGACTTTTGCTTCTCCATCTTTTCTCGCAGATCAGTCAGCGCTTCCGTTAGTTCCCTTTCTTGTAGCTTCAAACTCTGCCGAGTGTCTTTTTGCTGTATACGGTAGAAACGGCGTTTTTCAGATTCACTCATTCCTGGATTCTTGGGCTGATTCTTCCTGCTGCGGCCATTACTCTGAGAAACAACTGAGGTCATCATGGAAAGATGCGACTCATTCACATCGACCAGAACGTCCGTTTCGTGAACGTCATCGAGTTCGAAGGCGAAACTATCGAAGTCGTCGGACGATGACGTTGCTGCTGTCGTTGCCACACTCATGGCAATTTCCAAGTGAGTGATTAAGCTGACTATTCCGACCACGTAAGGCTGGTCAGGGTTTGCATATGTTTTCCGATGTAATCTGAGATTGCGTGAATCCAATTTGAGACAGTCTATTAGTAACGTTTCTAAGTGGTTAAGGGTAAAACAAAAATAGTTTTGGTACATGCTTTACCGGAACTTCTGAGGTGCTCACAAATCCTACTAAAATGCATGTTTACTTTAATGAAGTTAAGTAGGTAGTCGAATACTACGTAGTATGTAATAACGCGGAGTAGTATTCTGTCCTATGTGCGAGTTTGTAGCTGTAGTTCGTCGTTTGTTTTGTCAAGATGGCTGTAAATCGCCCCATATTTGGTCGTTAGCTTACCAGGACACCTGGTGGAGCCAGGTAGTTGAAATCGGCAGGCGCTCGAGACAGTACCAGCACAATTGACCGGCAATGGATACTTTAGACAACATGTTTCGTCCGTCCTTACGCTACCATCTCAGTGGGGTGGATATGAAGGGCGCCAAGGGAGTGATACATACTAATGTTTGAGGGAAGTTTAAAAAGGCTAATTAACTATGATATAAATGAAAATGAATAACTTCATTCGATATTTCAGACGCACAAACACAGTGACCTCAATAAAAATAAATTCATTGCTGGAGTCCTTTTGGTTGCCAAAACATTTCAAGCACGGAGTATTAGACAGCGTGTCCAAGTATTACCAATAAATCTTTCAAGAATTATTAAAATGCTAATACCTGTGTTTTGGCCACTTTGTTTACTCTGAGTTTGGCACGAAGTCCCATTTACTGATTGCTTCCGTCTCAAGTTGATTGACAAAAGAGGCTCAACCGATCTCAAGTCAATCGATGCAGCAGTAAGTTCCAGTTACACAGTTTTATTTGGATAATCTACTCTACTCCAGGCTAACACTCGAGTCCGGTCAAGACGTCGTCAAGCAGCAAGCTCTCCAATCTCTTCGACATCTTGTTCCTGTCGGCTTCAAGCGACTCGTGGAGCATGTTATGGAACAGCGCCACAGCTGGCTCGCGGTTGGAAGACACGTTGAAGCGCATGGGCACTTGTTGCACACACACTTCCAGTACCACTCCAGTGTCTGTTGGTCTCACACTCATCCACGCCGTCTCCTCTGCGTGTAGTCCATTGAAGTCTCCTTCGCCCTCTGAGGACATTTTCCAGACGAAAAGCAGCCGATTCGACTCCGTGTAGAAGCGCGAGATGAAGCGCTGTACCAGTGTACCAACGTTGAGCGATGTAAGGACACGTGACTTGATAAACACGTCGTCGTCAGGTGCCGACTCATAGGCGCCAAACGCAGGCTCGTCTTGCTCGTGTATCGCCGTCCAGATTGCCTGACAAATCTTGTCGAAACTATAGGGCAGCACCACTTTATTCACGTGCTGGAAATACGCCACGTCGCCGTCTCCTTTCCGTCTGTGGGTCGAGTTGACGGTCGTCTCGGGCATCGACGGTAAGCCACAAGCGGCCATGACACCGTCCACACGAGCGTACGAGCCTTCAAGCTGCTGCAAGTACGTCGTGTACAGTGCGCTCGTCATCGAGTGTAGTGTTGGGACATTGTTATAGCAGTTAAAACTATTGCCATCACCGAAGGGAACAGCGTTCCCATTCAGTCGATTGCCAGCAACCTGTCGAAGGCCTTTGAGATATGACGCTTGGTAGTTCACAGCGGCGATCAGGCGTCTCTGTTCGGCCTCGGACATCCGTCGTTGATCACGTTGTCGAACCGTTTCCGAGACCCATTCGGAATGCGTTAGCACGTCGGCGGACATTTGCAGCTCCTTACGCATGGCAGCTTGTTTATTCAGTCGTGCAAGCTCCTTGGACAGCTCATCAACGTGTTGCTGTAGCTCGTCTCGACTGTCTCGAAGACGCTGTCGATACCGTCGTTGTCGCGTCTTCTCTCTCTCGCGTTTGCGGCTGTGTTTGTCGGGCTTGCCGTAGTCCTCGCTGCCAGTGGATGGGCTTGGCGAGCCCGTATCCCCACTGAAAAGTGCCGCGGTGAGGGCGTCGGCATCTCCAGTCGAGAGTCTCGGTGTGAGGGAGCCGTTGAAATCCAGGAGGCCCACGATATCGTCGAACAAGACCTCGTCGGTCGTTATCAGCTCAGTCATCTGAGCGCGGCTGGAGCGGTTGTGTGGGGAGTGAGTGAGCCGACAGAGGCCTGAGTGAGTTGACCTGACCTGACGATTCCTGTCTGATCAGTGTCCTTGGCAAAGCCCTATTTGCGGTTCCCCAATCCTATCCGCCAGAAAACCAGGTGGTCACTTCCCGAACTTCATCATGATTCACAAACTCTATTTTTATTTATGAATAGAATAATACAGCGCTTGTACATGTAAGTGTCCCTGTCCTGGTTGTCTTATCGCCGGCTGTCTCAAACAAGGTCCTCTACACGGACATATGACGGCGTAATCTGCATGTACATGTACCGTACTCCGTACATACAAGCTGAATGGATTCCAGGGGGTGCAAAATTATCGCAGTGGTCCGCGATAATTTTGTAAGGCTTACAGACAGCTATTAGGTGTACAGAACATGTTTTATTAGTATTTAATATTATTACCTGTACTACCTCCATGACTACAGTGTAGTAATAACCTCAAGGGTTGCTTTTAAGACACCGGTATGAATACCAGTAGTAGACTGATTACCTTGGTATGCTGGCCGCGTGGGGTTGAACTTCCGCATTCTGCGCACGCAAGTGCATCCAGACCTGATCAGGTCACTGATGAATACCGTCAGCGCTCCATCGTCTGCTACGCTAGTGGCTTTCCTCGTCCACTGTACTTGACCACTGTAGCGTGTACAGTCAGTGGCTACTCATCAAACTTGATACAACTTACTAATTACGCAAAAACTTTGTCAACTTCTGTAACTTTCTGACTATTCTACCTTGAGTTGTTGTAAACTCAAGCGCTCCGTCAGCTCCGTCAGCTTGGAGCGTTCCAAGGAGTTACGATCATCGTCAAGGGAGAGCGACGCAATACCGCCAATAACATGCTGTTCGTTGTCTTGTCCGAAGTCTATCACCGTCTCCACAAACTGCGCAACTCTTGGGTCACACGATTGGACTGTGTTCAAACACACCGGCACCTGATTCATGTACATGTCCATGACGGTACCAGCATTACTCTGGCGAAGTCGAATCCAGCCCCTTGAACGCATCATCGCCCTCTATAAACGCTTTCACCATAATTATCACGCCGCCTTTTATAACATAGCGACGGAGGACAAGACGATGTACAATTGACGCGGAACTAGAAGCGCTAAGCTTTTTTATGAAGCGGAACTTGACAGCGTAGGAGCTGTCCGAGCTCGACGCCGCACACACTTGTCGATCCTGCAATTGATACCTTAGTTGCGTAAGTTTCCATACAGAGTGACAGAGATTGTCAGCGTCAAGTAAGAATACAGTTTTGCGTCGATATTGAAAATACTTGGCAGTGCCGTCGCTTGAGTTCACGACGGACTTGACCACGCCTTCGTGCATCGACTCCACGCCTTTTGCAGCCAAGACGCTCTCTACACTCGAGAAATTTGAGCCAATCTCTGTCAAGTACGCAGTGTAAAGCTCCACATCTTTGCGCTGCTCCAACATACGCATGTCTTGTAAATTGACTGCTGGCGCACGACTCAAGAGCGTGCGTATAGTGGATTTGAGTTCTTCGATGAGCACACTTTGTGAGTTAACAGTGGCTTGCAAACGTCGCCCCTCTTCTTCAGCAATCACTTTATTTTGTCGATTGCACAGAGCCAACGCTTTCCATGCGGAGCCGTGGCGATGGCACTGGCTTCTTTCTTGTTGTTCTTAGCTTGGGTTAGTTTTTCCAAGTGATCCGTTAGCTGTATCACCTCTTTCCGTAGAGATTCACGGTCGTTCTTGGCTCGCTGGCGATACATTAGACGCCTTCTAGTCTCCTTCGCCATCAAAGTGTCCGATATCTCCAAACGTATGCGTTTTCTAGTTGTGATCGTCTCTTTTGTGGGCGTCCTCGGGCTTAATGACGCCGCACTGCTCGTATCAGTCTCAGTCGTGGAAGTCCATAATTCGGAATGTAGCGAGTTGGTACAGAGCTGCATCGAGTAGCTCGACCCCCTCCTCGATGCCAGCGCCCAGAAAGTCCTCCAATCCAGCGAGGAGCGAAGCTACAGAGGTCTCTTGATCGCACATTCTCGCGTCTTCCGTTCTTGGAAGTTCACTGAGCTCTTCCCAGGCAAATCGCAGATAGCATCTGGTGCTTACAAAAGGCACCCTTTTTTTTTAGACTGGGATGAAACCATTCGTATTGTAGAGGTGCCCTCTACCACTATACCGTGTATTGTTGGTGGCTGTCACTCTGATTTATTCGTCGCAAACCCATGAACGTAACATCACAAGTAAAATTAATTCTAACTGGTAATTACTGCTATCACCTATTTATACTATACATGCTGCAGCGATTACGACGGCTAACTGTTCGTAAACCTTCTTTGCAGTTGATGACAATCTAACCGCATTCACAGAAATCCCCTGCAGTCCTCAGAACCGCAAGACAATGACGTCTCGACCAGAGTTCGACGCTTCATATCTTGATAATGTGGCGGTATTTGACTCTAACTGCTCCCCTCTGAAGACACCACACAAGAAAGCAAAGCTGGTCCGGACTTCAAAGCCCTTTAGTGCTACAACTAACCTAGCTGAACTAGATAATGAAATCCGACGATCAAGAGAGACCGGGCGACTGCGTTTGTATCGGCGTCGAGTCAGGAACGAGCGAGACAGTTTGCAACGCCAGGCGAAAGTGTTGACGGAGAAGTGGCTTCACTTACAGCAGACTCGACCGAGTAAACGCAGCTTTAGCACTGTGGATATTGAGATTTCGAACTCTCTGTGGAAAGCGATAGCTACTCAACAACTTCAAGAACGTATGGAGGCAGAGGCAGAGCAGAAGCTTCTTAAAGGCAGTATCAAAGCGCAAGATGCTTGTATCGAAGTGTTTCAAGAGCTGCTTCGCAGTCAACACGAGAATATAAGCGATACGTCAGTGTTAGACCCACGTAGTTAATGCGCAGATAATAATTTGAAAGCATATCGATGCCTTTAGCGGGGCCAATAAAAAAAGCGGTTTTAATAACGCTTATTAATCGACCGTTAGCAACAAAATCGAGGGATCTTTTTCCTTGTCAAACAGCGTTATCCCCTTGGGTCCTACCGTCTTACCCCGCACAAAGCGCCCAGGCGTACTTAGAAATATTATGATGTGGTTTAGAACAGTGTGTAACCTCGATTACAACGTAAAGTAGAATACAAGGACACACCGCGGGAAGGGTTCTATTAACCCTATCGTTACTAGAAAGATACACTAGGTATCTTTTTAGGCTGGCTTTACTGAAATCAAGACACCTTATTGTCATATTTCTTTCCTCCGCGCTAATCGTCGCCCATGTTTTGCCCAGTCGCAGCTTAGGAAGCGATGTTTTAGAAAGCAAATGTAACCACGCAGTTGTGCCGATGCCTTGTCCTATTGTGTCTCGTGGGGTACTGCAGAGAAACTGGCAACCAACGCCACTATCAAACCCGCGGCACATTCACAACACATTCTGTAGCACAATTATACTCGAAGAAAGATCTGATGTATACGCTACAGCCGCTTTCTCAAGGCACCCATCGTGTCACCATGATCGCTTTTATCACGCATCCCCGCCAGTAACAAGATAAGGAAAGCTGTCATCGCTGCGGTATCTTAGGAACATGGAAGCTCGTCGCTGTGGTAGTGGGTACTTAACAATGACGCAGAAATGCCGCCAGCATGTATAACTCTCGCTCCTCTCTCTCTTCACGCTGCAGGCGGCTATCGGCACGCCTACGACCACGAGTAGCACGGAAAGGTCCGCGATTTGGTAGAGCTACTGCTGTTTGCCAAACTGCATTTGGTGTGCGACTACAGGCTGCTGGGGGCCAGCATATTCTTCATGCTGCGCGTGTGTCGATAATTGCTGAGTTTGCTCAAGAAGAAAGTCCCACCAAGATGGAGAGCTCATGTGTTTTCGAAGAAGCCGCGACGAATACGCCGCATGGAGAAAGGAGAGCAGCGCTACAGAAGAACAGATGTCGCCCGTATAGAAAGAGAAGCTCAGAGCCTAAGGACTCGCTGTGCTGGGCAGTTCTCGCCCTTGGCGATTCAGAAATGAACTGTACTGACTACTGATGCGTCGATGTCGCTACCCATAACCGGATAATGAAGTTCATGGACCGTAAAACACAACCGAAGCTTGAGGTATGGATCCCTGGTTTTAGAAACCGGTTCTAGGTAGAATCGCATGACGACAGATAAAAAAATGCATTATTCGTCACATTTACTATTGACAGGTATCTTCGCTTGACGAAGCTCTTTCAAGAACGGGGCCTGTGCTTTATAGATTGATGAAGACCTTTTCAGGTTTCCATCGACTGTGTAGACTTGCTTTGGTAAGTAAAAGAAGTGATACTTCTGCCAGCATGTCCACGCTTTCTGTTGGCACAGGTGAGGCTTAGCAGTGTCAACCGGATATGTACGCTTACAGAGTGCCACTCGGTGTGTCTCGCAGTAATCCGTTTTTTGGGTGGAATATCTACCCTCGAACTTGCAAATGGTGCATTTGCGCTTCGCTCTGCTTCTGTCATTCAAGGCGAGCGATGCCTCTTTTGCAACGCAAATCAGTGGCATGGCTATAGAACTCTCGTTTTCCCTTTCAAACGGGGAAGCAGTGTCGTCCGTCGTAGAGTTTGCAGGGGTTATGGCGTACACCATGCCATCTGTACTATCAACGAACTTCTTCCAATCTCCATTGAACAGCTCTCGAACAAGCGAAACTACAAATGAGCGGTGTGTATCTCGCGCACCCGAACTTGTAGTATCATCATAATTTGGAGTGGAGCCGCTCCTGCCGCAGGCCAGGTTATGACATATATATGCGTTGCATCTCGCTATATCAAAAATAGCCATAGCCAACTTCTTGTGCCATTTTTGAAAAGAGTGGCCATCGGCGAGCAAGAAGCGACCGCGAAGCTGGTCGTGGCGGTCAACACCTTGCATAGCTGAGTTGTACTCTCCAATACAAGTAGGGACAGAAAACGCAACCTTCGTGTCCTTAATTCGACGATAGACAGTGGATGATGTAGATGAGTCCGCATTGGATACTATGTTGACAATGGATCCGTCGACCCAACTTGCAGCAACTATATGTTTTTCTAAACATACGCCTTGTTTCGCGAAGCCCCTGGGTTTTTCGTCTTTCCTTTTTATCACCGTAAAGCGGGATAAATGCTTGCTGGAAGAGCGGACAGTACCGCGTCCGTATAGACCGACCGATCGCAAGCTTTGTGCAGCAGCGACCTGTACTCGTTACTACAAGCCTTGTCCTTGAGCGAGATCCACAGACCACCTTCTCGTCGACTTGCTACCGCCGTCCATGTCGTAGAGCGCCAATTATAGGCTCTACTGGTCGTTGCTGTGGTGTTGGAAATCCCACGTGAACTCTAGCTACAGATGTAGTTAGGATGTTCCCACAACAATACGTCTACTAGGATAGTAAACGATCGTTCGGGTGGACCTGAAGACCCCAGTTCTGCCCTTGCACCGGGACAAACTGGACCTTGTAAACTACTTATATAGGCCAACCAGTAAAATAAGAACACGCTACTAGCACGAGCAAAGCTAGCAGGTGCTTTGAATCCTCGTGGTCCCAACAGCGGAAGGGTACCAGGCACGGGTAAGCCTTTTACGAGATCACCGAGTGTTCAACACTCGGCTGGAAGAAATAAAGGGGAGGCAATTAAAGCACTCCCAGTCGTGCAAATAGGCAACAATAAGCCGTCACGTAAAACCTCCCGATAATAATCGGCCAATACACAAAGTCTCTTGGCCTTGCCGGATGAACCCTCGCTACAGAGCTTCGAGTTCACCGACAGGCATAACACACTCAAACAAGCTTGACCTGACGCTTACCTTGAAGCCGGACGTCGCTCTGTGTGCTTGAGTGGAAATTCTGTTCTGTATTTAAGCTTACCCTTTCGGATCTATTCCTAATAAGAAGTCCTAATCAAGTATACAAATATCAAGTGAACAATGATCCGTTATGGATCTTCTTGCATGCCAAGCGTCGTCTGCACTGTCGCAGGAGCATCTTTAACGGTCCGCGCCCTGTCCCAGACGGTGAACGTGTCTTCCAAAGTTCGCTGAGTATTCCGCGAACTCATCCCAATCGCCACTGAGGGTTCGTACCGTAGATGGTCCGCTGAATGCGGATCCGGCCAGTCCATTATTAATAATAAGGACAGCCTGGATTCAGTGACATAGGGCCGTATCCGATATTTGTTGAAAACTCGGAGGTGACGCCGTCGAGTCCCTTACACCTTGGCGTCTCCGTACATCACCCGACCGAGGGTTCGTCGCTTGAACAACTTGGGCGGTGTCACGTCTTTGTCGACGGGTGATAATCCGCAACTACGGAGAAATCACTACACCACAACTTCCCCTGTCGCAATGGAAGCCACGGTACTGGTGCCCGTTGTGACATTTCTTCATTCTTCAATTCACCATCTCGCCACCGTATGTCCAAGCGTCTGAATCGAGCCGTGTCCGACGCTTTTCAGCGTCTCAATCCTCGTAGACGTCGCGAACGTGAGCAGCTGGAGG
>NW_003303745.1:420139-423056 GCF_000142945.1 Phytophthora infestans T30-4
GCAACTTGATCTGGTCCCAGCTGTCTCAGCAGTAGTCCTCATCGAGTCGAGTCTGCTCATAGTCGCGTCAAGTACAGCCGAGTGTTCGGTCGACTGTTGAATTCGTTGACAGCCTTGAGCCTTGACACATGCACTACTGGGTAAAAGCGATACTCACTTCGATCAGGCAGTTCCAGCTCGTACGCAAACTCTTCCACCTTGCGAAAAGGTCCATGCCATCGGTGAGCTAATTTCTTCGTCAAGCCCGGTTTGACGCGTTCCATGTACAGCCACGCCCGGCTCCCAATCTCAAAAAGAGATCTCGGTGGAGCTCTTGCAGGATCTTCCATCTCTTCCGAAGCTTCTGGAGGGTCCGCCGAGTCTTCGTTTCCACTTAGTTGAGATATAGCAGCTTTTTCCAGTCGACTCAGAGCATCATTATGCTTTTTTGCCCTTCGCTCCTTTTCTACAGCCTGATAATCCTTGGCCATAGTGAGGGCGACCTCATGTTGTCGATTGATCTCACGCCGCCACGCCAGTGCGTCTGACTGCTTGCCGAGTCCTCGTTTGAGTGATGACGACATTGCCCGCAACGTCGACTGCGCATCCCAACCATGAACGAGGTAGAACGGCGTTTCCTTCCTCGTAGTGTCTTGAGAAGTATTGATAGCAAATACTAGCTTCTCCGCGATTTCGTCCCAATCTTGCTGTAGAGGGTCTTCTGCGTACACCCGTACGGACCCCATCACTGACTTCACCGAACGTTCCTGCTGTCCATTAGCCTGTGGCCGATAGCTTAAAGTCGCTCTTGATCTTGACTGCATCATCTCTGCGAACGCTTGGAACACCTCGCTCATGAAGCGTGGGTCGCGGTCATGCCTTATTAATGATGGGGCTCCGAACCGTCGGTACACACGTTCTTCGAACACTTGGGCAACACTCAGTGCAGTCGTATCTGACATAGCCTTGGCAATAACGAATCCCGTGAACGAGCACTGAAATAGGAGCAACGCCGTGTTGCCCCTACGAGATTTCGGTAGTGGGATCACAAAATCCATCGAGACGATCTGGAAAGGTCGTTCGGCTAGCACGTTACCAGGTGAGTATCCACGAAGCTGTGGACGGCTTTTACTCGAGCTGCAATCTGGACATGACTTCACATGCTTCTCCACGTCGGCGTACAAGCCGATCCAATAATAATCGGACTTAACGCGGTGGAACGTTCTCACCACACCTTGATGTCCTCCTTGAACCGGTCAGCGTATTCCTAGGCATTTCGAGCTTCTTTGTAACTCAGCTCTTGTGCTTGGCCCTGAAGTACCTTCTTGATACTAAACCACTTCTGCTCCTCGTCTTGTGCCACCTGTATCCGTCTGCGTCGTTCCCGCTGTATCGCTACCGGGTCACCATCTTCCGCATCGGGAAATGCCGCTGGTACAGTCTTGTGAGGATGGTCTGGCAAATCTTCGCCGAATGAATCTTCGGTGGACGTCTCTCGTCGTTCTTCATTCTGTTCTTGAGCTTTTGAGACATCCTCCGAGTGTTCATCTGCAAACCTGACTCGTTTCTTGGCTTTCGTCTGTCGCCGAGTCATCACTGCTATATTACCAATAATCGCACTTTTGTTAAGCTGTAATCAAACCACGAAAATTTTCGAAAGTTTTCCACTTTGAAGACTCGCTGCCTTGACAGTACATGTACTTGACGCTCTGCTCCTCGTGACGAAAACATCTACCGAGTCTTCATCCGGCTCGTAGATCATTTTCTGGATGCGGTTCAGCGATGCCAATTCCCGACTTGCGAGTTTCAGCCAAGATTACTCGACTGACCTTCGATTCCAGCGCTTCAGTGGCTAACGAATCCGCGGCCGCGTTGTATTCTCGTACAACGTGAAGATATTTAACTGATCGAAGCTTGGCCGTGAGTTCCTTGTGAGTATTCAGCAGCGCTAGCAAAGTTTCCTTCCTGCATGCGATCACCCCTAGTGATTGTTGAATCGCGAGCCTTGAGTCACCAACGATGACTAAATCCTCGGCATCGTGCGCAATAGCAGCCTTGACACCGTTGATCATACCTTTATACTCTGCCTCATTCACCGTGGTAGCCGAGAGGTAAGCGTTTGCAGCAATCACTACCTTCCACTCAGGAAGGCTCCACAGCACCCATGAACAACTCCCGTAGCCACCGTACTTCTCTGTCTTCGCTGATCCGTCAAAAGACATGACGAATCCGCTGTAATTACGGGAAAGCCTGGCGTACAGCAACGCGGGGGTCCATTCGAATAGTCGGGGAACCCTTGTTTGGAGGCGCCACCGGCGCGAGCGAGTCTTCCAGGTCAACGAAGCTCGTGATGCTTGACTGCAGTAGCTGCGCAAAGGCGACATCCTTCTCCTTCACGCGCTGCACCTTTAGGTGCCACTGCGATAGCAGCACTGCGAACTGGACCGCGCGTCCGAAGAGAGACTTCGACTTATGCACCCACTCTAACGTCGAGAATCGTGTATAGACATGTAGCGTCTTTCCTGCCAGCTGGACGTAACAGATCTTCAACAGCAGAAGTAACGCCAAAACTTCCTTCTCAGCAGGATGGTAGTTCATCTCGGCCTCCTTGAGCACCCGACCGAGGAACCGTACGGGGTGTAACTTGCCTTCATGTTCTTGCATTAGCGTAGTGCTCAACGCCCATTCATTCGCAAAGAGCATGACGTAAACTTCTTTCGACCGATCGAAGTGCCTGAGGATGGGTGAATGTGAAACACTCGTCTTCAATTTTTTGAAGGAACGACGTGCCACAGAAAGGCCACCTTCAACGACAAAGTCTTCATCCTTGAGCTGGTACAGCGCCGCACCGTAGACCGCGAAGTCTTGAATGAAGCGGCTGTAGTAATTAACCGCTCACAGGAAACGACTGCATGCCCTTCTTGCTCGTTGGAAGCGA
>NW_003303745.1:424728-426264 GCF_000142945.1 Phytophthora infestans T30-4
GCCCCCAACTCACTTCCTGTTTCGTCGTCTGACTCGTCTTCAGTATCGACTTGGTTGCATTCAAATCGTTCGTCTTGGCGTCGAAGGGCGCTCTGTTGGGTTGATCAGCTTTTTTTAATACGCTGGGATTTCAAGATGCTATCAAGCTGATCCGACTCACGAACCTTCTTTCCGGACAGCGGCGATCTTTCGAGCCTTCTCCCACCGACATTTTGTTTCGTTTTGCTGTGTGAATCAGCGCTAACTCACTGAAGTAGCGCTCGCATGTTGCTGTGTTGACCACACTAGACAGCACTTGCATCGCAAGTATCGACAACTTGGCTAAAAAGGCATGTCATCGCGCATGAAATCCCAGAACGAACTGACGGTACTGAACCCTCCCTGTGGTGGAAGTGCTAGCTTTTCCTTTCAGCCACTTGTAAATATCCTCTCCTAAGTTGCCGGGGTCCCCGCGCGTGAATCGCCGATAATAGTAAACGCCGATGCGGCACAGGGAGCCTATCGTTGTGAGCGGGGTCTTGTTTAACAGCTTTTGAGCGGCATTGGTGTGTAAAGGATGAAAAAATAGAGCGAGCAACATGAGCGGCTGCTCACACTGCTTCCATCGTTGCTCCACTTGCTAGATAAGGTTGCGCGTGCCAACCGGACGCACCGAAAATCCTTTGAATATATCCATGTAGCACACAACAACCATCCGCGAGCGAGTTCTCGTCGCGCTGCAACTTCAAAGAGGCAAATGCAAGCGGACGCACCACCTCTTCAGCGTCTTTAAGCCGTTCCCAAAATGATCCTCTGCTAAAAACGCGTGCAGCATCAGGAAAATCATCGCCAGCTCGAAACTTAAACTCTAGTAGCTCAAGCGCACTTTGAACGCGCAACAACGATGCAAAACATCCATGCATGCTGTTCCAACGGGTTTCACATAATTGTTTCAGATTCAGGAAATATCCATAAGTATCCACCATGCACGTCCTTGCTTCGACTAACCACTTTGCGGAAGACGCATTCAGAGCATTGACCGCGTCTGATGCTTGCTTGGTGACCTCAGAAAAATCTGACTTCAGAACTGCCTTGACTAAATTGTTTAGATCATGAGCAAAACAGATCTGAAATGAGATATGCGGCCACCGTAGACTTAAAATTCGTCGTGCCCGCGCGCATTGTCCGGCATTATCGGTAACAACGCCACCAATTGTCCAACCATCACTCTGCATCTTTTCCATCACACCTTCCATTTGTTCCGCAATTGCGATAGCGTCATGCCTGGGTCCCGTAGGAAGCAAAGCGTATGTCATACCACACCCAAAAAGAACCAATTGGCAACCAAGCAAGTGAGCGCGAGAAATGTTCTGCCAAACATCACTTAAGAAATTCACGCGCGCACCTTCATTAGCACATTGTACATTACGAAGTGCCGTGCTATCTTGGCTCTCGCAGTCGAAAGCGTACGCGTCTAGAATGGGTCCACCAAGCTTCTTGCGGGTTGGTAGTGGGAAGATGTCAGCGATCATCTTGCTTACGTGACGCAGAAAACGC
>NW_003303745.1:426364-432553 GCF_000142945.1 Phytophthora infestans T30-4
ATAGAGACTTGCTGTATGTGGTATCAGTATTACTTTGACTGTGGAGACCGGATCACTCCGTCCAGTGAATCACCACCAACCGCCAGGTGCACTGGTTTTACACTGGTGTTTTCTACACCAAAACCATGGTTTATCCAGGATTTTTATAAAACCATTAAATCCAAAAACCAAAAACCAGCCAACACTGGGTCCAGCGTCGCTAGGCAGCTGTCGAAATCCTCGTTACCGAAGCAAATGTCATCCACAAACGACCGTCGACCAAATACAGGTACCAGCGATGATTCGTCTGGCTCCCCGTTCGTAAACATGTCAGCGACGGGGCTGTTGACGAGTTGTAGTACAGGGTCGGTCTCTACCGGTGCTTCGCGGTCTGCCGCGAACTTCGTTTGAAACGAATTCTCGGAGCTTGGCCCACGACGTTCCTTGGCCTGTTCTTCAGCTAAACGCATCCTCTCCGAGTATTCAAACCAACCTCCTTTAGGTTGAACGAACCCCCAGAGTGCGCTGTCAATCATACGCTGGTAGATCATCGGCGCGTTCTTTAACCCAAAGGGCATGCGTTACCACTCAAAATTTCCTAGTGCGCAGACGAACGCTGACACTTTACGCGCTCGCAAGGTCATCATGACCGCCCAGAAGCCGCTTGCTGCATCCAGCGAGCAGAACCATAGGTAGCGCTCGAGATCTGTTAACAGGTCGTCGACTAGCGGCATTGCATACTCCATGATCGCGGTGATAGCATTCACCATCTTGTAATCAATGCAGAGCCGGATGCCCAGCCCGTTCTTTTTCATCACAATCACGATCGGCGATGCCCATGGACTGTCTGAAAAGACGATCAGTCCTGCACGCAATAAAGCGCGCAGCAGCTCGTACAGCTTGCCGAGAAATCGCAGCGGCACGCGCCGGGCACGCTGTTTAATTGGGGCGTGCCCCTGTGTGTCGATATCGCATACCGCTCCGTAGGCTGGCGGCGGCAGTGCGTTACCACTAGCAATCAGGATGTGCTCGTGGTTCTTTAGCGTCGCGACTAGACGTTCTCGGCGTTCAGTCGACAGCTCAGGATCAGCAACATTAGGCGCAGTGTAGTCAATTGTCGTGTTGATCTCTTCGGTCAGGTCCGGCAGGAATGCCAGCTCCTTCGCGTAGTCGTCCAAGCCAATGTTGTTAGCTGGGTATTCGTAGAAATCATTTCTCGTATCCTCCGTTGCTTCATTTCCCTCGGTTGTTAACACTCGAGCAACCGAGATGTATGTTCCGTCCAACGCCGCTACGGATTCTTCCCTTGACTCAACATTGGCATCCGCTTTGATTTCAACAGTCGGTACTTGGTCCATCTCCTTCCCATCCTGGTTTCCCATCTCTGGGCCACCTGCCGAGTCGTCGTTCGCAATATTGAATGCGTGGGCCGCCGACATATTGGGCTGTTGACTTTTGTTCCGCTCCTCGTTCTGCCGCTGTCTTGACATTTCGGAATTCACACCAATCTTGTAATGAATACTCGTGCCGTACTCAACACCTTCTGCGCGATGCCTGTATCCTCTGGATCAACCACCGGTGGCTCGTTCGCAGATTTGGTGACACACAAGGCCGGGACAGCTTCGTCAAAACGGGTGACTCCATTCAATCCAGTGCCGTTGCTTGTCGCTTCCGTGGTCACCCCTGACTAGACACTAACACTCGTTGGCGTATGTACCACGTTCACCGGTCTCAGTAGTTCGTGTGTACGCACTACCGAGGCTTCGTTCGCGTTATTGCCTCCGTCATGGGTTGTCGTGTACGTGTCCAAAGGTTCTGCGGAAGGCTGACCGTCGGCCGAATCCCTGGCTGTCACCCCAGACGCCAGACAGGCTTCCACTCGTTCACGTTCTTCCAGGATCAGTGCCCAGCGCTCTGCACATGTCAGACGATCACTAGAATCCACTAGCGAGTCTTCTAGAGGTCGTGCTAGCACCCCACCGGGTTCTGGGTAGTATGGTCGATCAACTGCTGAAGGCTGAGTTGCAAGCCATTGTTCGTAGATTTCGCATTCACGCTGAAAGAGCTCGCGGTCTCTACAACCTTCGTAGGCCAACACTTGCCAGTCTTGGTACTTCTTGGACTCCACACGCACATAGCCGTCACCTCGTGGCAAATCCCCATCTGGAATCCACATCGCGATCGAGTCGTGTGCTGGTAGGTACACAGTTCGATCAGACACGTTGGTCAATCGAATGCTCTGAGGCCGTCCACGTCCAAACCTAGTCACTGACGGGATTAGCTTGTTCGTTCGACGAACCCACAGTACGTGTTCTTCCAGCCCGACTTGACGCTTCGCTAGTCGATATTCTCGCCACTCGTGCGCTTGAATGTCCAACCGCTCGGGTGGCCCGGCGTTAACATGGGAGCCGTATTCTTCGCTGTCGATCATGTTCTTGGTCTTTATCAGCGGGATTTGGACTTCGTGCGGTAATTGCGCCGCGCCGTGGAACAGGTCCAACCGGATCCCAGCTGGGATCATAAAGTCGGTCCCGAGTACCACGTCGACGCCTGCACTATGCGCCATTACCCACATCTCAAACTCGTACACCATCTCCCATCCGAGCGTAATCTTGACGCACGCTCGTCGCGTCGTAGACACCTTGCCTTCGTTGATTCCTTGAATGTCAATGCGGCGTCCGTGATCAGGTACATCTCGGAGTCGCAACTTCTTGGCAAAGGCGTCAGTGATCACACTAACGTTCGCTCCTGTGTCGAGGAGGATCCTCGTTCGCTGGTCGTTCACAGCGCCTTGCACCAGAGCTCTCATTCTGATCCGTCGGTCGAATTTCTTGGCCGACCACCACCCCTGTCTCTCGCCAGGGTTCAACTTCATCATCTTGGAGTGACCCTTGGGCTCGTCTCGCGCTGCACTCGAAACCAAGCCGAGCGAACCCTCGCTGGTGCCCTCATCAGCATCAGCACACTCCGCTCTCTCTCCAACACCTCCACCGAGGATCCTACTCCTCTCCTTTTCATTTTCCGTCGCGTTCACACTTGTTACGTAATTATCAGGCCATTCACTCTGCCCCATGAAAGCAAAGATACACTCTGCTTCCATTGAAGGCTCGGTTAACTGTGGCAGCCCGATAGGGACCAACCCAGTTGTAGTTGGCGGGCTGCCTAGTTTAAATGACGTTCTTAAACGACGGCCTTGAGCGCTGGCGGGAGTTCCTCCTTCGCGCCTTTAGTGCGCACGATTTTGGCAAGGTCTTGGAAGCTGCGGAAAAGTTCGCATTGTCCAGCATCGTGGAGCTGCTTGCAGAACTTGCATCGCTTGTTGCAGTAGTGGGCGGAGTGACTCATGCCACCGCACACCGCGCATGGTCCGTACTGTGGGCGTCGGTTGTCGCGGTTGGAGTCACGTCGACCGCGTTGGTCCTGATTGAACCCACGGTCACTACTTCGGCGATCTTGATTGAAGCCATTCTCGCGATCAGGCACGTTTCCACGCAGTTGACGGTTGTCTGAACGTGCGTAGGTGCCTTCAGCAGCTGCACGGCGTTCATTTTCGTTAGCAGCGGCGAGGTATCGGTCGTTTTCATCCAATGAGAAATCACCGTCCGTATTATCGGGCTGAAAGTCGTTGTACTCGTCTTGGACATCGTTGTAAGCGTTCGGATCTTCGTTTGAATACTCGGTGCCTCCCTGAGCAGCTTCACGACCTTCTAATTCAGCTAGTAGGTCATCCACTGTGGCTTCAATGAGCGTCACTCTTGGTTTGTTTCGGTTGTCATCGCGGCGACGGTCATCACGCCGGTTGTTGCGGGCGAATCCATCGTCGCGTCGCGTATCACGACTCTTGGAGTATCGGTACTCACTGTCACGCTTGGCCATCCTCTCCTTGCCCTTGAGAACATCTTCGATCTTCGAGCTCGTGAATGTCGGCGACTCGAGCGTGGTAGAGACTCTCCGCCAGCTTGTCATCATCGCATGTTGCCAGGAACTGCTGTACGTGTTCTTTCGCGTCGCGACCACTCTTCTCGAAGTGTAGACGGGCGGTCCGAGCATAGCCATTCAGCCTGTTTACGTAGTCGCACAGATGTTCATTACGTTCCCGCTTGAGGGAGTAGTAACGCGACAGTGCCGTCTGCGTGAACTGCGAGCAGTAGTAGCGGATGAACGCGTCGCTCAGCAGCTTCCACTTGCGCTTCGTCTTCTTCGGAAGTTGACGGAACCAACGAATGGCTCCGTCCCGGAGACTTAGCTCAAATGGAATGCACCATTTGTCGGCATCTGTGTGGGTTCCAGTCATTTCATAGACGAACCCACGGAGCCACTGCATACAGTTCTCGCTCTTGTTGCGAGAGCCTGAGAACGGCGTGATGCGATCCAGCGGTCGGTGCGAAGCCATTTCAATCCTCGGTGTCGGGTCCACGTCGTTCAGCGTCGCTAGCTCATTCATCTGACGCATCAACTCGAGTTGAGGATCTTCCTCGTCGAATGTACGCACCAAAATGTCATCGTCACTGGACGAACCATCGCTGTCGACTTGACGACGTCCGGCACCACCTTTGGGAGCTCGCGCACCGCCTCGGCGACCGAACGAACCCTCGTTACTTGCGTAAATACGTTGCATACGGCTCTCCGAACGTGGCGTAACCATGTGCGAGTCTTGAAAGTACGGTGAAGCTTCGGTAGTGCCAAAGGCACCACGCTCAGCTCCACGCTTGGTCAGAGGAGTACGAACGAGTCGTTGGGGCGTCGGCGGCAGTGGAATCTTAGACGGATCTTCATCTTGAATCATCGGTCGACTCACAGGCTGCTTTCCGGCATTGATGCCAACGGCGCCAAACGCCTTCCGAAGCTTCTTCTTCCATTTCTGGAGAGCAGCTCCGGCTTCATGTGGACTCCAATCCTGGAGCGACATCGTCAATGGGTACGTCTCGTTCTCGAACCCCAGCGACAACAGTAGCGAAACTGAATCCTCGGCAACTTGACTAGTCGAAACCGAGCTGACTGGGTATTGAAGTTCCTGCGCAAGCGCAGGCTAGTCGGCCTTTTTCTTGGGGATGGGCTTGAACAGCTGCATCCACTCATCATTTTGCATCAGCGCTTGTACGCGATCGAAAACGCGCTTGGCGGCTGGTGTATCACCGTTGATAGGTGGGCGAGGTGCCTTCAGCAGTGCTGAATGCTTTGCACTCGCCACCGAAGGTTTAAAACCCTCGGTCCCATCGTCATAATCATCATAAGCCGGTTCCGGTCCCGCAACATCATCGAGCTCGTCGGCGAGGTTCCTCGAAAGGGACTTGGTCGCCCCGCTCAGCCCCGATGATAGCGTGGCCGTCTCCGGCGTCTTATCTTCGTAATCTTTATAATCGTGGGCGTCAGGACCGATGTCCGCTTCGTCGTCGAAGCTCACTGAAATCTCGGTGGCGGCTGCAAAGCGCGCAGCCGGGCTTGAACTCTCGTTGCGAGCCCCGCCAGACTTGGCAGGCGTAACTGGTACCGTCGGTTGTCCTTTCGCCATGTTTCTTGTCTTTTTCTTGTTCTTCTTCTCTTGGTAGCTCGTAAACTGGAAGTCCATACAAACAGTTCACAATGGTCACAATCTGTTCCCGGGTCGTGGCACCAGTTGTGGTGTTGGAAATCCCACGTGAACTCTAGCTACAGATGTAGTTAGGATGTTCCCACAACAATACGTCTACTAGGATAGTAAACGATCGTTCGGGCGGACCTGAAGACCCCAGTTCTGCCCTTGCACCGGGACAAACTGGACCTTGTAAACTACTTATATAGGCCAACCAGTAAAATAAGAACACGCTACTAGCACGAGCAAAGCTAGCAGGTGCTTTGAATCCTCGTGGTCCCAACAGCGGAAGGGTACCAGGCACGGGTAAGCCTTTTACGAGATCACCGAGTGTTCAACACTCGGCTGGAAGAAATAAAGGGGAGGCAATTAAAGCACTCCCAGTCGTGCAAATAGGCAACAATAAGCCGTCACGTAAAACCTCCCGATAATAATCGGCCAATACACAAAGTCTCTTGGCCTTGCCGGATGAACCCTCGCTACAGAGCTTCGAGTTCACCGACAGGCATAACACACTCAAACAAGCTTGACCTGACGCTTACCTTGAAGCCGGACGTCGCTCTGTGTGCTTGAGTGGAAATTCCGTTCTGTATTTAAGCTTACCCGGTTCGGATCTATTCCTAATAAGAAGTCCTAAT
>NW_003303745.1:432735-435984 GCF_000142945.1 Phytophthora infestans T30-4
GTGATTTCCTCTTTATCACCGTAAAGCGGGGAAACGCTTGCTGGAAGAGCGGACAGTACCGCGTCCGTATAGACCGACCGATCGCAAGCTTTGTGCAGCAGCGACCTGTACTCGTTACTACAAGCCTTGTCCTTGAGCGAGATCCACAGACCACCTTCTCGTCGACTTGCTACCGCCGTCCATGTCGTAGAGCGCCAATTATAATCTCTACTGGTCGTTGCGCTTACAAGTAACAATGGCATCGTTAGATGAAGATGTATTGCCATGTTCCCTTTGAATATTTAAATCAACATATCATAAGTAAGTACGGTTTCACCTCGCCAAAACGTGTTCCCTAACTAAAGCGAGGTCTACCATTGCATCATGTTGTCTCTCTCCGACGACACGCTCGCAAAGCCTAGAGCGATGTCCCGGGTGTCCAGCCTGTACTTCGCTGAGCTAATTAACTTCGAGCTGTCGACGCACTGTTTGGATGACTTCAGGTGAGTTATGGGAGATCATATGACCGAAGGTCATATCGAGCAGTCAATCGGACAGCGGTTTGGTTACTTTTATACATACAAAGTGCCCGCTCGCTAGACCATGAAGTAGTCGTCCTACCTTCGTTGGGATAGAGGGCAATCGTGACGTTCATGCCGGTGAGGACCCTGTATATGGAGATATGAAGCCGGTACACGCTTGTTTATCAGCTTGGAAGCAAAGTCGAAATCCCTCTGAAACGATTTACCACATACAGTTTGGGAAGAAGTAAAGAAGGAGCACATTTTCCTTCAGTATCTAAAGAAACATCAAAAGAATGCTTTATTGCGTGAGATTACTTCCAGTTATACCCACCAGCACCTTAGCCTCGTACGAGACCTTCAACTGAACTGGTCTTCTACGCTATCTTTAAGAAACTTCACCGTAGCGAGTTCGCAGCGATTCTCAGTAGCTACTATGGTAGCTGGACTCATGTGGTGGGCAACGAGCCGTTCAGCAGCTTCGTAGCCGTGGATGCTAGCGTACTGCGGCTCCTTCAGCGGTTCTTCATCAACTGCATTAAATAAGCACACCAGTAGTCTGACGCTTTTGCCGCCCTGCAGTGGTGGCTGCGTACAGCTCTGACGTGCCACGGGACCTCCAGTACATCTGTTTTGCTGACCTTCGTCGGTTCGAAAGCGGATCTGAAATCCTTTGGTGGTCGTAGACGTGCTTGATCCTGAGAAGGCCTTTCTTCACCTTAGCGGCAATGAGGAGCACTTGTATAACGCGCGGAGAGCCTTTCGGCAGTGCTGTGGTGGCATGGCGAGAGCACGAACTTGTTTACACCTCCTGCACTTCTGCCGTCAGGGCAGCGTATATGTGCGAAGTCTGACGGTTCTCGTAGAGCTTAGTACGTGTACGGAAAACCCTGTACCCATGATTCGCCATTTTTTCAGTAGCTCCGCGGTGACGGCTCCATTTCCGTCCAGCGTAGTTATGCAACGGTTCGACCCTGGACGAGTTACGTCTGCCGTTTAAATACGGGTTGTGCTCACTTGCGCCATGTAGTAGTACATCTAGCCAATGAGACTGTGTTCGCGTCCGACGTGCACCGAGCCGTTAAGGAGTTTGAAGGCGGGGCAACCGATGACGATATCCGAGGCGATAAGGAGAGCCAGGGAGCAGAGTACGCATTCGGCGTTCCACAGGATGGTGATCAGCTCTTCGGTCGTGATCTCAGGTAAACCTGCCATGACCAAGCCCTCCCGCATCTCCTTGGTTAAGCCGCAGGTGGATGTACCACCGAACAGGTTCTTCAGTAGCTCGGGTCCGTCGATGAATATCCATATGTGGCAAGCAAGGCTCCGCCTAGCCAAAGCGGGTCAGTGCCTTGCCGATTGTTTCTGGGTTGGCTGTACGGGAGTGGGAGGCAGCACTAGTGTGGTCGAAGAAGACAGTGGCGGTCATTGAGCTGTTGGACTTGTGCGGTTTTCGTCGAATTTGGAAATGAGCCTTCGTTTGCCGCGCCCCGCACGGCGAGATTTTGCCGCCATATTCGCTCGCCCCGTGAGCACGCTGTGGAAGCCACGGTTCCTCCAATCACAACTCTTGAATGTGTGGCTCCACCAATCACACGACATGCCACTATGAGTACAAATACCTTATTGGTGGAATTCTTGATGTGAACCCTGGGGGGAGGGAAACACAGCCCGTATCTTTTCCACTACTTCAACTTCGCGCCAAATTTGAATTGTTTGCATCAGCTGTACTACTTTAGTACTTTCTAGTACATCGTTATATCCGTTGCAAAAATCGTGACCTTCTAAAGCGCATACTAGTACCAATAGGTTTTTGTGACGACGACACTTTCGTCGTAGCACGAGCACTCTACCAGCATCGCTTACGAGTTGGATACATGCCACTATGTTGAAATTATGCCCGTTCATTAGTAGCTATAGTCCAAATGGAAAACAACAGAGAAGCTGCCACATTGATCACAGTAGACCTACAGCCTTTACGATGGGTTCTTTATTTGGATCCGACATAGATTGTTACTATAAACGTTATAGTTTCATCGTTTCAAAGTTTAGTTGGTCCTTCCGTAAAAATCACAATAGCAATTCAACGAAGATTTGTCTTCTTGGAATTTACATACTCAAATCAGCATGTGTGCTACTGTGTTCTCCCCACAAATTTCATACTGAATGTCATAGTAGGACGGTGGCTAAATCATTCGTGAATAATGCCGAGCACTAACTTCCTCGAGCAGAAGGACAAGGAGCTGGTGCAAACCGCACGTCTATATGTTGACCAAGGGGTGTGCATTGCGTGGAAGGATGTCGCCACGAAGATGACACGTTGGGAGATGTGTTTTAGATATTGGCTCTGGTGTGGGAAACGTAGTAGCTCAATTTGTACTTTCGACGACTGTTCGAAAGAGCATTGGGATTGAAATACGACGTAACCTAGTAGATCGCTGTAATGGAATACTAGATGAATACGTAGCGATCTGGTCGCGATTGCAAGATGTTGAGGTTTATGCAGAGGATGTTGAGCAAATTGGCCTGTCGACAATATCCCCGTTCTGTGAAGCCACAATCGTGTTCAAAAACTAATTGCGCTTTGAACCTTTCATATCACTGAGGAGCTCTATCATATGCCGGATGGCTGGGTTGCTGCATTCACCAGTGTGGTTTGTCCAAGACACAGCTCTATATGTAGGAAGCAATTCTGCAGTCGCTGGGAACTACAGACGTTCATACGAGTAAATGTAAGCTGGACTTCAAG
>NW_003303745.1:436091-625186 GCF_000142945.1 Phytophthora infestans T30-4
TTTATTTGCGCTTATATCCGTGAATCCGCGAGTAGCTCGTGCTCGATGACAAACTGTGGATTTTCATTACTCTTTATATTTCCATAACTGCCGTTGGCCTTCGAATCTGTTTTCTGTGTCGCCGCCACCACATAGGCTTGAGTCGCCACCACCAGATAGGCTAGCGTCGCCTCCACTAGATAGGCCAGAGGCGCCACCACCAGGTAGGCTCCGTACTGATGAAGAAAAGCCCCCTTACCCAAAAGAAAAAATAATTGGGAAAGGTAGTCAAATTTTAAATTTGTTTTAGCATTTTCTTTTCTGTCTTCTTTCACCGAGATGCATCCCAAGCAACCGAGCCGAGGACGTTATAACTACCCCGCTTTCGTAGCCCTTTGTCAGCGCACTAAACGCCAGACCACACGAATTACTGGTTCCGGGATGAAACAACTTCGCAAGCGCTTGTTGAGAAGCAACATATCTGAAGGCGATGTACCACAGCTACTTCGTGCTTTTTTCGCAACCCACGAAGGCTTTATAAATGAGAACGTAGTATGTGCAGCTTCGCTTGAGCCCACAGAGAACCAGCACGCTGGATTAGTAGACTGTACGTCTCCTGCTGCTCACGACCAAGATGTCAGTGACTACGACCACATTGCTGCTGCAAACAACCGAAATAATGCTACCTACGACCATATGGTGTCGTTTAGCCGACGTGATGCCGCTAACCACGACCAAATTGATCCTGGAGTTAGCCGCGTTGGTTAACGCCAAAATAATGCTGCTGCCGCTCGCCGCCGCGATACCGCTAGCCACGACCCGAATGCTAGTGCTGATTCTGCGCTAAACCGATGCGATGCCGCTAACGACACCCGAATTGCTCCTGGAGCTGGTCGCTGTCGAGATGCCGCTAGTCAACGCCAAAATGGTGCTGCTGCCGCTCGCCGTCGCGATACTGCTGGCCACAACCAGACTGCTAGTACTGAAGCTACGTTTAACCGACGCGATGCTGCTGACCATGTCCTGGAGTTAGCCGCTGTCAGGATGCGGTTGGTCAACACCAAATCGGTGCTGCTGCCCCTCGCTGTCGAGGTCTTACTGACGACGACTAGAATGCTAGAGCTGCAACCCACGGCTGTGATGCTATTTGCAACGATCGAATTGCGCCTGAAGCTGGCCGCCATTAAGATGAGGTTGGTCAACACCGAATTCCCGCTACTAATGACCGAGCTTCGGGTGGTTCTGCTTGTGTCACTACTACTTCTTCTACTCGTAGGAGAACTTCGAGAGCTGATGACATGGATGCAGATTGCTCCTCGCCGGAACGTACGGACGAGGAAGTGTGTATGAGCGACGACGGAGCTCGTAGTGATGACGAAGACAACGACATTGCAATTATTGAGCTATCTGATGGCGAATACGAAGGACAAATTGGCGATCCGTACTATGGCGAATCAGGAATCCAGGTCGTTGATGTTGATTGGGTTTCAACGACGATCCCATTTGCTTGGGTTCGAAGAGATTTCCGTCGATATGGCGATAATAGGCGTCGTGACGAGCGAGCTGCTCGTCGAGATAAGTAGCGAATGTTTTCAGCAACGAATGGTGCCAATACAGATATCCAATTTAATATCTACTCATAGTAGAAACGGCACAGGACGGAAGGCGGGCGTCTGACAGTCAAGAAAGCGGTACAGCAATCGATAGCAGCCGCAAACAGCAGAAGCTCCGAGATAGACCCTGAAAAGCCTGTTCGTGGGCAGCTTGACAGCTTACACGTTTAGGATGGGGGCAAGTCACATGTAGTCGGGACTGTACGATTAAACATAACTTCACGATGAGCTGGAACGTTGAGGCTGTGGACTTCATCGTGTGATCAAACTCGTGGACCTCGTTGCACTACAGAAATCTGCCTGAATAAGGAACGGGGTTTCAACTAATAACCTCGCGTTTTTTATAGTCGGGAAAGATTTAGGGAGATGGGATAGTGATGGGCAAGGTACTGACAAAACAAACAATCCAGGCACTGACTTTGATTTCAATTTAAAAAAATGGTGCGCAGTAGCTGATCCTCCTTCGCTTCAAGCCCTACGAGCCGAACTTCATTCCTACATTTACATACAAGCTCACTAGCTGACTGCGTCCTCAGCACCCCAATGTCCTCCAATCGTCTCCGTCTCACCTGGTCCGAGAAGGTAGAGGATGCTCGCTCACCTAGTCTGTCGTATAATGAGCTAGCTGAGTGGGCTTTGGGCTTCCAACGGCCCCTGGCAAAACGACAATATGCTATATACTCAAATCAAGTGTTGTGCTGTGCGGACGGCCTGTGCCAAAGGCTGTACGCAAGAAGGCGCAGAGGTTGGTCTCTCTCTAAGCAACGTCCGTGTTGAGGGGATCATCAATAGCATTTAAACGCTACATCTTATCGCAAAAATGATGTTCGCATTGGATCGCCTACGCGAAGGCCTCGACAGCCCGTACAGCGTCGACCAGCTAACTGCACTGCTCTGGTGCGAGGCTGTATGGTCTAAAGTTAGCGCCTTCACGATTCAGCACTGCTGGAATCACCCGGTCTCTTTCAAAATCCGAATCTTCAATTTATCTTAACTCAATTCAATACATGCACATGATCCGATATCATAGTCTGTTTTTAGCGAGGCATTGTCAATTTATGCAATCTCTTTCTTAATTTATATCAGGCGTTCCTTATTCAGGCAGATTTATGTATCAGTAAATCGGCCTCATAATATATTTTATATGTCTATGATTAAAGCAAAAACATTATTTTAAATAAATAATGTGTCATTCAAAGAACTTATAACAACAATATCCCGGTGCGATGATGAAGAGAACCTTTATAAATTCAAGCCAAAATCCAATAACTTCAAACTCTAATCCTTTCTCCCGGCGTGGGACGTTCGACCAAAATACCAGCTCGACAAGAAGCTTCACGCTCGATTTGGGCTGCTGTACGAAAAGTACGCCACTTCTTCTTCGCGCCCAAGCTGCTGCTGGCTCTACTGTGTGGCATGGCCACGGGCTTGATCTGGACCCAGGGCTTGTGTCGGATTATCGTGCTCTTCGCGCTCATGTGGTATTCGACTTGCTATCCATACTTGTACCCGTAGTACTACAACGCATGTGTATCGATGCGCATGTATCTACATGTACTACTACATTACTTTGCACTAGTACATGTAGTACGTGTGCAAACCGGTCTTCACTGAGAGATTCGTATTCAAATATTAAAAATTATAACACTATAAATACAGCACAACTGGACGGTTTGAAGTCGTGGTTAGGAATACTACAACGTAGTAGTACTATAATACAGGTACTTTTGAGCTTGTGCCCACAACATGGCTGATAAAGTGTGCTCGACAGATCCACCAGGTTAAAGGAACTTTTTATTTTCAAACACCGTCAGTGTTACACCAAGTCCGGTAGACGAAGCCATAACGACAAGCAGTGAACCACGCCCAGGCTTAGCAATTCAGTCCCGAAAATTGCTGACAGCTTGATCAAAAAGGCCGGTTCGTAATGATTCGAGAACGACGAGTCATGAGATCGTGACTGAGCCCTTGTCAATGAGTCCGTGATGGCCTGTTCGTGCTCGATCTTCAAGCTCGAAGGTCGCAAATCATACTTCTCGGCATCAAAACACACAAAGAGTAGCGCGTATCATTTACTCGCAAGCGTACTTAGCAATGATCTGATTTTCTACAAAACCTATGAGCTAAAGCTATCAGTGTACCGCGTGTTTCCACTTTGTGTGTAACATTTTTAAAGATTGCGATTAGCCCAGTGCATATGTACAGTATTATAGCATTTTTCTCGTTTTAAGAGCACAAATAGGGAATGCAAAGATGCTTCACCTTGCAGTTCTCGTTTTAAATTTTAAACTACAGTGCCTACGGTAATTAGTCTGTGTGAATAAATAGTCACAGTTCGAATTTTGTCACACCGTTCGAATGTGAGACTAATTACCGTGAGCAAGAAAATGTCGTGTTCAAAATTAGTCTAAGTTCATAATTAGTATCACCTTATTTGGGCATTCGAATTGGCGCAGTGGAAAAGACTGGACCGGTTTACACTCCTGGCGTGAGTTCGAGTCCCTCCGCAGCAACGGACAATGCTCGCGTTTTACTGGTGATGCAATAACAGGTCATTTAATAAAAGTGGGTTTCCCACTTACCCTCAACGCGGCACACTACGAAGCAGCGGGTTATGTTTTTTTAAGGATATGAATTATACTTTTAATTAGAATAATAGCTATACAGTTTTCCTTTAAGCTTATTTAAAGAGTATTTGATATTTTATTATTGGAAATGTTATTTTTATGTGACTGCGTCTCTTGGAGGCTAATGTGGTCTATTCTCATTCCAGAAATTCTTCCAACACACCAACGCATCTTCTCCCTCTAAGAACTGTCGTTTAATGAGCTCCAACTCAGCGCAACTTGCCCCGTGTGGTGACTGTGGTGACCTCGTTGGTCCTATTCACGTCTGCCCAATCTGCTCTGTTCATATGCACCCATTTTGTGGGAAGCCTGTCGGACAAGAGGGCTTTGGACAGCATGTTCTCTGTCCAGACTGTGATTCGGGCAAACCTCAAGCTATATCAGCTCCTCCTATCATAAAAAGCTTTCTGTCCCTGGCTGCTAAAGCAGTACGCCAAGTCAACTCTCAAAGGGACAAGAGTAATGTGAACTACGCTCGGAAAGCCATGATTCGATGCGGACTCTCGCTGGATGTTGATGGTGTATGGAGAACTGAACAGCTATTCAGCCACCTTCAAGTAATCATCAAGAAGTTCCCAGATCAATTTGCTGGACAAGCGGTTCCATTGGATATGGCAAACAAACACACAAAAAAACAAAAGAATATCCAGACCAGCTTCTCAACTAGTGTGACTAATTAGGGTGAGACATTAATTAGTCTAAGTGTGACTAATTCTACCACACCTTAAATAGTCAGAGTGCATAATTAACCACACTCATACTAATTTAGGTGAGCAGAGTCTGCAGCACCTCACATGAATTAGTATGAGTGAGACTAAATACCGTAGCTACTGTAGTATTTTCTACACATGCAATGATATTTTATTTTAGAAACAAAATATCATTGCATGTGTAGAAAAGCAGTTAAATCCTATTGTGTTCGAAGCAGTTCAATACTACTCCATAGTATGATACAATGTCAAAGAATATCGTGGTTTTGCTGTTGGAGCACTCTTCAACAGGTCTAGTATGCCTGTTTATCGCTGCTAATAAACCGCATTTCCAAGCAAAGCACGTCGGAGTGGCTTCCGCTACTCCGCTTGCTGTGGTTCTTGGCAATTATCGCATTCAGTACGCTCCGAAAGCCAACTCATCGTCGGAAGTTGAAGCGGCATGCTCTGCTTTGGCTTCGACTTCATGAACCTTGCCGCCTCTGCTATTCTCATAGACTTGCTAAGAATTGCAAGCATTACAACAGTACTCCACCTTCCATTTACGCTTTCATTATCCTACAAAACCTCTACTACTGCTAGCTATAAAGCACTAGTGGATCTTACAGCATTTTCACTCTCACGCAATGCCCCCCCTGGTCAACATGGTGACGTGCAGTTTGCCGTTTGCACCTGCTCCTTGTCCTTCTGCTCGAGGAAGTTAGTGCTCGGCATTATTCACGAATGATTTAGCCACCGTCCTACTATGACATTCAGTATGAAATTTGTGGGGAGAACACAGTAGCACACATGCTGATTTGAGTATGTAAATTCAAAGAAGACAAATCTTCGTTGAATTGCTATTGTGATTTTTACGGAAGGACCAACTAAACTTTGAAACGATGAAACTATAACGTTTATAGTAACAATCTATGTCGGATTCAAATAAAGAACCCATCGTAAAGGCTGTAGGTCTACTGTGATCAATGTGGCAGCTTCTCTGTTGTTTTCCATTTGGACTATAGCTACTAATGAACGGGCATAATTTCAACATAGTGGCATGTATCCAACTCGTAAGCGATGCTGGTAGAGTGCTCGTGCTACGACGAAAGTGTCGCCGTCACAAAAACCTATTGGTACTAGTATGCGCTTTAGAAGGTCACGATTTTTGCAACGGATATAACGATGTACTAGAAAGTACTAAAGTAGTACAGCTGATGCAAACAATTCAAATTTGGCGCGAAGTTGAAGTAGTGGAAAAGATACGGGCTGTGTTTCCCTCCCCCCAGGGTTCACATCAAGAATTCCACCAATAAGGTATTTGTGCTCATAGTGGCATGTCGTGTGATTGGTGAAGCCACACATTCAAGAGTTGTGATTGGAGGAACCGTGGCTTCCACAGCGTGCTCACGGGGCGAGCGAATATGGCGGCAAAATCTCGCCGTGCGGAGCGCGGCAAACGAAGGCTCATTTCCAAGTTCGACGAAAACCGCACAAGTCCAACAGCTCAATGACCGCCACTGTCTTCTTCGACCACACTAGTGCTGCCTCCCACTCCCGTACAGCCAACCCAGAAACAATCGGCAAGGCACTGATCCGCTTTGGCTAGGCGGAGCCTTGCTTGCCACATATGGATATTCATCGACGGACCCGAGCTACTGAAGAACCTGTTCGGTGGTACACCCACCTGCGGCTTAACCAAGCAGATGCGGGGAGGGCTTGTTCATGGCAGGTTTACCTGAGATCACGACCGAAGAGCTGATCACTATCCTGTGGAACGCCGAATGCGTACTCTGCTCCCTGGCTCTCCTTATTGCCTCGGATATCGTCATCGGTTACCCCGCCTTCAAACTCCTTAACGGCTCGGTGCACGTCAGACGCGAACACAGTCTCATTGGCTAGATGTACTACTACATGGCGCAAGTGAGCACAACCCGTATTTAAACGGCAGACGTAACTCGTCCAGGGTCGAACCGTTGCATAACTACGCTGGACGGAAATGGAGCCGTCACCGCGGAGCTACTAAAAAAAAGGCGAATCATGGGTACAGGGTTTTCCGTACACGTACTAAGCTCCTCTCGAAGGCAAAACGTTCAAATTTCGCAACATATACTCTGCCCCTCGAAAGGCCGAAGATGCCCAGAGAGTGTGGGGCCCAGATTCGCGGCTCTCGCCCAGGTCACACACCAGCAATGCTCGCAAAGGTTCTCCGCCGCGCTTATAATCAAGTTGCTCCTCCCTATGCCGCTAAGGTGAAGAAAGGCCTTCTCAGGATCAAGCACGTCTAGGACCACCAAAGGATTTCAGATCCGCTTTCGAACCGACGAAGGTCAGCAAAACAGATGTACTGGAGGTCCCGTGGCACGTCAGAGTTGTACGCAACCACCACTGCAGAGCGGTAAAAGCGTCAGACTACTGGTGTGCTTATTTAATGCAGTTGATGAAGAACCGCTGAAGGAGCCGCAGTACGCTAGCATACACGGCTACGAAGCTGCTGAACGACTCGCTGCCCACCACATGAGTCCAGCTACCGTCGTAGCTACTGAGAATCGCTGCGAACTCGCTACGGTGAAGTTTCTTAAAAATAGCGCAGAAGACCAATTCAGTTGACGGTCTCGTACGAGGCTAAGGTGCTGGTGGGTATAACTGGAAGTAATCTCAAGCAATAAATCATTTTTTTTATTTGAGCGTTTCATTATCTACAGTGGAGACAACCCCGTTACTTCTTCTCGCGCTGCTTGCGGTAAATTGCATCAGAGGGGCTCGCATCTTGGCTTCCGCGCCGATAGAATCTTACAGGAGGTAGCGTGTCAGTCTCCATGACAACATGTTTCTTTTTGCGCCACTTTGATGACCGGTAGTACATGCACTTGGTGCATTGGCACTGCTGCCATTGAAGCTTGTTAGCTTGCTTCACCATTACATAGATGACGTTCATAGTCATACTCAGATACACAAAGATAGTGTAGCCACGCTTTTTGTGAAACCCATCCTTCTTGTGAAGGTAAACTGACTCTTTATCAACAAATTCGTCCGTCTTCATTTCGTTGTAGCATTTGAAGTGCTCATCGAGCTTGGTCCGCGTATACGGAAGGTAGACTTTCAAGAAATCTAGGCGATCGTGAAGGTGGTTGCGCGTAATCTACACATATCGATAACAAATCAGCCACTGTATTCAACTGACACAGATCTAAAAATCAGAGTCGTAAATCCGAAATTTCCATGGAGGATCGAAGCCATCTCAACAGCATGATGTATTCGTGAAGAAGGTGATGATTGCCGGCATAAAGCCCTGTTTAACACTGTACATTTGTTTCACTGGGAGGGTCCCAACGAAATCATCAATTACGGCATAAGAGCCAAAGCCGTGCTCACGCTCCTTAACAACAAAACGCGTCAGCGTAGACACTAGTATCGGATAATAAACGTACTCAGCGTACAAGGTGATCAAGCGAATAGAAAACGGGGTATAAATTGTCGAATTCGATAGGCTTGCGAGTGCCGACAGTGAATCACGCAAGGGCCTGGCTTACACAAAAACCAATAGCTTAGAGCTGTAAAAACGAGGGTATAATACACGCACCATGTTGAGATTGACGTCAGAGCCCTCATTCGGGCACAGCATCTCCTTTGGTCTTGGTAGCTGATTAAACACGCTATACACTGGCACGTGTGAGATTGAACGACAGACCGGGTCATCAGACTCGACACGAGTCATCTTCACGGGAGACTGCAAAATCTAGACTGAACGGAAACTAAGCACATGCAAGTTGGGTGGCACTAGAATATCGCTTCACAGCTGCCTTACACTTTTTTTAGTAAAATACACAAATTAAAATCTGAAGTAAGGGTACGTGCATCTGCGCTTGTTGACTTGAAAATGAAACTAGAGCGAGTTTAGCCTTCTCGCTAAGAGGTTCGCATTGAGAAACAATTATAGAGCTGTTGCCGCTAGTCATGGCAACGCAGCGAGCTCGGTAGAGCTTCGTAGCTACTTCTACTACCGTCGCCACGTTGTAGGAGCCGATTGGTTCTACAAGCGCCCAGAAGTTTGTGCTGCACCTCTAGTACTGAATTCGCTGACGCCTAGGCAGGAAAAGGATACGTAGACCCCGGAGTTGGTTCTTGACAAGTAGGTCGAGTACGTGTCAATGATGTCGGCGATCACGGGCGGTATTTTTGTGCCACGCGAGTGCGCCTTGCAGTGCATAACATGTAGATCTCATCAGGTGGAAGAATGAGCTCTGTGACCGCCTCTTCACCGGCATACTCAGCTGCCCTACCGGCGGGGGCTGGTTCTCAAGCCCACGTAGCGATAATGCATTCTTTCCGGCTTCATAACGGAGCGTAGACAAAGCCACAGCCCTATATAGACCGGAGAATGTCCTCGATGCGGGAGGCCGTTTCGGGCCTGGCCGTTAGCAGATAGAGCCACATGGCTTTGATTACACCCTTAAGCATGGTCAGCACACCGTCGACCGTCGATGCGGGCTTGCACTTGACATCGATCCTGCCCAAATGTTGTAGTGGAGCTGCGTCTGCGGATGTAGCGGTAGCGCCGCCCAGGTTGTCCAACTCCGGTGATTGTACATTTGAGGCACAGTTTGTGTACGCCACACGGATCAAGAGGTCATGTAGGCCACGGTACTCCCCTTATTGACTTTATTTCGTAAGCGAAAATTGGCTGAGATGGCTTCCAGCCAATCGCTATCCAGAAAAAAGACAGTGCAAAATGATACTTAAGGTACTCTTCTGCTCCGGTTTTGCACAAAACCTCTACAACTGCATAATATTTGGACAAAACCTCGCACATTTTCTGCTGTAGGAAGGTACTTGAAGTATCCTTTTAGGGCGTTGTACTTGAAGTTTGTATGGTGTCTCTTCAAATAGAAATGTATGGCGTTAACGATAGGGTTAAATTAATGAACTCTAAGCCAATGATTTTAGAGCGACTCTAATGCATGAAGAAATCTACTCTCCACCAATTTTTTTATTGTAGTTGAGACCATCAACGCTTAACTGCTCATTCTAAAAATATCTGAGTAGCTTTGACATATCTTTAGTGTGGGGCATTACATGTACCTCTTCCCTGATGGGTCCTCAATTGACACATCCAGAATCGATCCATGGACCAGCAGTATGCCAATCCATGCTTCGACCAATTGAGCCGTCAGCACATAATAAAGTGACGCGCATGCATATATATTTGTAGCTGTATAATCTCCACCTGACCTGTGCGTTCTTCAAAGTTAAGAAGTTTGTTCGTAGAATAGCGCCTAGGCACTCAAAACGAATAAAGCGCTCACTGGGCGCTATATTTTATTAGTATGCCTGGGCGCTCTGTGCGGGGTAAGACGGTAGGATATGTACCTAAGAGAAAGTCGCAACTTACGACGTACATGTTATTAAAATGTTTGTAAGGTCGTTGTCTACCCACATGAGGTTAGGTATATATATTTACACAGGTGTAATATAGACTTATTAATAGTCGTAAGTTTTACAGCTTCGCTTGATCCTGTTGAGATTGAAAATCGTAACATAGAGGATTGCAGTAAACGCAGTGCACAAAATTGTTGGATTGGGAGCCCAATTAGTTCAGAAATTGCAAGACATAAGGTACGCTGGCTCAAAAAATGTTTTATGTTATCGCAACGTACATGGCAGCTGATCATTGTGGTTCTACAGGTCGAATTCACTATCGCCTTTGCTACGCTCATCAGGATCTCCACGCAGCTCGTCGTCCGCCTCACACTCTTCTTCACGAAACAGCTCACGACGTGTTTTCTTGCGCACACCTGTCTTCTATCCAGGGCGCCTGAGGACAACGCCCTTGTCCAGGGTAGGTAGGATGACGAGCCCACACTCAAAGTCATCGTGCCATATTTAAAAGAAGGTCTTCATCGTGCCTCTGTACTCACATCTTGCTTCTGGGCACAGGTAACACTTGGGTATATAGAGCAGTTCTCACAGTAGAAGTGTGAGCAGCTCTCACAGTAGAAGTGTGAGAGCTGCTCTATATACCCAAGTATGAAACGACTTCTTGCGGTCGCCTCAGAGCAATCCGCATGCTTTGCAAGCTCCCTGGCGCCGTTTCTGAACTCCAGATACTGTAACACAGTCGGCGAACTGGATTAGGGAGTGGCCGGCGCGTTTTCGTCGGCGCTTCATGCCTCCTGGTGACGGTGTGGTCGCCTCTCCTGCAAGATCATGCTCCTTCAGCTGCACCAACTGACTGTGGGACACAGCGTACCATTCCCCACGCTTCTTCACCGGTGTGATAGCCAATTTACAAGCCGCTTTGTGTGAGATGTAGAAATTCACCATTACCAGATCAATGGGGCCTAAGAATAGGATCTTGTAATATTTTGCAAAACGAATCGAAGATTGGATCGAGAAGGTTTGGAGGCGGAGTTGGCCATGTACATCCACTGCGCACATCCATTCCTATTAATCGTTGACTGCCCTCGGGCACACCACGGTCGTTGGTCCTTCTCCTTTCACGCTGTGATTGATCATAGGCGTTGTCAGCACGGTTTCAGGACACAGGTAGTGGACCGGTTTACGGTCCCATCAGTGGAAGACGATCATGCTGGGAACAGTCAGCGAACGTGAAAACATCAACGATCCCCGCAGGATACTTCTAGGTCGGGTCTTTCGAGGCTCAACAGCGTTGCAGTCATACCGCCCCCAAGTCATTATCAACCCCACGACGTACACGTTCAACTCATTAGCCAGCGGAATAGATGAATAGAAGTGGCCGATCGTGACTGCATGAACGGCTTGATGGTCATTTGCGAGCGCAACTTTGAGGCTTCGGATCACCGCTGTAGCTTCCGTCTTATGATCAAATGCGTCGGTCTGAGTTTCGCGAGCCTTCATCTTACCAACGTAAATCTCAAATCTCCAAAGTAAAGACATAATAGAACGAGGTCAGCCTGAAAATCGTAGCTTACATCAGTGAAATTTCAACAACAAAACTGAGTCTCAGATGTGGCAGTATGCTGTCTTGCTGTCATATGTCATAAACGTTTTGGAGTCGTACCTATGCGGCTTGTCTGGCATGAACATTCTCATGGTGTTTCGTCTTGACGTCGCTGGCAAACACCCCCCTCATCGAATAAAATCACTCCAACCGGCCAGGAAGCGCTCGTGTAGCTTCTCGACAACCGGGCGAAGCGTTAACTTATCACGAGTCCCACAAAATGCAAGTCTCGCATAATGCCTTGACAGCGATATCGTGGCATATACCTGCCAAAGGCGCCGGCGGGAACGGCACCGTCTTCCGTCATGGGCCAATGCTGAGAGAATCGCTGTAATGGTCGGCTCAGCATGTGCGCAACTAGCAGACCCATCACGTGGAGAAGCTCGTGCGTTGCGTAGGCTCACTTCATTCGAAGCCGACGCCGTATATGCTTCACGGCTTCCGTTGTCGTCCCTCGTCACTCGGTCTGCTTTACGCGCATCCGCTCGGCTCTGGGGAGGATCATCTGTGAGTAGTAGCCATTGTTTTCTTCGCAGATGTTGACCCACATAAATTTTGGGGCAAAATAGAAGAAGGTTTTGAGTGACGAATGGCAGCGGCTCCGATTCAGCGACTGGCTGTGTTTTTTTAACGGTTAGACCAGCTATTTTCTATTATTCGAGGATTTTTCGTCGTAACTTACGACATTACGAAACGTACGTTACGACGCTGAGAACCAAGGGTTTATAGCTGATTTAAGCATCAAATTGTCAATTTCCAAATCGTACCTAAGTGACCTACGGTCGACCTTGTGCTACCCCTCAACTTGAAGAAGAGCTGGCCAACTGGATAATTGAGCGTCGCCGCCTAGCGATAGCCGTGACGTCGAGCCAACTAAGCGCTAAGGCACTTGGTATTGACCCTATATTCTCAAATCGTTCACTTATGTAGCCATCTTGTTCTCGTACGAGGCTCGCACCCTCAGAAGTCTACGGAAACGAAATCCAACGTCGCAAACTTGCAAACCGGAGCGAACTAAGTACGTTATAACACCGTACTCTAGCTCGCCTATCGAAGCGTACGACCTCGCCTCTAAATACGATAGAGTCATCGATCTTTAGATCCCTGCCACAGGCTTCGTGGGCGTCACAGCTTCGACCGCCATCGCCTTCATCGCACCTCACGACGTCCTTGCCAGATATCCGGTATGCTATAATTCGCTCCTGTATCACTTATTACGTTTTGTTATTACTAACTCACTTATTAATATACACAGCGCTACGTACGATCATGTGCTTACTGGCAACCGGACGTCCTCCTGCACTTCGAGGGCCGTTTCTCCTTCTGGTCAGCGCTCTTTTTGAAATCCGTTCACGGAGACTCGATCTGCTTCTCCCCCTTCCGAACTCGATATGATTGGCTAAGATACGAGCTAAGGGCCCAGCCCTTCGATGAAGTCGCCTATAATCGTGCCCATCATTTACATTTGATAACTTGTGAGAGGTCCAGCTTTTCGAAGAAAATTTGGGGTTTAGCTCATCGAGGAATACGATAGATACTTTTAGCGTGCAAAAAATCCTACTCCGTTTAAAATAACGATAAACATGGAGCGGCATGTGTGGCTTCAAAAACACATTGACACTATTAATAGTTGTGGAAATAATTAGAAAACAATTTACAATGCGACAAGAATTGTGGCGGGGTCATACCGCACCTTGCGCTAGCGAAAGTGGCTTCCGAGAGTATTCAACCTAATTTATAGTTTTTTAGTATTAGAATTGTTTTGATACATGAACCGTTTGGCGGTGGTCCGGGCCACCATAAAGGCCCGGCACCCAGATAATACTGAAGGCAGGCATTCCGAAATAATCATTGTATTGCTGCTTCAATACAATAGTTTACACTATATTATTGATTTTTACAAATTGGATGACTTTTTCCAATTAGTTATTTTGTATTTACAACAAAGTACTTTATTTTTTCGTAGAATCTAGTTTTTTCTGCTTTGTTTTGCGTAAATAGAGCAGTCAGATATTATGACTGCGAGCACTAGATAATTAATTTTGGTGAGCTTCAATGTCGCATCGATATGAAGTACAAACGTAGACGGGTCGCGGTTGGCCTGCCTTAATCGCGCCTTTGTTGTGATGTCCAGTAGAAAGGGGTTCGCGTCGGATCCATTGCCAACGTACGATCTTCCCTCAACGTCGAACGCTCCGTCTGCTCGCAAATTGTGTCTCCTCTCAGCGAAAGAGGTCAGGATCAGTTGCAGAAGGCTCAAGAAGACAGAAGCGTTTTATGATAATCACCGTCTCGATGTGGAATTTCATAAGTCGGATTTCGTCTACGTCCGTGCTAACCTGCTAAACAAGAGCTTCGCCAACGCAGACTATGACGTCGATAAGGATTCAACGGTGAATAAGCTGTGGCCACTCTGGTTCGGTCCATTTGCTATCGTCAAACGAGTAGGCAAGACTGCCTACAAGCTATTGTTGCCGACCGTACTCCGGTCTCATGATGTCTTTAATGTCGACCAGCTGAAACGTTCGGTGGGGTGCCCACCGGAATTCAATGGTCGACCCTTTCGTCGCGCGGCACCAGTTCTCTTCGACGAAGATGGTAATCGAATCTACGTCGTGGCTGCCCTGCTGAAAAAGCGTCGTTACCGCGGTCGAGTTCAGTATCTCGTAAAGTGGGCTGGCCTGCCAATCCAAGGTCGCACATTGGGCAACGCTCTTGACAGCATTTCGCCAGCGCGAGCAGCAACACGCTACATCAACTTAGGTGGCGGGGATTGTAGTGTCCCGGTGATACCATCTCTATTAGCGTGGGACCAGTCCAATGGCATGCGTGAATGCGAGGGACGCTACAGTGTCGACGAAGGTATGTGTGAGTTGCTGCCAATGCCAAGCTGCAGATAGCCAGCCAGGTCGTAACAGCCAGACATGACAAGATTACAAGACTGACAACAGGAACGTGAAAGCCGCTCAGCCTGTCAGCAGTAGCTCACGCGGACGTAGTCGCCAACGACCTTCGCCAGCTTGATATTTGCGCATCTATTATATTTGCACTTCGTATTAGAGACATATATAGCAGCAAGGTTAGCTTTTGTCTTTAACATCAATTCATTCAGTCCACAATTTGCCGTCTTCTGAGCAAGCAACACTACATCAGTGCTACTGCTGTACTCAGCATAATTGATAACATCACGGCTTTTATTTTTTGAGTTGATTACTTCGCCGGGAAACTTTCATCCACCGAGCTTTAATTTTTTTTAACAGTAAACCTCTTTTTTAGCTGACCCATTCGAAGCGCAAGACTGCCGTTTGTACCTCCAGAAAACGATTTGAATTAAGTTTAAAGTAATATAAAAGAGCGTGTACCTGTTAAGAAAAGTAGTGGACAGGGCTACCGATTGCAGCAGGTTTGCCGGCAGAAATTACAAGAATCCTATTGGCTGGTGAAACATGCAAAACATTTGAACCGTGAGGACCACTATATCACAGTTTTGACCCGTCGGCATCATGTTTTATCTTTAATAATAAAAAGATTAGCGCTGTTTTTCGGGTCAGGATCGTCCTACTAGGGCATAGAGGTCGGATTCAGTACATCAGCAGACTCAGAGCGAGCTCACACTTAAGGCTACAAAGCATTCATACAGCTCAACACAAGCTTACTCCAATTTCTCATTTCGGGAACTATCACCTGATGAAACGGCGACGATAGATACCATCCAGTATCGACGATACAGCTAAGATACCGTCTGACACTTTTTCTAGAGAAGCTGTCAGCGAACAACTGTCGGGCTTCCTCGGACAAGAAGTCAAACACGTGGCAGCCCACAAGAGGAATCGGATCGAGAGTTGTTACTAAGACTAGAAGGTCGTTGGGTAGCCGAGGTCAGTTAAAGTTTTACTCAGCTACCCGACCCACAAATTAAGTACTTTGTGCCCCACACGAGCGTGATTATTGAAAAGATGCCGTCGCACAGGCATGTAACAATCGTAACATACCTTTGTGATTCACTCCGTCCCTCGCAGCAGCAAGACCGTTCCAGCGATATCAAGTGATATGGACGATTTCCTGGACCTGAATGACATGACAGTCACAAGTCCAGTGCTCAAGCCTACCTCGATTGTCATTTCTAATTGAGATGTCGATGACTCATATTTAATCTTGTGGTCTTCAAATTTAACGAACGCAATAGTCGACCAGAAGAGGAGGAGACAGGAGACAAAGAAGACCCACCAGCGCCGATAAAGGCAGAGACGGCTTGCAGAGCGCGACACAGGTTGGCATTCTGTCTGGTGGTCAATGAAGACATTGCATAGAAGCAAAGAGGGAACTCAGAGACCGTATCTGCAGATGCAGCGACTCGCTTACCGAGACAAAGAGCGAAACAGAAAGCGTCGTATTTCTGACTGTGAGATTCAGGGCCGACAACGTGCTGCTAGCATGCAAGCAGCGAATATCAAACATCTTGGCAAGCTCCTCCCAAATGGGATTCCAGAAATCTTTGCCATATTTACCAGTGTTATCGTCACTTACCGAGATATTTGTCTGGACAAATATCAATGCATTAATATGTTGGGAAGGGCTCAAAGTGCAACCATATCTTTGAGTGTCATTAAAATTATTGATGCCCGGTAAAGAAATACAACACCGGAACAGCTCTACGCGCAGCACTTATTATTTATTACCGTTTAATTTTATAACTTTGACGGCCTTATTTGCATTTTTGCTAAAAAGATTTGTGCTAAAAAACACCTAAATTCAAACTAAAATTTGGATTAACAAGTTAAATAAAAGCGTACGCCCGTACCAAAAACAAGGTACAAACACAACTCATTTCCCGAATCGCGCGTTATGGAGAGCGACGCCGCCTTCTTGGACGAAGTGGCGGTGTTTCTCGACCAGAACGACGCCCTTAAAGTCGACGAGAAGGAGAACAGCACCGAAGCACCTCTTCCTGGTGACGACGTACTCGTGGTGAGTCATCAACTCGTAGCGGAGACGGAGGATCTCCTCGCGTCGCACACGGATAACACGGGACAACACACCGTCAGCTCTGTCTCACCAGCATCCGAGGAAGACAAAAACGAAACTTCAAATGACAAAATCTCTGACGAAAAGCGCCGTGAAACGCGGAACGCTCTGGCTGTGCAGCGTCGACTACGCCACCGTCAAAAGATAAAACACGAGAGGGAGACGTTAAAGCAGCAAGCGAGCGAGCTGTCTTGTCAGTTGAATGGGCTGCAGGCTTCCCAAGCGGAGCTGAAGGCCGGACAAGCCAGTAACTTGATGTTCAGCGCATGGAGAGCGTGTGCAGCTCGACAGTTGGAGAGACGCATGCAAGCGGAACAGCAGCAGAAAGTTCTGAGAGCGCAAGTGGCTGGAAAATCGAGAGTTCTCCACCAAATGAGTTTGTTACTGGAAGAGCGACTGAATAGCAATCAGCAAGATGTACCCATTTCGATAGAAATGGTCAGTGGGGCTGGCGACTCGGCTCTGAACAAATTGATGCTGGAAGAGCTGGACGCTGCGTATTTACGGACCGATGATACGATGAAGTTGCTGGAATTCAAGTCTGTGCCGCCCGCAGTGTACAATTTGACACGAAAGGAGAAAGACGGCGTGCTGTACTATGACAGTGCGGACCGAATCGTGTTCCCGTATAGCTTTGAACCAACTGTCGACGGTCTGTCAACGGTGATGATGAGCAGTCCTGACGTGGACTTTAAGACTGTTAAGGTCGAGGACTTGAAGGACACACTAACGATCAAGTACCAAGTGAAGTACCAGCTCAGTAAAACGGAAAGCGTGTCGTTTCGGATCCATGGGGCAGCGAAGAAATGGCGAGAGAAACATCGCTTGGTCCTTCTATGGCGATGCTATACAGAGGGACTCGGGGAGTTTGAGGGCTTGCACTCGAATGAAAACAACGTGGTTGGTTACTCGTCCCTTCGTTGAAGACTGCGACCAAAGCTGTAGGACTGTTCTGGAGAGCTATACGCGCTTGGCACCCACTGGAACTGGCTTTACGCCTGCGTGTGACGGCGCAGTGGATCGGTTCGTAGAAATCCTCGCGAGATCGGGTGAAGAGGAATATAAGCAAATGATGCGAATGATGGAAACGGTGATGACCAACGACCAGTAGCGGGTATATGGTGCTTCTCTGAAGCGACGATGACATTACAAATTCGCTTTATGGAATTACAACAAAACCGCAAGAGAAGTTAAGTCAATAATACAGAAAGATACAACACATTGTATCTTTCTTTGCCTAACGTTAGGCAAAGCTGATCTCCAAACTACTGAGTGGGATCGCTCTCAGTGGATGCGTGAGACTTAAGTACTCGATAGCTAGCTGCAACTATTAAGCTTGACCCTAATGACCCTTGCGCCGAGTAGTAGAACTGTTTTGCTGTGTTGACTATCGGAGAATTGGGTTTAAAACAAACGCAAAAAGCTGGCCACTTGATCGATCACATAGCTGATTCCCTGTCGATGCTGTAGCTTCGTCTCCTGTGTATTTCCTCGCTCCTCGAAGGTCATGGCGTTCGTGAGTGGCTTTATTCTGCGTGTTGAGTATGAAGCCTCGGTAGATAAGATAATAAATCATAAATAACGAGCCGTCATCCGTCTGAGCCTACCAACGACTTAATGGTACGAGAGCTGTTCTTCTCGGCGTATTAAGCGTATCGGTCGATTGTCGTATTAGGACACACGTTATTTGATTCCCACCACGCTGAAAGGGTCCTGCAAATGCCGATTACTTCAAGAACGATGTTAAAATTAATAGAGCTCGAGTTCTGGCTGGGGTAAAGAGAGCCGTGGAGAGGTAGAATCTCATCATAGGGAGGGTGGTACCTGGGCCACTGGAGACTAAGTGGTTGAATTAAAGCAACTGCATGAAATTGAGGTAAGCTCAACTGACACAAACCGCTTCAAAACGTGAGGCTCTCACGAATTGAAATCACACTGTTATCACTTAAACACAAGAGAGTTCGAGGCAGAGCATCTGAGACGATGCATCTTTCTGACAGATGCATTCGCGCAGTGTACAGCAGGTATCCTGATTAAGTTTCTGCCTGATTAGTCACACGGAGGTCTGAAGTACGCAAGCAACTGCACGGTTAACAGCACACGGGGGAAAAAGATGATGGCAGCGATGCACTGTTTTTAAATTGTGGAAACTCTGGTTCAAATGCTAACGAAGCATTTAGTGATCACAACTTTCAATGTTAGCGTTCCGGTGTGCAAGCACCATGGTTAAATTCCTTAACGCCCATAATGTCCACGACATCATGTTACCCCCCCCCAGCATTTTGCTTTAGGCTGACCGGCTGAGTGTGTAGTATTAATACTGCCAAATTGGGTGAAAAAATATTTTTTTTTCTTGCAAGGTGTACAGTAAGTTTTGATAAGAGGTAATGTATTAATACTATTAAAAAATAAGTTGAAGGGACAGCCCGTCTCAAACTTTTACAAAGCACATGATGCGTGAGCAAAGTTCGTGTGCCACTCGAACTTTAAGCTGCCATTAAGAAATAAGGATGATCTAAATTAACAAAGTACACATACGGAGCATAGGCAGCTCCTGTCTTTCCACAGGCAATGTCGGGATTACGATTTTGCTCTTTATCACTCTGACTTCAATAAAGCGAGTACATTCGCCTGCACATTTGCGGCAATAAGGACTTGGCTAGATTTGATAGTTGGACGTCAGGACTTCCTGCAAAAAACACAGAGTACAACAAACTTAAACAGGTAATTTGGTTTGCGTCAGGTTTTTATTATAAAAGAAGGCATATCTTAAGGACAACACTATCTTAGTGATCAGAATAACAAGGCAGACGTCTGTACAATCCTAGCAGCAAACTTGTTGCAATGACTGTACCGGTACCCCTGCTTCTCTATTTTCAAAACAACTGCGAGAGGGTGCGATAACCAACGAGGATCTGCCGAGTCCATCCGGTATTGTTGTTGTTGTTAACGGTAAATGCCGAAGTGAGTAGATTAAAGTCAATTAAATCTGTCCTCTAAACTTTAGTGCTCCTGGCCATCCACCAGATTAACCGGTTTGGGACCGGTCCATTTTGGAGCGTCACGCCGGTTAGCCGAACCGTGCAGAGTCGGTGCATATCAACACTCCCACTCACCGCTACTGCACGTCGTTCCTCTTCTTGATTCCACTTGCTTCGCGAAGGAACGCTAGCGACTTCGTTCCCAGTGCTTTCGTAAGCATGTCAGCTAACTGCTGCTTCGTGTCGATGTAGGCCACCTTGATTGTGGAACGTTCCACATTCTCTTGAATAAAGTGGTGACGGATATCCACGTGCTTGGTCCTCGCGTGATATCCAGCGTTGCTTGCAAGTGCAATAGCACCTTGATTGTCTTCCCAGACCTGCGTCGCTCCCACTTGCTCGTGACCCATGTCCTTCAGCATGGCACGTGTCCATAGTACCTCTTGAGTACAAAGGCTTAGTGCCATGTACTCTGCTTCCGCTGAGCTAAGTGCAACCGTCCTCTGGTACTTGGACTTAAACACCACCGGAGCGTTCCCAATCATGATCATGACGCCAGACACTGAACGTCTGTCGTCAATGTTGCTTCCCCAGTCTGCGTCCGTAAACGCTTCTGCCTTGACAGCTTGCGTTCCAAATCCACTCGTTCCACTTTTGTATACGATACCATGATGGCGAGTGGACTTCAAATACTACAGAACACGAATCGCTGCCTTCCAGTGTTGCGCTCCAGGATCCTCTAGGAAGCGTGACAGCTGCGTGACAACGTAGGCAATGTCCGGCCGAGTACAGGTTGTGATGTACATGAGGCACCCGATTAAGGAACGATACGGTCGTGACCGCATTTCGGCTTGTTCCTTTTCCGTAGTCGGCGACATCATCTTGGATAAATTCAGGTTTGCTGCCCACCTCGCTCTTGCTCTTCATAAAGTACGCAACGACAAACCTTGAGTAGTCGTCTACGAACGTCAGAACATATTTGGCACCACCCTTTGAGATCGTTCTCATTGGGCCCATTACGTCCGTGTGTACTAGTTCCAACACACGCGTCGTTCTCGTTAGCGATCGTGACGGGAACGTCGTCACGGTCTGCTTTCCCTTCATACATCCACCGCACAAAGTCTCGTTCCCATTTTTCACATGTGGGATACCAATTGTGGAACGTTGAGTTGTCGTCAGCGCGTCCTTGTTGAGGTGACCCATGCGAGCGTGCCAAAGCTCCCACTCGCTGTCAGGACCGGCGTATTGCACGAAGTGTGCCTCCTCCTGCTGACAGTCCAGCAGGAACGCCTTACCGACCTTCTTCCCTGACGCTATCGCAGCGTTCCGTCCCCAAATTACACAACTGGAACGCTGGAACTCCACGCGCATGCCTCGTTCCGCGAGCTTCCCGACCGACAATAACCGTCTATCGAGCCCGGAATGTGGAGCACGTCCACCATTCGGATGCGTTTACCGTCCAAACCAGTCAACTTGACCGTTCCAGTTCCTGCGACGCGCAGCTTCTTGCCATCTGCAATCGTCACGTTGATGCCACTGTCTAGTGCCTCGTACCCAAATAGGTCGTTCCGGTGAGGGGTCATGTGCGACGTCGCACCACTATCAATCAGCCACCCGGCCGAGCGTTCCCCACCAACTGCAAACACTGCATCGTCTTGACTGCTCTTCTTTGCAGCAGGACAGTCCCGCTTCATGTGACCCACTTGGTCACAGTTGAAACACTTGCCCTTGAAACCAACGTTCCGTTTCGGACCGTTCCATTTTCGATCGTTCCATTTTTTACCGTTCCCTCGGCCGTTCCGGAACTTGCCTGCGCTCCCATTCACTTGGAACGCCTTCTCCATGGTTTCCTTCTTCTCGAGTCGCTCGTACTCCTTCAACAGCTTTTCCTTGGCCTCGATGAGCGTCACACCCTTGGCGTTCTCCACGATAGACGAAATGAGCTCGTACTCATCGGGGAGGCTGCTCAGCAGCACCGCCAGCTGGCGTGCCTCGTCCATGGGCTCTCCTAGCGTCTGCAACCCGACGATCAGCTCATCAAACGCATTCAGATGCTTGGCCATAGTCGATCCACTTTCCATCTTGAACTCGTGGAGGCGACGCGTCATCGTCACGCGGTTGTGGAGCGTGGTGCGGTTATAGAACTCTCGCAGCGTTCCCCAAGCTTCTATGGAACGAGTGGCCGACCGAATCTTGGTCTGATGCTGGAGTTCCACTCCCTGAGCAATGATGCCGAGCGCCTTGGCATCATTGACGAGCCACGCCTCGGTGATCTCGTTCTCCGGCTTGACGGCTTGAATATGCGCAAGCAGGCCCTTCCTGGCTAGCGTCATGCGCATATTGTACTCCCAGTGGAAGTAGTTCCCACTCCCGAGGAGGACTTCGGCGCGCTTGGTCGTCGTCATATTTTGGAACGTTCCAGTAGAGTTGAGCGTTTGCGGCTGTTAACCTGTTGTTGTTGTTAACGGTAAATGCCGAAGTGAGTAGATTAAAGTCAATTAAATCTGTCCTCTAACCTTCAGTGCTCCTGGCCATCTACCAGATTAACCGGTTTGGGACCGGTCCATTTTGGAACGTCACGCCGGTTAGCCGAACCGTGCAGAGTCGGTGCATATCAACAGGGTATCGATACTACAACGCAGCCCTCCTCAGATTTGAAATGGGATGTCTCACACATTTTTTACTCAGCGGACTGGATTCCAACCGAAAACGAGACGGCACAATCGAAATCACGCCTCTTCCCAGTCCCGTTCCCATCCCTCTTTCAGATCAAACCCTGGTAGAAAATCATAATCATGGCATTTCCGAAGATTATCGGAAATGTTGGAATGATCTCCTGAACATGTATGACATGAGTGTCACAAGTCCAGTGTTCAAGAATGCTGCCTTGATCGATTCCTACCAGGACGTCGATGGATCGTTGTTATCATGGCCTTCTCCGTCGTCCCCAATTGCTCAAGATTCAGTCTACGTGAATAGATTCCATGGAAAGAAGGCGTCTTCGCTCAGCAGCAAAAAGAGGCAAAGACAGGAGACGGAAAGGAATCGCCAGCGCCGATATCGCCAGCGATTAAGGAATGAGCGCGAAATGCTGGAGAACGAGGTCAACATTCTATCTAGACAATTGGAGCGGGTCAAGGAAGACTTCGTTCAGAGACAAAACTGGTGCACAACGACCGTGTCCCCGATTGAGTCGAGCTCTCTTTCAGTGACAGTAGACGAGAGCGAAAAACGTCGGCTTGCGAAATGTGAGCATCAGCAGCTCCAAGCTACCGTCAAAATGCAAGCAGCATATATCGAACACCTTCGCATGCTTGTTCCGGGTGGCAGTTTCGATGATGAAGCGTAGGACCCCCAAACCGTACTCAAGTATTATCAATAAATGGAATTAGTTGGACTTTGGTTGGACGGTTGCTGGATTTAACAGTTGTCTATTTGAAGCGAAAGTTCTACAGCTGGGGGAACATGATGGACGGCACTTAATGTATAATTTTCTTGGCGCTTTTACACACTACGTTGTATAAGATGAAGCAGTACCATTTTCTATAGCGCTTATGAATCTTTATTTAAATTGGTAGCCCCTTCGTCTATCGTTAGTTCGAAAGTGAATATCGGCACTTTTGTCAAGTTCTACAATTTAGTTTGTGTGTAATTTTGAATTTCCAAAAACAAATCAAGTGTCCTCTGGATATTATATCCAGAGGACTTTTATATCCAGAGTCTTAGGGCCGTTCTTAGCCGATTTCTTGCAAGTGGATGAGAGTTAAGGTGGATGGTACTTTTTGTGCTTGATTCGGCTAAGAGCAAACTTAAAACTGGTGGATGGCCTAAAGTGGCTAAGGTTGAAGGAGGGGTGGTTGACATCTAATATTAGCTTAGTATCACTTTGATCGCTTTGCATTTGTTCTCTTCCACTATCGCAACAAAATGCGCACACCCAGCGAGATCATAGCGATCACTCGTCGTCTTCGCGATCGAGCCAACGTCCAATGGCGATAGATTGACAGGGACCGTTGGTTACTGATGTGGACTGAGTGCTTCGGGAGACTTGATGGAATGAGCTGTATAAACTCAATGTGTAGTTCTATCCCGTCAATCTCCTCCCGTCCACCTTCCGTCCACGGCCACCAACCCTAATTTCACACAGTGGACGTGGATCAAACGGACCATACGGCGTCCACTGCCATATGGATCCAAGTGAAATGATTGGGCCATGGAAGCATAATCCACCGTTATTTTTTGGCTAAGAACGGCCCTTAGGAGGCGACCCAAAACTACGTTAAATTCTGACACTCATCTCCTAAACTAATAATCAGCTCAAAATTTAAAAACAAATACTTCAGCACTTGATACGCCCGTTATATAAGATCTATATCGGATTGTCCCACCCATTATACTGGATTTTCTTCATTAATCTGTCATTCCAGACAGCACCTTTACTTTAATCAAGTAGAATGGTTGTTATCTTCTGTAACAGTGATTGCACCCAGGTAAATGTTGATTGTAAACGTGTGAATGTTGTTTGAACAGACTTCAGCTTTCACGCAGGCGCAACAGATGCGTACGACATACTATACCGCCAATATTTCTCATGGGATCGCGTACTTACTTCGGTATGCAGGACTGCAACAAATATGAGTCAATAAGGAACGCATGGGAGCTAATATCCTTGTAACCATTATACAGAAAAATCGACAAGTGCAGGCCCTTTAAGTATACTTGCAATGAGAAGCGCATGGGAACTAATATTCTTGTGAAGTTTATACAAATCAAATTGAAAATTACCTTGAACTGTCACTTTGAGCGCCTTACTGACGCACATTAAAATACCGTAAAGCCAAGGGTGAGCAACCGCCGTTCACACAGTGGTGTAATCTTGAGCTTCTCTGTGAAACACGGCTTTGCTGATAATAAGCGAATAAAGTTTTTTGGGCAGAATCGCAATACTCTGGATATAGAAACCAGAGAAAAAGGGTATTCCAGGCGTCTGCTTAGCATGTCTCGCATCTCTCTCTGCATCGCTCCAGGTCCCTTAAGATTTCAATCCGGCACGCCCGTTGATTACCTTATTTTGGTATGCGCGAATAAGCAGTTTTGCCATCGACTTGAGATGTTCCAAAATAAGGAAGAATCCGCAAACGCAATAAATGAAATGGATGGTAGCGTGCGCTTGTTCAGTTGCTATCTGTAATTGTATCATTTTAAAAGGAGCACAAGGAGTGTCCTTGCTTGGCTACTTCGATTGTTTTGGTGGTTTTATACTAGTATTAAATACTACTATTCCAATCGAGTGGTGTACATTACTACGGGGGAGTTAGTCTACATTATTGTACATTGAGTAACTCTGTTATTTTTTCGAGTTTTGCGCCCAACCTCAGACCAATCAACGTTCTCAACACGGCGATTCCGCCAATCAAGGAATCTGGGCTGTATTGAGGGAGGGAATCAAGTAAAGATTACACCATGGTAATTGCCGAGTTAGACGCCCCCTAGGACGAAGCCGTTAATGCAACTTCATGAAACCCATGTTGCGCAGCTTCGGGGATAATAAGTTTTTGTAAAAATACCAGCGAACCGCGGGCTAATCGTAACAGGCCATTGAACCGGACCATGAACCACAGAGCTCAAAATTCTCTCATTTCAGAAGTTGCGATCTTCCCCCAAATCTACATCGAGCGCATGCCATCCCAGAAGAAGAAGCGTAAGCAGCCGACGCCAGAAGAGGCTGACAGCGACCTGGACCTCTTCGACTTTTGTTTGTCTTCCTTACCGTCTCTTCGGGTATAAATTGAGCCATTTCTCCTAGTATGCTGGGCAAAACGTTTGACTCGTGGGTTTTTTTTTTAGTACTGGGAGCAGTATGAGCGACATAGCCTGTTGGTATACCGCACGAGGGACTGCCAAACGCCAAAACGGTATAACAGCAAGCGAACGAATCGCTCCGATCTGCAAATACCTGTTCAGTTTGGATATGCATTTCGGAAGTATGCATGTACGCTCGGTTGCCAGCAGAAATCTTGATCGACGGGCAAAAGGGCCAATCGTATGAAAAGATGTCGAAACTGCAAGGCAATGTTTTGAGTAGCGGTCGTGCGAACCCGAAAGGTCAACGCTGACGGAGAGCCTAATTGGACAATTAACGTAACAAAAGAGGTTTGCTATTAGAATTTAAATTCTAGATTTGTTACAAAAGTTTGCTGTATTGACTTAATTAATATCACCATGACATTGTAATGGCAATGTTACTAAGGGAAAATGCCAATTAAGGGCCGTTCAAAGCAACCTTCTCTTGTTTTGATTGTATCTTTTGATCTAGTAAAAAGCAAAATATGGCCTTGGCATCAATCAAAAGCTGACACAATTGTATATTTCCCTGGCTATTGACTTGTTTTACATCAGCTATGGTGCGTTCAAATTAAAACAGTGCATAAAATGTGACGGCCGTGCCAATTAAGGGCCGCTTGATTTCACTATGGGTTGCTAAGCAATCTCTTATATGATACCTTAGTAGTGGCCAATGAAAATAGATAAACCTGAAATTCCGAATTGCCTATTGGCTAACCGAATCCGGCCCTTAACTGGTCACCGGCCCCTAATTGGCATTTTCCCTTACAGGAACGCTGTCACAGCCATGTCACAACGAAACAATCTACACCGCTCCGAAGCAGTGCAAAGATTTGGTCAGTGAGTCGGTAATGTCCATGCTCGATGCGTTTGGCCATACCAACAGTGAAACGAAGCTCTTGGTACGATGCATGTTTACCAAACGTAAATACCTCTAAGCTAAAAGTTTTATTAGGTCTTCTGGTCTCGACACAGCAAATTCGGAACCGCATGAACGCAAGACTGGGAAGTTAATGTGCGAAGGACCGTCTGAAAGCCGTGCTAACCGATTTTGCTGCCGACGAAAGCAACAAATGCGCTGTTCTTTAAGGATAATGGGAACAAACAATTGGCATTGTGCTGCAAACAATTGCTCAAAAACAGATCTCCAGCCGCTGGGGCGACACACTGGCACTGGACTGGACCCAACTGCACTAACCTGGGTTTCTATGTCGGTGACGTCTAAAGTTGCGCTACTTTGCTGTTGTGTTTGCTTCTTGAAGTTGTGCAACTCTAGCGAATGCTGCAGTTGCACATCAGAATTACTGACGCTTTGGTTAAATATCTTTTCAGGAAGTTTGGTCGCTACCGTATCGACTTGGCATGGTATCTCCGTGCTGGATTTATTGTGCTTGAATCAGCAGAAGGAGACGCTGCTGGCGGTGCTGACATGGTTCAAAGAGAAAAACGCGAGGTGGGTCCGACTCGAGAGCCTTGTCATAGACAAATACTTCGATGAGTGGGCGACGCTACGGGAGGCATTTCCACAGGCGGTTGTACGTGCAGCATGCCTTTCGTGTCCTTATACAGGTTCAAATATTGGTACAGACTTTACCTTGCCGGTTTCATGCACAGCGCTACGTGAAGAGAATGAAAATTGGAAAGAAAAGCTTTGTTGAGCCTAGGTTTCGTGATCAAGTGGAGAAATTGTTTCAAGAAATGATTTATGCCCCCACTATGGAGCCGTTTGTGAATCGACTGGAGGCATTTAAGCAGCGTGTAAGGAAAACGGCCCCAGCTTTTGCAAGCTATTTTGATCGCAATGGACAGCACGCAGTAGTGCGTGGGCAAATTACGACCGGCGTCGTTGTTGCTCAGCTGGAAATACTACTACCAACCCCGTGAAGGCGGGCTGGAACCAGCTAAAGCCGTTACTGGGGAAAAAGATGACCATTGATGGGTGTATGCTCGTCATTTTGCAGCATCAACTTACTGTTCTAAGGGACTTCAATACAGCTCTCACACTGTTCGAAGGTTGTCCTCCTGAGGCAGACCCAGTCCCGACAGCATTGCAGAATATGAGTGGCTTCTTAGCTCCTTACACGTTTCGTCAGGTTAATGAGCAATGGGAGTGCTATCAGTTGGTGGAAAAAAAATTGGATTTGGTTCTAACGAAAATTGCGCTTAGGGGGTTACTTACACTTTGGCTATGCCCGACGGAAGCCGGGCATAAGTTCTGAGGCCTACTGTTGGAGATATAAAGTGTGACTGCCAATTCTTCGTGTCAATGCGGATTCCGTGCCAGCACCTATGCAGCGTTTTGATTGAAGATTCAAGCTAAGATAAGTTTTAAGTTGCATAACTTTATCAGCATTGTTCAATGAAAGATAATCTATCTGTACTACCACACGTTGACTCAAATATGCAACAGCTACGATTTATTAGTATATCCGGTCAATATGTCTCCCAAACTCCCACCGTAAGTATCACGCTCGTTGCTAGGTCTCACAATGCCTACGTAAAGCTCAAGAAAGGTGAAGCAAGCGAGCGCTGGGTCGTATCCGAATTCGATAAGTACAGCGTAGTCCGTGCCGAAGTAATGCCCTTGATGGATGCACTACAGCTACTTCCGTCACACAAGTTCTACGAGGTGTTTGAAGATCTTCGTGAAACTAATAATGCGTTTCAAGCGAAGTGGGCCTTAGGCTACAGTGCACCATCAAATGTTAAAGACGGTGACGAATCGAGTTCACCCGAAGTTGAGCAGCTTCAGCCAGCGGTTAAATAATTCCAAGACGCTTATGTGGAAGTTGCGCAACTTATCACAGAAAATATCGAGCTGCCGAGAGATCCATCTACTACCAGCACTCCTGAGGCATGCATTTCGGTACAAGAACCACCTTTGGATGACTTAGAGGCGTGTTACCGGGAGATCCCGTCGCAGGTGTCGCTGCCGGACCTAGAATTCAGCGAGCAGTCGCAAGATGTATTGGAGTTGGTGCCTACGAACACTTCGGCAGTCTCGGTCCATCGGCTGCACATTCACTTAGTGGAGATGTGGATGCACAACGAGATGACACTGTCTCGCCTTTCGACTTATTAAAATCACCTTCCCGCTGAGCAGTTAAAATGGAGGCCAGGTTGGGCCACGCGAAGCTATCGCCGTCTAACGGCCGTAGTAGTAGCCGGTCATGTTGCTGTTGGACACGAGTCTGAAAACCTGCGTATACTTCGTGAACCTGACGGACGTGCCCACCTAGCTACCATAGCTACCTATACATTGTCCTTGCCAGCGATGGGAGAAATACCGTAGCGAAATTCACCAAATTATCGTAATAACTTGCCACGGATGTGCATTTTCACTGTATCACATGGAGCGAAGACGTGAGTAAGATTTTTATGATCACAGTATAGTCGAACGCCACAAGGACGAAAAAGGGTTTGTGGCAGCCTGTCACATGCTGCCACAATGGCCAATACGTCCTTCTCAATCACGCTCCAGTTGGCTTGCGACCCCGTAAATGTGCCGCTCAGAAAATGAAGAAGCTGGTGGTTCTGCTCCGAAAACCGGCTTATCATCTATCCGAGTCTCCACGTCAGACCTAATCACGCTCCACGCTTTACCAGAAGCATCGGTGAACACTGAAAGTACTCCACCTTAACTTGGATGGACCAACATAGCTGCATTCGCAAGCCATTCCTTGACTTTCTCAAATACTGCCATTTCCATCTCAGTAAAAACTCACTGGTAGCCGCGCTGCAACTTTCTTAGTCCATTTTTCCTTCCTCAGAGTCCAATCAAGTCGCGGTTGCAGAACTTTCACATTTCCTAGTCTAAAAGCCTATCTCGCATCCAATTGCACGCGCAAAGGGGCTGTTGCAAGTCGACAGTAATAGACAGCAACGCCATAACGCGTAGCACCGCAATTCGCTCAGGGTCGTGGCGCACACCTTCACCGTCAATAGTTTTGCCGCACCATTCGACAAACCATTGAAAACGAGACGGCTTAACTGCACTCAGTTTGAGCCTGAAATCATTCATCAGCGAGAATAGTTCACCGAGTGTCTCTAAATATGTATCAACGTTCTCTGCATACAGTAGTAGATCGTGAATCCATATATACAAGTGCTTGCATATAGTCAATTTGGCAAAGCAATGCTCCATAATCCTCTGAGAATGCAAAGCCGCGTCACCGCAACCTTGCGAAACACGGGGTGGATGTGTAGACCTTCGAGTCTGTCATGTAGCTTAGGATATTTGGACTCGCCTTGGCTCGAGGGGGCAACCAAAAACCCTTGATAAAATCAAATAGGCCAAAGGAAGTCAATTCACACACGAGCTTCGTTATTATTTGCTGATTTGGCAAGACAACAGCAATCGGCTCTGTTTCCGCGTTACCGGTCTATAGTCACTGGTTTGTTGAAACTCGTTCTTTCCCGGATTTTGAATCGTTAGGTCAGGGCAAGTCACACTACTTGAACCGCTCTCGAAATCCCATTCGAGACGAGCTAGTTCTTCACTAAAGTCATACAGAAATTTCCATATATGCGGCGGATACACCCTCGGCTTGCACCTGCAAGGTGTAGCACTCTTTTTCAACCGATATTCCAAAGGCAGGACCATGTCAGGTGGGTCTGGGTTCTCCGCACGTCATACATGTAAATAATTGTCATCAACGTGTTCTCTCTGGTCACAGGAAGCCGGCTAACAAGCGCTGTCGCGATCATACCCCCACAGCTTGACGAACCGCTTCACCAGTTGAATAATATGCTTTAAAGTGGCCTCAACATTAATTAAGGGGTCGTCATCCGCTGAGGTCGCTCGCGCCAAGTGCTCCAGCTGGCGATCGATGAGGATACCCAAATCAGTAAGAATGTCTTCGCCTCAGATAAATTACTCCGCACCTTCGTCAATCACTAACACTACACACGGATTGACGGGTTTTACACACCCAGCAGCTGTATGTAGCATTATTTGTAGTAGAACTGACCGATACACCAAAATCGGGTGCTTCAGATCGTTTCACAGACTATCGACGTCTTCAGCTGGTGGGTTCCACAAGTTCATCCATCTTCGTTAGCTCGCTCAGCTTTCGAGCACTGATGATGCTCTTCTCCGCCCCGGGATCAATGCAGTAGGGCCTGGACAGCCTATCGTCCAACACGATAGTCTTGTCGTGCTGCGAGAGACAGTCTTTTATGCGCATCAATCTTCACGCGTCGATCTTAGCTCGCTTATTGTCTCGGCGCTCATGCATCTAGCGGAGGAGCTCCTTCTTCTCATCAATGATGACAGCTGGGCATTATACTAACCAACGATCGCATTTACACTTAAGACAGCCACCAGTCGGAGCGGTGCTCTCTTTTGGGCAGATGCCTTTTTCTTGGTATGTTTAATGCTAGTGCTACTGCTCTTTTCAACTGGTTGGTCGGCAAGCTCGACCTTCCGATACTTTGAAGGAGGCCGGCTGTTTTTACTGTCGGCCGGCTTTTCTTGTCGATTGGATCCACTCATATCTCTACCATGAAAGCACTTGCGCCGCTGAAAATCACGGTACTGGTCGAAAGCCTTTTCATATATCAGTTTAATCAGCTCCTTCTCATTTTCCTAGGCCGTTCGTCCTAAGTACCTAGCGATTGCAGTCACCTCCTCATGAAGGCTGTGAGGCTAAAGTGATTCAACAAGTAGCTTGCATTTAAGCGGCACACCTTCTTTTCCATTAAAAAGGCCTACTAGGGCAGCGAAGCTACTTCATACCACGACATCAACAGAGATGATCAGATTGTTTTTTTTACATACCAGCTCCTAGACGAACGGCACTACAGACTACACTCCGCGACATAAGTTTTGTGACACCTATACTTTTGGCTGTATCTCGGCTTCTAGGTCGAGTTAGACGTCGCTATTTAGATATGTTCCACCTATCAGAGAGAGCGAAAGGAGGCTTGTGACGCCGATCTAGATTTCGTGACGAAGAACGTGACCGCATGAAGATACTCCACGAGGCAGGCTTGAGTGTCAGCGCGATCGCTCAACGGCTTGAGCGGTCGGTGAAAGCGTCAGCTACGCCCTGAGGGCACCTACTACTAAAGCCAAAAGAGGGGGCGTCCGGCAAGCCTAACAGATCGCCAAGTCCGCCAGATCGTCTGCAGCGCCGCAACAGCAGACTACTCGGCGTCCGAGTTGAAGGTCACGTACGGTTTGGCATGCTCGGTGCGTAAGATCCAGAGACTTCTGTCTCGGGTAGACTATCTAGTCTACTCTAAAATGGATCGTACGCTACCTCTAATAAAGGAGCAAAAGGAGGCGCGCCTAGAGTTTGCCGAGAGACTCTCGACGGCTGCGCAGAAGGAGGTGGTTTGGCCCATGATCATCTTCTCAGATAAAAAAGTTTAATCTCGACGGCCTAGATGGGTACAAGCACTGTTCGCGTGACATGAGGCGTCCTCCCCGTCGTTACATGTCTCGCCAAAATGGGGGAGGCTCGCTAATGGTTTGAGGAGCTTTCGATGTCAAGGACAAGTCGGAGTTGGTGGTTCTGGATGGGCGCCAGAACTCGGGCCACTACATCTATACGGGGTCGGAGCATATGCTCCCATTTGCCCACAAGAACTACGGCACGGATTTTATATTTATGCAAGATAACACTTCTATCCATGCCTCGTACGCAACGACCGAGTTTTTCACGGAGACTGGGGTGCGGTTGCTTGACTGGCCAGCTCGCTCACCCGATCTCAATCCGATTGAGAACGTGTGGGCAATTTTGGATAGGAAGGTCTACAGTCATGGAAAGCAGTACAACTCTGTAGCTGAACTCAGTGTTGCTGGTATGGAGGCGTAGGATTCAGTGACGATGAAAGCGCAAGTCAATACGATAAGCCTCATTAGCTATTTCACAGTCAATTAGCCCCTAGTTGTTTTAGTGGGAAGATCAGCTATTTAGACCAAAGCAGTTACAGCAGGCATAATGACATGGACATAAGTATCTGAACCAAGCCAAATCATTGGGTTTAAGGACTGGAGAAAAGATTAATTTTACGCATTTCGGTAGAAGTTCCTGCACCTGGCCCAAATCGGCCGAACGTCAAGTGCTAAGGAGAAAAAGCACGTTTTTCACGCGTAGTTTTAATCTGAGCCTGCTTTTTCACACTGTATCTTCATCCGTGTCACGCGTACACTATACGTTAGTTAATAACGCGTCTGTGTGTCGATCTATTCGCCGTAGCAATTTTTGTGAAAGCGATATTAAAAAGAAGAAAGTAATATGTATTCATTAAACCTTCTCGTATCCATTTCGTTCCGTCTCCGCCGCTTACGAACTAGCTGCAGGACCACCTGTCAAATATACCAAATTGATTGCTTTAGCTAAGTGACGTAGCTAAAGCAATCAACTTAGCCTAAGTCCTTACGCTGACTTGGCAATAATCACCGTAGATACTGTAACTAAAACTAGATGATGGGCGCTTTTCAGCCCACTTCAATTCTGTAGCACAAAACAGTGCACTTCTAATGCTCCGGCAATGCGGTTTAAGTAAGTCACAAAAATGTGGACAATAAGCCCGTCTGTCATTGCTTAAAAAAATGAAGAATGCATTAAAAGTTTTTATTTAGGCGAGCTTTTAATACTGGAGTCAATTTCCTTAAAATAGACGAGTGGGATTATTGACACTGAAAATTAGTCCGAGGTACGTGTAATGAATCCTTTCATCGAGATACTTGATTTTGTCCGATCATACGTGATGTTCAGAGGACGCAGACTTCACTCCTGAAATACCGGTAAGCACAGCAAAGGCGCACTCGAGCCTGTGAGGTTAAAGCCCAGGAAAGGAGTTGGTTTGGGCTTAACCTGGGTGATATAGCCCCGTTAATTTTGTGAAATTTTACAGAATCTTTGGTCCGTACTTGTTGCCTAGGTACATCTGGATAATAATCGAAAACCATGGTATATAAAAATGTATTTCTTTTCATTCGCGGAGTGATTCAACGTGATAGTTTGGACACATCGTGGACAAGATATCCAGTGCAGAGTTAGGAAAATATAATAAGTTAATACATTTTTGTTTTTATGCTCAGTTCTTAAATAATATGGTATTTTGACCAATTATTGTAAGAAATAAATTAGCCTTTTCTACTTATGTCACTAAGTATTGAGAACGTATTTTGAATATTCATAAAGTATTGGGAGGAAGATGGTGCAAAAATAGGTTATTCCGTTGTACCATACTTGTTTTACTAATATTATTTTCTGCAACCTCTGATCCAGTGCCTACTTTTATTAACTGTACACGGCAATTGATTTGTCACAAGATAAGATCGCGCACTTGAAGCTCCACGTGACTAATCTTGGGTACTTCACTGTTGGACGAACAGTGTTGACCATTGGTCCATCACTGGAAGTGGGGCTTGTCACTTTTTAATTTGCCAGCAAGCCTCGACAGTGTCTTCATCATGCATTTGCTACACCAGGCTATGCTGCTGTTTGCAGCTTACTTCTTCTTAAATGTTGATGCTGAATCGAAGGTCCGAAGCTTGAATCGCGCAGTGTCGAAGAATCCGATCAACCGCTACCTGAGGGTTGTGAGTGACGACGAAAGAGGATATATCAGCTTTCTCGGCCTCGAGAAAACACAGGAATGGATTAATTCTCTGGTGAAGAAAATAATCGCGAGCCCAAAGCCGACCCAGGATAATATTCCCGACGAAACGCTATCACATGTGCTCAATGCAGTAAGCCCACTAAAGAATAGCATTTCAGCTGCTACCAAGCATCAAAGTCCCCAGATCCAGATGTGGCTCAACGAAGGGAAATCAACAGGAGAAGTGTTTAAGCTGCTTGAATTGAAAAAATTCACGCTCCCAAACTTCAAAATAGCTGATGGCACGCTGTTCGATCAACCAAGCTTTCACACTTGGGTGCAGTACGTGGACGATTTCAACGCAAAGAACCCTATGAAGCAAGAATCGATGACCCCGTCTTTATTGACTGCTTACAGCGACGTAACCCTGTCAAAAGCCCTTGCGCTGGCGAAAAAAGGCCCGACCACTGAGGCTCTCGCCACTAAACTAAGGAAGGAACAAATTCAGTGGTGGCTGAAAGACGACAAAACCCCAGAGACTGTTTTCAAATTGTTTATGCTCGACATGATCTACTGACGAATCCGCAGTTTGTCGCTTGGACCAAGTACGTAAAAGACTTTAATGTCAAGTACCCGAGAAAGGAAACTTCGATGGTATTCCCGATTGCAGCTCATTACGGCGACGACGCTTTGTTTGGAGTACTGGAAGCTGCGAAGAAAGTTGAATCGACAAAAGAACTAGCGTCAAAACTGCAGGCGGAGCAGATAAAAAAAGCTGCTGAGCAGCAATGAATCTCCCACGTATGTCTTCAAAGCGTTCAATCTTGACGAGACAGGAGACACAGCTCTAGACAGCCCGTTGTTTAAGACTTGGCTCAACTACATGAAGACATTCAACGACCAAAACCCCAGCAAAAAAGAGAGTATCCTGACTTCAATTAATAAATAATATCAAGATAATGGTGTGGCGAAGATAGTTGACGAAGCGATGAAGAACCCGAGAACAGAAACGCTTGCGAAGGAGCTACAGGCAGAACGATACAATCGTTGGCTGGCCGGCGAGAATTCTCCTGAAAGCGCTTTCAACGCGTTTGTATTGCACAGGCCTGGAGCGAGTGATGATATTCATTTCAAGAAACATCCTGGTGGCAACCTTCACTTTACGCAAATCGACAATGTATCAGACGACCTCCTTTCCAGTGCAGATTTCACGTTTTGGAAGCAATATTTAGATGATTTCAACACCATGTACCCCGACAACCAAGCGTCTATGCTCAAGATTCTGCAAACATTCTACACTGACGAGGCTCTAAAGAAACTGCTCGATACGGCGCGTAAAAATCCTCGTACGCAGGAGTTAGCATCGAATTTGGAGGCCGCCATGTCTAAAGTGTGAGCTCGTGTGAAGAAACCCTAGCGCAGTTTGCAGCTCGTTAGCGAAGCTGGTCATCAGCTGCTGATTTACCCTATGCAGCGAAGATTCGAGTACATTATATCGATATGGGCAGTCGAGTTCGTATGACTGCAATCTAAAACACGTTTTTAAGCCAAACTCGTAAGATCGTGTAAGAGGAAACCGTAATTCCTATAGGTACATGACGACGCGTACCACGTAGCTTGCCAATGGTTCATTTTAGCGAACAGAGATACGTGGTATGTAACCTCTACCGCCTGCTAAGATCTATGGTTAGGCGAATAGTTACCGCGACCCATTAAGCCACATACATTATCTGCACGACTCCAAACAGTATTCAAGAGTTGACCAGAATGTTCTATCTTCGGCGTGTTAGATTTAGTATGACATGCCGATGCACCAAAGCAGTCGTGGAAACACGACCACATTCGCTTTGACTGGTTATTCTTGTTGGTGTCAGATTTTTCTTTGTTGGTGTTGTTGGTATTCACTCGATTTCGCAGAAGTAGCTAATTCCGTGTTATAAACGGTAAAGCTCTGTTTTTTTACTTACAATCAATTAACCCCTCATTCACCATTGTCGGGGATCCGACAAACAGGTGAGATTGGGCTTCACCACGGCCGGGTAAAAGTTTGCCCCCGAATGGGTACAGGAAGGCAACTCGTAAAGACGGTTGGTTTCGAGTGACCGAATCAAGCAGGAAATGGGAGTTATGAAAGCTTTTGCTATTGTTTTCTTCCGTTTTATTATCGCAACGCGCAACCTGTACGAGCGACGTATGCTTTCGCAGATTTTTTATGGCATACAATCTGAAAATATAACCCATATAGCATGGTTTAATTGTAAACATATGTTAAATAGAATCATTGGCTATCTAGTCGAAAATGGCGACTGGCTAAGGCCGTCCGAGGGTTGGTTCCTAGGGGGGAGGCTGTGACCCGCGCCGTTCGTGGTAAATTACCACATCAGGAGAGAGCGGTCCGGATCGGTCCATTCGCAAAGACTTAGACGAAGATCGATAAGACGCCAAAAGATGATCAGGATGCCCACAGGGGAGGACAAGTGGAGACTGGTAGCAGTGCTAATCGCTTGCCCCGGCGACAAGGTCTCCAGGCGAGGTGTGACAGCGTTGAAACTGCTGTGGGGCCGTGTCTCAGAGATCAAGGAGCTCCAACCCAAGCTTGTCAAGCTGCAAATCCTGCTGGGAGATCTGCTTGAGCTGCACGAAGATATCACTGCACGTCTCTCTGAAGACACGAGCGAATCAGTGCAGACGTCAACTATAGGCGTCGAGCTGCGTCAGAGAGTGTGGGAGCCATTTTCAAAGGTTCTAGGTACTACTATTAGCAATCACCAAGTGTAGTAAGTAGAAGGACGGTTTTAGTTTAGAAATGAATGTGTATTGACAGAGATGTTATCCTCAACTAAATGCTTTCTTGACCATCTTCCTGATCTCCACCATTTTTGCCCATAACGCAGCGTCTTCCGCTTCATCTGCGTGACTCCATCATGAAGGGTTGCCCACAAAAGCTGAAGTCGTATAAGCTCTAAGTCGCGGTTCAAAACTCTTTTGGCAGCCTTTAGTGAGCGCTCACCTGAGATGTAGCTGTAGGCTTGAGCCGCACACAGAACCTCGCAGCTGACACCATCTACCTGAGTCGAACGTGTCTATTCATTGCCAAGACAATCGGAAACTCCACTTCCGTAGCTGAAGTTTCATTACTCTGTGTACAACCGCCGTTTTTGTGTTTCTTTACACGCATGTTGGAAGCCAGGTTGCAGAACGTTTCGCGGTTCACATCTCGCTTAAACCACGCTTCAAGGAGAGGTAGTGTGAATGACGTTTACTTTGTCTGACACATTACCAGATTCGAATCCACACCGAGTGGATCGTAAAACGTTGCCCAGATTTTGCGCTTGGACGGCTCCGTGTCCGACATTTATGCCTCTTGATCATCCAATGCTTCAAATCGATCATGTGTACCGGTATCAGCACAAACTTGCAGCTAGAGAGTGGATAATCCAGAAAAAATCTTCTCGTCCGTCACAGATAAAGAGTCACCAGCGTAGCAGATCTGGCAGTTTTTTTATACGTGCCACAGCGCTAGATCCATAGCTACATCGTTCAGCTGCTTGCTACGAGCAAGTATACCCACCATCTCCCCAAACGTAGACCTGATGGAGCGTCGTGTTGGATGCAATCCACCTGAAATAGTTGAAAAGCGATAAAGTCGAGCAACTTCGCTCGCCAAAATATCAGGCGAGGCTTGGATCTTGGCCAGAAACGGAAGCCTCAGTCGTCCATCAGAGCTCCAGTCTCGTTCGATCCACGCGATATCCTTGCGGTACTCCTTGATGATATTTAGCTCGTCGTAATAGGCCCGAACCAGCCGCACGTAGCCGCTACAAAGGTTATACACACATTGGTCCACAATACAATGCATGATAACTCACGTTGAAAAGCATCCCAGTTCAGCTACCACGTAAGTTGCGGCCACAATGTCGTCAAGGTCATCGCCTACCAGATCGTAGTCCCTCTCCTGGTCTCGGGATTTAGCGTACTCAACTAGAGCAGCGTTTACGCGCAGCAGCAGCTTACGTGTGATCACGTAGCTGGCATCAGTAATGACAGCGCTCCTAGAGCGCTGCAAGACAGTAGGTGCCCTCGCCAGCATGTAGCTCTTTTCGTAACGCACAATATATTTTGATGTCGTCCTACCGATGACATCCAGGTCATAGGTATGCATCATCCACGTGAGGAAAGCTCCCAAATCTATAGGACAGTCGCCATGACGCTCTTCAATAGACCACCTCACCGAAAAGTCAGAGATGCAGCGTCTTGAGGAGGGTGACGACGGTGTTCGACGCAAGGATAACCAACCGTACATTCCGGCGGAGACCACAGACCTGCTTCGTCGCTTGTGTATCATTGTACACTGCGGCCCCCAAAGACATCGAGGCAGAGATGCAATGCTAGCACACCCCCATTCGCATTTGCCAGTGTGTTGACAGGTTCCTGGTAAGCTGACTCATGTGACATTATGTTAAAGGGAGGAAGGTAGTTGCCAAGGCCCTGGAGCAAAACCTACCGATGTAGTGAACGAAATCAAGCTCTCCATTGGGACGTTCTGTATTTAGAGGAAGCCTACGGTGACATGCAGTACATACTTGCGCTCAATGATGATGCTAGTCACTACTGCGAGCTCGTCAAATGTGAGACCCCTACAAGTACAGTGGTTGCTGATGCTATTATGGATTGGCACAGCTGATTTGGAGCTCCTAAAGACTGGATTAGTAACCAAGGGTTCCATTTCAAAAATGAAGGGATCAACGATCTATGCAGCAGGTTGAAGTGCAAACAGTGTTTTTGACCAGCTGCCTATGGATCAGCAGGTCTGTGGAACGAGTGAATGGAGTCGTCCTGCAAGTTCTACGTGTACTCATTCAAGACTACATGCTCAGCTACAGAAATTGGTCAAGGCTCATTCCAATCATACAGGTCAGTCTAAACCACGCGGATGCACCGTCGTTGGCAGACAAGACGCCGGGCGAGCTCTTCGCCGGACTTGAGCCTCCGTCGCCACTGCAAGCTGTATACACGGGACCAGAGGCGGCTCCTTGTATACAGCCAGCTCGTAATACGACCGAGATCGAGTCGTGTTTGACTGAACTACGCACTAGTGTCAGCGACATGCTCCGGGTGATTGCAAGGCGCACGCCTCAAGCAGACCTTGCTGAACAAGAAGAAGGAGCGAGATAACAACGTGGTCAGCTTCAACGTGGGCGACTATGTAATTCGATCACGTGTGGATGAGAAAGGACAGAGCAAACTAATCGTTACATGGATGGAGCCCTACGCTGTCACTGGAGTACCGTACAATGTCTTCAAGGTGAAGCAGCTTGTAGCTGGCGTTGAGCTTGAGGTACATCCCTCGCGGCTCAATCTCTTTGCCGCCAAGGATCTCGAGGTGACTGATGAACCCCTTGAACACGTGGCTGCTCAGGGTATTATTATTCGCGTGAGTTTCTGCGGCACCAGTAGGATGACAAGAGCCGATCATACGAGATCCTTATGGCTTGGAGGCAATAGAGGACTCGTGAGAGCCTCTAGCAGCACCGCACAACGACGTGAGTACGTTGGGGGCAAGGGTACGTTGCTGCAGCTAAATACTCTAAGCTTGAACGCCATCTCAAAGTGTCAGAAGTGCCAGTAAAAAGGCGCTAAAATTAAAGTGTAAACATGTATATATCTCAGTATAATGACTATACATCACTGATTAATGTTTACCCTTCGTACTGGGGTTGTTTCTGTCAATTTCCGTCGGTTTTGCATAGTAAGGTATACTTCAACTCCAACGTGTTGAAGTTGGTCGCATAAAGCGGACCGAATGATTAGTTCAGTGATTCTGCATGCTGAAACAATCGATTACCGAGTGGTGAGTCATTTGTATTAAAAGGTCTACAAGCATAATATGTCCGAGTGGTCGGATTGGGCTTGAGAGGGGGCTGTAGTGGGTGGCGGCTTGAAAGCCACCCCCGACCACGCTTTACAGTCAGAAATGACGAATGATCGGATTACCAGCAGGTGGTTGCAGTCAGCCACCAGCGTGCCAGGTTGTTGCAGTCTACAACCGCAAGTTGCAGCTTCGTCATCTCAAGCTGGCGAAGGTTCTGGCAGGGGGAGCTTCTACTAGAGGCAGAGCTATCACTGGGACGCTGGTGATAGCTATGTAGATCTGTGAGCCGTATGCATGTTTCTTTATCACTTTTATATTTACTACGATGAGCACAAAACATTCGGCCAAAACGTCAGGAAGTGCCAACTTTATTCAACTGTGCTGTGTTTTCAGCTGCGACCTACTACAAGCTCTTCCATTTCGTTTCTTAAACGCGGACTCCCTTGGAATGGGGGTGGGGATCTTAACAGTCATAATAGCGAAATCTAGACGGTATTCTTGACGGAGAAGTCGCTTAACAGGAATTTGCTAATCTTATTAATATTTCATCGCATAAATCGGTGTTCGACTAATGTGTTTCTCTGCAGCAGTAATCTTCACCGATTTCCATATTCTTAATATTTTGGCTTGCCTCTAGATTTTCATCTTCGAAGTATGTTGGTTTGCCTCTGGTTTGCAGAGCTAAACATGAGCCTGACAAGGCTGAGAGTGTACGATGACGACGTGTGCCGTGAAGCACGAGAAGGTCACCGTGGAGACGGGTGACACGTCGTCGTTGACAATCCAAGAAAAGAAGGGAAACGGAGCCGGCGAACGGCTGTGAGTCCAGCACGATAGTGCCAGAGGTTTGGCGATCCGCAACGTGAGTGGGACTGTGCGTCTGAACAGGTTCTGGCGACCGATGAGGCGGATGTCGAGAGTGTGCCGAAGTTCGATGAGCGCCGATCAGTGGCGGAAACCACAGGAGGGTGACCTGCTGACCACGGACTCTGAAATCTGCTCAGTGAGAAGCAAGCTCACTTTAATATTTCCTTGGAGGGAAGGAAGCAACAGAGGGAGAGCGAGTGCAGACGGGACCGGCTTAGATGATGGAGTTGACTACTGCGGGTGACGAGAACGAGGCGAATGAGACGGTGGTAGACGTACTACCGGGTGACGATGGACACCGGAAGGGCGTGCAGTACAGTGGGCTGGGGTGGGTTTCAAGGCGGCGTGTGGTGTCTTGCGGTGGTGAATCTAGTGCTGTGTGGATCTGGAGTTGTGACCGAGGAGAGGGCATCGCGCGTGGGACCTTGGAGGTGGTCGACGGCGGATTCATGCGGACAGTGGTTGTTGTGGAGAGAACTCCGTAGAGGATCAATGATAACAAGAAGAAGTGCGCATTTTAGCGCTTTAGTTGAGGTTTTTATAATAGGATGAGAGTCCGATTACTTTGCGGTGGCGTACAGCTGTGTTGGTTCGACGAATAGCTTAGACGAACTGGGGCAAGATCGTGCACCAAGCACAGTCGCTCACGCTCCGCTTGCAAGCAGGCGTTACGAAAACCTGCCAATAACATGTCAGATATCTGATGAGAGCTTACATGTATCAAATTGATTTTGTCGGTATTGCTGTGTTGCTGAAGGTCAATTAAGGAAGGACATCGATTAGGAAAATATGGATTGGGTGTATATCGCAGCTAGTTACTGAACGGCTGCTTATTAGGTAATGGCAGTAACCGCAATTGTTCTGTAATTTACGGAGAAGAACGAGTGACTTACACCCAACAGTACGGCCTTCTCACACCAAAAACGGGTGGGCACCCATAGACTGTGCAAACAAAACACGCTGTGCAGGAATCCCAAATAGATTTGCATTTCTTTGCACGCTGCCACTTCTGCGCAGACGCGCCACAGGGTCAAATAAAACCCAATCAGAACACAACTAGAGATGTGGAAGATAGCCCAATCATAGCCAGACACTGCAGCCCAATCAAAGTTCCCGCATTTTCTTGATTCAAAAAAATTGAAATTCATCGTGCACTTCACCAGCTACTCGACCCCGCTTGGCAGGATGCCGAAGCGGATCGACTGAAAGGACGTGGCGCTTGGCATCTCTGCCCTGGACGCGGAGGGGGCGCTGAGCGCCTTGAAGACGTACGAGGTGACCAAGTGCAACCAACTGGCGTGCATGGTGTGCCCAGAAGACGCCACATACAAGATGCGCTACCGCCTACTGAAGTGTGCGTCGGAATCGTGTGCTACGTCGATTTCCTCGCATGAACAGGCTTGCTTGTGGCGAGGATAGACTTTATCGTGCATGACGAACGACATGGTGTCGATTTTCCAGGTGGGGGAGCACGTTACAGCAGCCGGATCCCCTAGAAAGAAGCGTTTGACGCCCAGCCAGAAGCCTATGTTAGGGAGCTGACTATACACGCTTCGACCAATGAGAATTTGGCACGCTATGACGCCGAAGTTTGATATGGTGCTCCAGGGCCGTACAAAACTTCGTGTAGCACTACTCGCGAACGCACTTGACGCGAAACGATCGCGTGGATGGTCTACGTAAGTGGATCCACGAGCGTGTATTCACTGGGAACGAAGCCTTGAATCAGTCTTTCACTTATGCGTGGGACCCTGACGTCGATGGTAAGCCTGTGGTAGGCAACGGTTCTGAGGAGCGGCCTTTCATCGTCGGCTAGCAGAAGACCAGTAGGGAGGATCTGAGCTCGCGGAGCGGGCATCGTGGTGGCCGCCAACTGGTATTGTCCCTGCGTTGACATCTTGAGATCCAGCACTTGCGCGCGAGCTATTAAACTAGCGCCGGGGCGCCATTTGCACTGTATGAGCTCATTCAGTAATTGGCCATCCGAGGACTTTCATATCATTGACGAAATAGTGTATGTTTTTCGCTTTGACACTATGTCAAATAAAAATACCGATCTTTAAGAAGAACCCTTCGATGGTATTCATACCCAACCTCGTCAGCAAGACGATCACCCACGAAATTTGAGCGATCTCGCAATTTTGTAACTGCTGGGCCTTCTTTTCAGCATGACGAACTTTGATAATCGAATCTTTCCAGACTGTCTTCCATTTTGAAGACTTGTTTAGAGAAAATCCGCGCATGTAAAGTATATGAACAAGATATCACTACACGATACCGTTGAGGTACAAAGTCGTACTTTTTTTTTAAGCGCTGGATATATATTCGGTACTTCTTTTTGAACCAGATCTTGTTACCGTACGAGACCGGGATCTGGGCTCCAGCGTCGACTGTAGCTATCATACGGCACAGCACCTTTACCTGCGTCTTATTCTGTATTTCCACGAATTCTACGTTGGGGCGGCACGAAAGCTGCAAGAATCTTGTGGTAGCTTCAGCAGCCAACGCATTGATATACACAAAGTTTCCACGCGTGGTTTTTTCGTTCAACATCGTGGTGAAGCCGCTATCTACTTCATGGCCTCATCGGGTTGGCCCCGGGTTTATTTTTGCGCCCTTCGCCAACTTCGTTCTCATGCCAAGGATTCACTTCAGGTCCTTCATTGTCTTCGCCTTCTAGGTGTGCGCAGGATAGATGCTGGCGCCGCTGCGAGTTGGGGCACGTATATTCTAATAGCGTTTCTTTCTTGATTTACTAACGTGGTAGTCAGCTTTTCTCAACTTGCGTCTGTGATACTGTGCCTCGCGCTGTGCGAGCGTCGGGACCGCCAAAATCTCACGTAGAGATATAAGCTGAGATGGAGTGGGCTGACTAGATTCTTCCTGTCGCTCTGTCTGCTCAAGTTGGTCTGGAGAGTCTGGTTCGCTGTCTTTAGCCTTTTCCTCGGATTCCAAGTGTTCATCCACCACATCCACCTCACCTCCACCTTCTTCGACTTGTTTAACTTCGGAATTAAGACCGCTAGCCTTCTTTTTGTAAAACTTTGTCGTGTTCATAGAAATGAGAACGACGGTGTTCATCCTGTACAAGTCACCCGAAGCGTCATCTTCCACACTAGCTCGCTGCAAGATTTCCTCCGATGGATGGCCTTGCGCAGGGGTGGCATCCGCCTTGTGTGGAGCGCTAGGAGCCACCAAACAGCCAGAGGGAGTCGTGGGTCGCTTACTGAGTGCGGCCATCTTGGTGCTCGTCTTATTCTTGGTTTTAGCGGCTGCTACGGTGACTGGCGCATTTTCCTCGTATGATTCTTCTTCCTCGGACTCGTGGGCATCGGTGAAACCGTGATCAACGGCCGCAGCAACCGTGATCAACCGTAGTGACAGCGATCGGGGCCACCGCCTTGTCGGGCGAATCGCTTACGCGCGTAGCAAAGCAGTCCGGTAGCCACTGGGGTCGCCGGCTACGTACATTTGAGTGTAGTAGGTGATCGTGTCCCCAGCGTACAGCTTTATAGGCGGAAGCTGCGCGGAGGACAGCCCGAACATGGCGGTGTGTAGGGTGCGGTGACTGGAGTCTTGAGGCCAGGAGCCAGTATTTGCTTCCAAACAACAAGCAAGTTTTGGGTCACATTCAAGTAGCACACATCCTCCGAGCACGTACTGCATTTGGCTGACGCGGGTGCGTCAGCCCCATTAGCCCCAGGGTCTGGGTCTATCAGAAAGGCCCGGTAGGTTGCCCCGCCCCTGTTTTTTTGTGTTGGAATCTTATGTGTTGGTCAAATCGGTTCGTGTGAAAATAAGGTTTTCTCTTTACGGTGGTCTGTGCGTAATACGAGCCCTTCCTATAGGTACGGTATAGACAGCCAATGATTTGGCTGGAACGGAGCAGGTGATATTTTGGGAGTGTTGTAGGCCATCGAGATCCACTCCACGTCCAGCTCCACGAGAAGCGGCAATAGAATCGTCTCGATAATGATCACGTCCAGACTCACAAGAAGTACCACCAACTCGGGGATGTTCAAGTCCAGGGGCAACAGCAGCAACACCCCTATGTATACTACCACGATCAGATGTAGGAGCGACACAATTCGAAGTACTAGAAGCGATGTCACCCCTCTCCGAATCGCCATGGCCAGGTTCTCCCGCTGAGGCGCCACCCCCAAGTCCACCAGAAGAACAATCAGGGTCTCCGCAAATGACACCCTCACCACATCCAGCCACAATAGCCATCCCAAATATGATCTGCTGCAGGAGCAGCGCTTTTGTTAAAGGTGGCAACAGCACAACTACTGTTTCCAGGTCTTCTATCACATCCAACAGCACAATTCGCACCGGTAACACTCTCGAATGCTTTGGTGGCGCCAGCGTTATGACGGGCTGTACCAAATGCGCCATGGTCGTGCACGGCAACATCGCCATTATATATAAACTTTTATCAGCCGCCTCCCCAGCTGTAACGCTTCTTCCAATCTCCTCCTCGGCTTAAATACTAACGCCAGATTCAGTACTGACTGGTGTGTGATGTACAGACTCCTGGCGCTCTCCACAAAGATCAGCTTCAGCGGACGGCAGCAAGGTCATATACTCCGCAATAACACCCTCCTCTCCCAATACGTAGTCAACCTCATCATACCAGTCCCTCCTGGGCGAGCATACCTTTAGCGGCTATCAAGACATCACCCGGAGGGCGGCTTCTCGTGCCATCCTGCAGCACGAAACATACGCCAAGCTTCCTTGAACAAGTAATTACTGTAATATCCACCATCAGCATGTTTCTCGTCTCGCTGGCGCTTCGGGAGACTTCGCTGGGGTAGTTCCGGATTACGCTTCACGTCGCGCGCCATTATCCTGGTTTCGCGGAATGGAAAAGAGAGAGGGAATGCAAACGGGTGCGGGGAAGGGGGCCACAAATTCAATATCGAGGAAAGAGGGACACAGCCTTGTTTGTCATATTCATTGACAATAGTTTGTTATATGCAACAGTTGAGGTAATCAAGTTTTACAATTTAGCAATTTGTTTAATAAAAACAAGACATTTACCCGTACTGTAATTCTGTAAATATGGGTAAATATCTCGAAGTTTCTTTGAAGTATACTAAGCTAGTAGCACTCAAGGGATCCACACGTAAACTTGCTGTTTGAGTTCTTTACCTGGTCGTTTCGCGGACGGCGCAATACTTGGCCGTGTGGTGGACAGCTGCCCTGGAAAGGTGGTCCACATAAAGAGGTGTTTATTTACACGCACACAGAAGAGCACTTCCACGGAATTAGCCATTATAATAGCAACCATGAATTGAAGCTTTGGGACCAGTCTTTGTTCAAATTTTGAATTTCAGCCAATCGATCTACTACGTAGATCGGGGTATTGTTTTGAAAACAATTTTGTTTGTTTGTGACTCTGTCGACTTCCGAAAGAGAGCACCGTGGTTTTTAGAATCGGGCCTTCTGCTCCCTTCTGCACACAAACAACTTCATGTGTATGCAATACAAAACTCAACTGGTTTGCGAACGAGTTATTGTGCTTTCTACTCAAAACTTGACTGCCTGATTTATTAATCACCCGCGCTGAATGGCCTATGAATCGTTCATCCTACCATACATCATACGGAAACATTACATGCGACAGGTTTCCACACACTGCATGGTCAGAGCAGAGCGCATCGGCAACGTTTCCCGTGTCAGCAAACGGTAATGGATCTCCGATCTAACGTCTCGCCTGGTAGCGCAAGAGGACCCCCACCAGCGGGTGCTGCATCAGCTGATGGTGCACGCTGTGGTGGTCGAACACGTATATCGCCACATTCGGCCCGTGTATCTCCATATCCTGAGCGTATTCGGACGCCAACGGAGACTACACCGCCCCACCCAGGTCCAATACGACGGCGTACACCTCCAGACCGAGAAGCACTGCCAGCGACCACGACTAGAGCATACTCAACCCCGGGTCCAGTGTCATCTGCAGCCCAACGAGCATCACTTCTTGGAGCAGCAAGATCACCTGGTGAATCAGCTCAAGCTCGACCTTCTCCAGCCCCTGGTACAGCTAGACAGCCGCGGACTCCACGTTTCACACGACGTCGAGCATCACCCCGAGCTGCATCTCCTGTTGGTTAACCTGAGCAGCAGATACCAGCATCCCCAGCGGACGCTACTTCGCATCAATATCAGGTTGTGGTTCAACCTAAGTTGCAGCTGGTGAGGTTTGACCAATCCTATCTAAGTGTTGATTTTTCAGACTATCCGTCAATCACCCTCGGTATCCAATTTTCACTGGAATTGACAATAATGGGTCGCGATAACGCCTAGCCATAGATCTTAGCAGGCGCTAGAGGTTACAGACCACGTATCGCTGTTCGCAAAGATGAACCATTGGCAAGCTACGTGGTACGCGTCGTCATGTAGCTACAGGAAGTATGGTTTCCTCGTACACGAGCTTACGAGTTTCGTTTAATAACGTGTTTTAGATTGCAGTCATACGAGCTCGACTGCCCATATCGAAATAATGTACTCGAATCTTCGCTGCATAGGGTAAATCAGCAGCTGATGACCAGCTTCGCTAACGAGCTGCAAACTGCGCTAGGGTTTCTTCACACGAGCTCACACTTTAGACATGGCGGCCTCCAAATTCGATGCTAACTCCTGCGTACGAGGATTTTTGCGCGCCGTATCGAGCAGTTTCTTTAGCGCCTCGTCAGTGTAGAATGTTTGCAGAATCTTGAGCATAGACGCTTGGTTGTCGGGGTACATGGTGTTGAAATCATCGAAATACTGCTTCCAAAACGTGAAATCTGCACTGGAAAGGAGGTCGTCTGATACATTGTCGATTCGCTCCAGGTGCATGGTGTCGTCAGGATGTTTGACAAACCGAATAGCATTACTCTTTCCAGGCCTTTTTAAAACTGACACATAGAAAGCGCTTTGAGGAGTCTTCTTGCCGATCAACCAAAGATTCAAAGTCGTTCTGCCTGCAACTCCTTCGCAAGCGTTTCTGTTCTCGGGTTCTTCATCGCTTCGTCAACTATCTTCGCCACACCATTATCTTGATCATAATATCTATGAATTGAAGTCAGCATACTCTCTTTTTTCCGGGGGTTTTGGTCGTTGAATGACTTCATGTAGTTGAGCCAAGTCTTAAACAACGGGCTGTCTAGAACTGTGTCTCCTGTCTTGTCAAGATTGAACGCTTTGAAGACATACGTGGGAGATTCATTGCTGCTCAGCAGCTTTTTTATCTGCTCCACCTGCAGCTTTGACGCTAGTTCTTTAGTCGATTGAACTTTCTTCGCAGCTTCCAGTACTCCAAACAAAGCATCGTCGCCGTAATGAGCTGCAATCGGAAATACCATCGAAGTTTCCTTTCCCGGATGCTTGACATTAAAGTGATTTATGTACTTGGTCCAAGCGACAAACTGCGGATTCGTCAGTAGATCATCCACTTTCTCGTCGAGCATAAACAATTTGAAAACAGTCTCTGGGGTTTTGTCGTCTTTCAGCCACCACTGAATGTGTTCCTTCCTTAGTTTAGTGGCGAGAGCCTTAGTGGTCGAGACTTTTTTCGCCAGCGCAAGGGCTTCTGACAGGCCTGCGTCGCTGTAAACAGTCAATAAAGACGGGTTCATCGATTCTTGCTTCGTAGGGTTCTTTGCGTTGAAATCGTCCACGTACTGCACCCAAGTGTGAAAGCTTGGTTGATCGAACAGCGTGCCTTCAACTTTTAGGAAGATTAAGAGCTTAACTTTGTTCAATTCAAGCAGCTTAAACACTTTTCCTGTTGATTTCCCTTTGTTGAGCCACCTTCGGATATCGGGAGTTTGATGCTTGGTATTCTTTAGTGGGCTGCACATGTGATAGCGTTTCGTCGGGAATATTATCCTGGGTCGGCTTTGGGTTCTCGGTTATTTTCCTCACGAGAGAATTAATCCATTCCTGTGTTTTCTTGAGGCCGAGAGAGCTGAAATATCCTCTTTCGTCGTCACTCACAACCCTCAGGTAGCGGTTGATCTGATTTTTCGACACTGCGCGATTCAAGCTTCGGACCTTCGATGCAGCATCAACATTTAAGAAGAAGGAAGCTGCAAACAGCGGCATAGCCTGGTGTAGCAAATGCATGATGAAGACACTGTCGAGGCTTGCTGGCAAATTAAAAAGTGACAAGCCCCACTTCAAGTGACAGACCAATGGTCAACACTGTTCGTCCAACAGTGAAGTACCCAAGATTAGTCACGTGGAGCTTCAAGTGCGCGATCTTATCTTGTGACAAATCAATTGCCGTGTCCAGTTAATAAAAGTAGGCACTGGATCAGAACCGAAAATATATTAACTTACTCATTTTATTATCCTAACTCTGCACCGGATATCTTGTCCACGATGTGATCATGTTAAATATGTAGCTAAAGCTGGTAGTGTATGTCCAATGATTTGACAAAATCACTCCGTGAATGAAAAGATATCCATTTTAATATACCATGGTTTTCGATTATTATCCAGATGTACGATCTCAGCCCTAGGCGACTTCGGTTACGGTCCGTAAGTGAAAAATTAACGGGGCTCTATCACCCAGTTTAAAGAAGGGTAAAGCCCAAACCAGCTCTTTTCCTGGGCTTTAACCTCACAAGTTCGAGTGCGCCTTTGCTGTGCTTATTCCAGTGAAGTCTTCGTCCTCTGCACACAGCCCGGTATATGATTCGGACGAAAATCAAAAATCACCATAAAAAGGACGTACCTCGGACGAAGTTCCAGTGTCAATAATCTCACTCGTCTATTTTAAGGAAACTGACTCCATTATTAAAAGCTCGCCTAAAAGAAAACTTTTAAGGCATTATTCTATTTTTTAGCACTGACTGACGGACTTACTGTCCCCATTTTCGCGGATGCATTGGAAGTGCACTGTTTTGTGCTACAGAATTGAAGTGGGCTGATAAGTGCCCATCATCTAGTTTAGTAAAAACGGACATGAAACTGTTCTAAAATGCACTAACTGCTATAATAAATAACATAGTTTTCTATCCTGTTAGCCCCTTTCTCTTATGTTGTAGGGTACAGCATAAGCGAAATATACCCTAGTTGACTTCGTGTCGTATCATATATACGTCCAAAACATTAACCGAATCCGTGCATGAACAGTATTTTAATACACTTGCTATTTATATTAAAATACTGTTCATGCACGGATTTAGTAAATTAAGATATGTTGTAAGGTATAAAACGTCCAAATGCAGGTTTATCTCGAGGGGGTTCGGTTAAACTAGATATAAAAAGATTACCAAATGAGTGGCCGGTAGCCACCAAAGTGTTCATTCTTCAAAACGACGGCTACACCAAAGATGGCTGCTCCGGCTGGAGAATCCCCCCCCGGCATAAGCTCACAAAAGAAGAGCGGCGACGATGCCTCGAGAGGCACATGCGACAAATTCGGCGGGCAGATGGAATTACAATTGCGAAGGATGAGGGTCCTCAGAAGAAGGCTCCCAGAAAGAAGACAACAAAGCGCACAGCATCTGCCATGGGGTAGCCTAGAACAAAGGATCTTTACCGGACCGTGGTCCATCTGGTGGGGAGCTGGAGTGTGTGGGGGATGCCGAAGAGAGGGCAAGAGCTTCTGGAGAAGCTCCTGACGCCATGGAGACAGCACCAGCAGCGCAGATAGCGTCCCATTTGTCAGACGATCGTGTTGACTACGCCGTGGTTGCTGCCGTATTTGATGACATCGTCGACTATGTTGAAACTACGGAGGCTGCGACACTAGTGAGGCCAATGGCAAGTGCTGAGGATGCTTCTCGTCCAGGCAGGACCAGGTCGCCACCTGAACCTGCGTCAAGAAAGTGGTGCCGTGCTATACTGTAGGAAGACAGCGACGGTGACGGCGACATCGACAGCGAGGTGAGTTATGTTGGCATCGACAGTATAAGGATGCACATGAAGAGTAATATCCAACATATCACTAGCCCAAGAACGGCTGCATGCACAAATTGTGTGTAGGTTCTTGCCATTGAAGAAAACGCGACAGACGGAGGCGCTGCCTACGCGATTCGAGGCCGATCCAAATTTGATGGAAGGTGGAGCAGATAGGTGTACTGGTCTCAATTTAGACGAGGACGCTGAATTACAGGAAGAACCGGTATGCACAGGACGAGTCCTTGAACGGAGACTGGGATCTCAGCGATCTCAGTGACGGAGAGGGCGAGATGGTGCACGAAGAACTCCCCGACTCAAGTTGGGCGTCAGTTGCGAGGACAATGATCTCATGAAGGAAATGCGGCACATTGGCCCTGTTCAGCAAATCCTGGAACCTGAAACATGGAGAAAAGGTTCCAAGGGTCGGCCAAGGGTCCAGTTTAGCTCCGTGTTCAGTATATTTCTCGTTGGAATCTGCAGCTTTCGAGACGGCCAGTTCGCGATAAGATCTTGCAGTAGCGACCCTTCGCCAGTCCTCGTTTGGCCTCGTGCTTGTGAGGCCAACTCCGAGGTAAGTGCACTGAGACCAAGCTGCTGCTGCCAAAGAATGACGCTATTGTGCTTTATGTTTCTTCCTTGTGTGTAGCCACCATGGATACAGATATAATAGTAATGCTCTTCGTGTTGGTCAACACGATGACCAAGACGACGGCTCCGTTTGACTTTCCAAAGTGGAGAGCAGCTGCTGTTCAGCACGACATGGAGACGGAGAATCTAGTGTTGATGGAGCTTCTCACTCGTGCGTATCGTGACTGTGTTGCTAAGCCGCGTAGTCGTCACTGGGCTACGATGCTATTTTCGTCACGGCTGTACTTTGACACTAGCGTGAAAGGTCTTTTTCGGATGGATAGCAGCAGTTTCGCGGCTTTGCATCAAGCGATCTGCCCGCACTTAGTTGTTCACAGAGATGCTTCTGACGTCGTTGATCCGCCCATGCGTCTGTCGGTTTTCCTGTACTTAAGTGCGCAAGCCGCATCCGTGCGTGCAACAGCGGACAAATTTGCTATCGGTCCCTCGACTGTATCAGGAATCGTGAAGGAGGTGGCTGGAGTCATATGCCGCGTGTTAGGTGGCCTGATCGCATTCCCAGCACTACGTTTGTGTGCTTCACATTTTGCACAGTCTTGTGGGGTTCCGCAGAGCGCCGGGTGTATTGAAGGATCACACATACCGGTTAGTAAGCCAGCTGAACATGGAGAGATGTATTTCAATAGGAAATGCTGGTACAGTATTGTGCTACAAGCAGTAGTCGACTGGCGTGGTCGATTCTGTGACCTCGATTGCAAGTGGCCCGGTCGAGATGGGAATAGCCGTGTATTCAGGCGCAGTTATTTGGCTGGAGCATTCCCAATAGTTTCGGCAGCTTCCGAGACTGTTTCAATACCTACTGGCGTTGAAGCTCTTGCACAAGTGCCGTATTTTTTACTTGGTGATTCTGGATACCAAAACACGCAGTACATGGTGACTACATTTGAAATTGCTGAAACCGAGAGCAGTGACGTATGCAAGTCGCTCAACAAAAAGCTAGCCCATGCGCGATATCGAGTAGAGTGCGCTTTCGGGCGGCTTAAATGCCGCTGGCGTATTTTGCTGAAAGGCATTGGACAAGACATTGAAGGCGCCCCTGATATTGTCGATGCACTTTGTATCGTACAGAACGTTTTAATGGAACATTTACCTTTACGGATGAAGAGGAGAAAAAAATACTAGCGAAATATGAGAGCCGCTTCCCCCAGCCGCGGGTCGTAGTTGAAAGCGAAGTCAGTGGAAATTTGCGAGATGAATTAAAAAAGTGGCACGCATTTGAAAAACAGAGATAGCAGTATCCCCGAACTCAATTAAGACAGCTTCATCACACTAGTTGTTAGTCTTGGCAAGTGTTAAAATAAGAGCCTTCATTAGTTGCATGGTCTCGTTGTGTTGCTCACGACGCTCGCGCATTTCTTCACGCTGCAGCTTCTCTGTTTGGACCAGGAACGCCTTGGATCTCTCCTCCAGCATGCTGCGTACTTCATCCAGCTTCGTATCTCGCTTCCGTTTGTTTGTTGATTTGCCAGTGTTGTGCGGGTCGTTATTATCGCTAGCACATTTCTCAAACAAATCACCTGCCTCGCCGCTCGCTGTCGCAGGTAAGGCATCGGCCTCTGCGAATCGAGGGCGGGCAATAAAGGTGGCCGGTAAGGGTACCGTGTCGGGCTTCTCGCTCAAGAACATGTTTAACTTTTCGTAAACCTCTTGGGCTACGTTAGGACTTTTTACACGATGCCGAGTACTAAACATTAGTGCAAACAGCTGCATAGTTAGAAGGTTTATATGTTATGTAGCTAGATCGCACGTACCGTAATTCCCGCTTCTCCTTTTTAGACAGCTCAAACCAGGCTTGCCGGTTCTCCCGACTATGCGGTTTGCGTTGACGTCGCTGATGAAGCGATACATCTCGCGCAACGCCTGAAACTTGTCTTCCACTGCCTTTATAGAGCGCTTTGTACTAGTGCCCCCCCCCCGCCTTGAGCGCTTCATAGATCCGGCTGTTGTACAGCGCCGTCTTCTCGTCCTTACGGCGCCCTTCCTTGCGCACTTCGTGCCAAGCCTGCGCTAGCGCAAGCGTGTCTGCGTCAGTACACTTCCGCTTCGTGAATACTACAGGCTCTACAGGACGCGTCTCGGTCTCTGCTGGTTCAGCGGGATCCGCACTTGGCTGGCGGGTGGCCGATTTCTTCTGCATGCTTAAAGCTAAGAGGGATGCTTGGGGGGCTGGAGAAAATCTGGTTGTGAGGAAGGATCGCGATATTTACTTTTGGAAGTTCCAGATTCCAGTGAGCTCCTTTGGTCCCTGGGAAAATGTCATTCAAGTGAGGAATACTTGGAACTTTTTGTGTTTTTTTCGCTGTTCCAGAGGTTTGCTGAGCACGTTTTGCCTGGAATCTGGAACAATGTCAATATTTTTTTTTCAGATACCAGATTCCAGGCGTTGTGTGAACAGCACCATTGGATGGGAGTATGGTTAGTTTTGCTGTTCATATGCAACATATGAGCGATACATTTTCCATTCGGTCAACATACGAGCTAACATAACTACTGTTTATTGTATTTGTGTGTGTAGATCCGAGTAAATTTGGATCTGACCCGACCTACAACGATCGTTTTGATGGTGAATTCGGTCCAAGTGAGAGTATTCTCAGCGTTGCCGAAGATCCACTTGCTCTCCTGTTCTATTTTATTCCACCAAAGCTATGGTCTCAGATGGCTGTAGAAAGTAACTATTATCGGGAGAAGGCGGTACCTGCACGAGCGCCAGCAGCTCGGACGCAACAGCGACAACGTGGAGGCGACGTTGAAGACCTTGGAGACATCCGTCGTCGCTTGGCACGCGCCACTGATATCGAATTACGTGAGATTCTACGCGTCAAGGCTCTCCTCATCGCGAGGATGTTGGTGTCGATTCGGAAAGGTGTTGTTGCACATTGGTCCACGAGCCAAGTCGGCGCACTGTCTTTCCACCGTTTCGGGCTGTTCATGGCCAAGCACCGCTTCTTCCACATTATGGGGCACTTACATTTTTCAAACAACAAGTCGCCTCAAGCCCGCCAAGCCCGGATGTGGAAAACTCGACCTGTTGTGAACGTGCTACAACATACATTTGCGTGTGGATACAAACTACCGCCAGTGATTTGCTTTGACGAGGCCACGCTTCCGCTGCGTTCTCGGTGCAACCCTACACGTCAGTTCAACAAGAACAAGCTTCATCGATGGGGGATGAAGGTATTCGTCGCTGCATGCGCGAAAACGGCTTACTGCATGAGGTGGGTGTACAATGTATCGTGGCAATCTTCGGCTCGTCACATTTTTTTTGTTTTGGCTTATGTGGTTATGTTAACATAACTAACTCCCACTTACTGCTGATCCAACATAAAGTAACGTATGTTATTATTCGGTAGGCTCGAAATTTTCTGCGGAGCCAAGACTAATCTACGCGCACATGTACTACCAGACAACAATACCGGCAAAGCAGCGGCTATTCGGAATATGTACGCACTGATACCACCGTCGCCAACGGCTTCGTGGCGTCTAGTAGTGCCTGGCAGGTTTACACGTCCGTCAAAGTGGCACTAAAGCTGCGGCGCCGCCGCATGTACATCACGGGCATAATTTAGACTGACCGAGCGGGTTACGCTAAGGAAATGGTCACCGCGAAGAAGTACAAAACGGTGAACAAGCGCTGGATCATGCAGCTAGCCCAGGGCACTATCAAACTGGTACAAAATAAGCAATTCTCTCAGCTTACAGTCGCTATGTGGATGGATCATAACTCTGGCCACCTCCTTTCCAGCGGTGGCAGCCGAATGGCGGCTACAGTCGGTGAGTATTGTTTTATTGGTGGTCTATTCATTGACTTTGACTAAGATGATATTATGCATGTATTTCAGTGAGGCGTATTGAAGGCTAAATAAAGCCCCTGCCAGCGATAGATCTGGTCCGTGACTACCATCGATGAATGGGGGGGGGTCGACGTTCACGACCAGTTCCGGATACAGCTCTACAGTGTACAGTGCGTACAAGTCGCGCAAATACTACCGAACCTTGTTCCCGGGGCTGTTCGACATGGCCCTCGTAAACGCCTTCAACGTGTATCGCTACCTCACAAAGATGAGCGACAAGAGGCCGCCGAATCCCTTTTCTTTTTTTGAAGAGCTGATGAGGCAGTTGGTGGCGATCGATCCGCCGAGGCTTTAGCGTCATCGAGGTAAGAGCTTATGGTGACTACCTAGTTAACATAAGCAGAACGATCACCCAACTTATGTTGTTACTTATGTTGCTACTATGTGCCAAACAGGAAGCAACAAATGCGCGTGAGCGGACGGCACCACCACCAGCGAGGGAAGGAGCAAGCTCACGAGCAGAAAGTGACCCTGTTGTTGACGGGGAGCACCGTCTCGAAGAGAAACCGGACAACCGGACAGTGTTGAATGAGATAAGGGCATGAAGCGGCGCCAACGGCTATGCAAGGTGTGCGCCCTCTATAAGGTCCATCCCCAGGAAGTTCAGTAAGTATTAGTGTCCAGAATGCTCCAATGGCAACCGACGGTGCGCGCAACGCGAGCCAGACGTCTATCTAACAATCTAGTGTGGATGGTGCTACAGGAAATACTTATGCAACGTTGGAAGAGATGAAAGGGATACCTGCTTTCTCATCTAGCACATCGAGTGATAGTATGGGAACGAGATTCTCCCTGCGCTTCTGCTGGCGCACAAGACGCGCGAGCGTCCACCTGCATCACGTCCATTTTAAGAAGTGAAGGAGGAATTTTCAGGAGGAAGACGACGGTAGTGCGAACGAGGACGACGCCAATAACAGTGAAGGTGGCAACGACAATAGAGAGGTAGGCACAGCCGTGTACCGGTAGGTATATGTTCTATCTACGTCGACAACAACATGCAATCAATTGAAACCGTCACTTGGCTTTCACATCATTGGCCATAAAAAACAATTCGAAGCTGTTGCATTGTACCTGCAGCAGCTGGACGTGTGCAATGTTGCAAAATAGGGTCTTTCTGATAGACAGTACAGCTTTATGTTGGTAAAGGGATCATTAGCATTTTCGCTTACTCATTTATCTACCTTAGACGACTTTATGCTGGAGAAGCCTTCGCTATACCCACCAGTCTATCCCAATGTGTTCCCTCAACCCTCTATTCAAAACTCGGACTTAATCGACGATGCCTACAAATTCTTATATAAGAAAACATGGGATGCAAAAATATACCCTCGTAAATTAGCCTGGGAGCTAAGGGGTTAATCATGCTGAGAGCACATTGGTCCTACTTATCTTCGCCAGAGAAAACCTCCAGATATGAAGCTCGCTTGCATTACATGTATCAACTAACGTTAGTAATGACCAGTCGCGCTCACTTGCGATTTAAAGATTGGATGCACTGGAGAGTGCAATCGTCGGCTCGCTGCTGGTGAGCTCGGCGCTGGGCCCGCCCCCGCAAATACCACGCGGATTTGCTGCGGCTACGTGACCTCGCACCCGGTCACCTCCGTTGGAAGGCCGCTACTACGGCATTTTGTTGGTACTTCAATTAGCAGCATAGAAAAACTAAGTTATATATAAGAATAATTAGTGCATTTAGAACCGTTTTATGTACGTTATTTAGTCCCTTTCAGTTACAGTATCTAAGGTAATTAATGCTAGGTCACAGCGTAAGGACTAAGGCTGAGTAGATTGCTCCGGTAATTGGATAATTTACATTCTTATTTTTGAAGACGAGCGTTGGGCACTCTATTTGTGTGTTGGTTCCGCCACGAAAAAGCACATTCATTTTAATCCCTTCGCGTCCTGAAAAACACATAAATATGCTAAAAAGTGAATCGAAAAAAGTGTTTTTGAGCTTACCAGAAACCAGGCTACGGTACTTGACGTGGGGGGGGGCGCGCCACGAAAAATTAAGAGTCTTGTCATCATCTAAGTCAAAAACGAAATGACTTTTATCTATGTTGTATTATAGATCGGGGTCAATGAGACCGTCGTCGAATTGACGCTTTAGACACCCTAGATGCTCCGCAGCAGACGCGTGGGTGACGCGCTGCTTTTCACTGCTGACTTGCTTTTTGACCTTGAGGCGGAGGTAAACAATGTCGTGTCGGTCTGCGAAATCTTGGATTCGACGAGGTATAACTACATTGGTAAAGTGTTTTACCATTAATTTGGAGCGATTTGCTGAGCACTGTCCTCAACCAAAGTCACCGCAATATCTTATAGCAATCGCGATGACATTTTCACCCCCGCTTTGCGTAAGCGATCCTACTTAGACAATATGATAGGGTACAGCCAGGCCCAATGTTCACCCAGTTTAGGACCCCTCCCGGCAACTGCCTTCACGACAAATTGGCGACGGTACTAGCTCTACTGCGTGCGAGTTTTCGCTAGCGCTTTCCCTCAAGTTGCACCGGAGCATGGCGCTTGCTCCACCAGTCTCGGGCCTTGTTCAGGTTGACGCGGCGGTCATCAGAGCGGAAGTAGGCGCGAAAGGCTTCGATGGCTTTGGCAGGGAGGCCCTTCGCTCAGTGTAATGCTGCTGTCACAGCCATCCACTCCACAAACTTGACTCTGTCACTGACAGCAACAACATGCTGCAGAGAACGCTTTCCATCCGTGTTCATGGGCAATGCTAAAATACGTATAACTGGCAGTTATTAACTGCACAGGATCTCGACACCGACTGAGTGTGAACAACTGAACGACTAAATGTGGTGTATGACTAAAAGTGGTGCACGACTAAAAGTGGTAATAGTACTATCTTGTCCTTTATAAGTAGGAAGTACGACTACATTCGAACCACGACTGAGTAGCGAAAACGGTGTAACAAACTACATCTACTTTGATAGGTCTCCCCTGGTAGAATATCCTTCATGCAGATGAAGCTTTCGGATGTAATACATCCTCATTACCTCCGACAAAAATAAAAATAGGTTTCCGAAGTATAGATAAAAATACATCTCACCCCTCTCTGGGAATATGGAATACAAATTGCGAAAAATGAGTGTTCTGAGATGTTTAGCAGTAGGAAAGTCACTATTGTGCAGCACATTCAAAGTAGACAAGCAATGGCTTGCACCCTTCCTTCTTGATAGCTCGTCTCGTAGTTCTCTCAGCATCGTTCTTAGCCCCTAAACACTTCTGTCCGACACTTCCTGTCGCTCACTAATAGTATCTGGAGATAGGAACGCCACTTCGGCGTTTGTAGTTGTATCAGCGTTGAAGTCTCCATGGACGCTTGTATTGTCGATGATCAGCAAGCACTTGCGGTGCTGTGTCTTGAGCTTGCATCTTGGTGGCGCTCGCTTGAAAAATTGAAAAAACGAGAGAGACTCTGGGAGGACCGCAAACGCAAGGAAATGGAATGGTGCGCGGCTTCAGTAAATGTACCATTTCGAAAGTACACCTGGCTCCACAGCAAGAATACACTTATATGCCCCCCTTCCCCGCTATGACTACTGAAAGGTTTATCTGGGCTTTTAACCCTTTCACTACCAGATATTTTTAGGGGTCCGTCTGGTACCCATACATCGTCCAAGGAGCGACAAGTACAAATTAAAAATTAACCTATTGGCGATCAGCTGCGTTCAACGTGTTCGTATGCAGAGTAACTTACGGTACTCCTCAAAATTCAAAATTTCAAGCTCGTGATGGTCATTGGAGAAGCCCCCTCGCGGACCTGCCGCTACTGCGACGACGAGCCGTGTGAGTGGATCCAGTACAGCAGGGACATCATAGGAAGCAGACTACGCATGCTCTCGTGCAGTCACAGACGTTGAGCCTCTCGCCAAGTGACACGAACGCTAAGCCAGCACTACTACTACAAGAAGTAAGACCATTTATCGAAGAAGACACGGATTCGCCTTCCTTTTTGTGTGGAACGTGGAATCTAGCGGCTCAACAGCACTATCAGGTATATTAAACGGTTATTACTCTGTTTCCTTAGGTAGCTCAAGCTCATTCAGATATGTGATCGTTCTGTTCTTTTTCAGCCGTGTGTGTACTATCGGATCACCTCCCGCGGCGGAACAAACGGCATCCAGCGCTGAGCGAACCGTGAGCGAGGTTGATTTCAGTGCGTGGCGGTAGTGGAGGGCACTAAAACATGCCACGTGAAACCCCCTATGACAGCCCGTACATCCAAACAGAGCTTTCTTCGTGAAGCCCCGCAGTGATCATAGATAACACGTAAGTTTTCCAGTCGAATACCGTCGAGCGCTTGGCGTTATTGCGTGGACGCTATCATCGGCCCCCACGACGTCTGCTATTGGCTTGCTAGGTGACGGCTCACAGCGACGCTCTTTTGCGAGCATGGCTCTCTGCACAGCTGTCAGTTGCTCGGCCACTCTCTGCTTGAGGTCGCGGAGCTTCACCCGCGCTGCTTTAGGTCCTGCAACCTTTTTGAATAGTGAAAACGCATTGATGAGCGCTAAATCCAAGGACCACGTCAAAATACTCATTGGTAGTCGCTGCTCCTTCCGGCGAATTGGATTGGTGCTCCTAATTTGATCTACTCGGTCCACACCGTTCATGAACAAATTGTACGCGACCACCATTGCTGGGACGTGGAATGTTTTGCGATGCAGCACGCTGTCTAGTGTCCAACGTCGCAGCGGGGCAAGCCCACGACACAGCCATATTGCTTCATCAGAGTCACCTGATAGTACACGCTGAGAAAGTGTACCAGCCAAGTCGTTCATGTAGAAAACTACGGTAAGCTTGTCTCGAAAGACGATATATCCCGCATTAGGAGCGATAGCCATCGGTGCTATATACTGCGTCCTCTGGTGCGGCAGTAATTTCTTCTGAGCTCTTTTATGCTTCTCTTGTTGTCTCTGCCAGTCCGATGGCACGTCTACCGACGCAACCATCTCCCATGAACCCCGTTCAGCTTTGTCAATCCTAATTTTCGCCGCTTCTAATTCCATTGCATTCCACTTACCCTGCAGTGATATTCGCACCGTACCCAACATCTTCATTTAACCATCAGTAAATGCCGATGGCGTCTTTGCCAAATTGTGTCTCGTATAGAAATTATCACAAACTAGCAGCCGGTGGCCACTCGCTGCCTGATGTGTTTTCGTGAGATGGCCACACATTGCGATCCAGAGAGCGCTAGCATCTGTTCGATCCATGGGAATGTCGGCACGCTCGAGCGTCCTGAATAGTGCCGAGTGTAGTCCAGGAAACAACCCGACGTATCTCTCTGCAGGAGACGTTCTCGTTCGGTTACCAGATCCGTTATCCCACACTGAGTACGCATATAAACTCTCCCATCCCACCACAGCGTAAAAGCGCACACCATATTTATCTGGCTTCGAAGGCATGAATGGCTTCGCAGCCGATCGAGCTTTGGTGCGAACTGTGTTCTCGTCGAGGCTCACAGCCCCTACGGGTACTGCAATTGCAGCAAACTTTTCCTGGATCTGAGCCATAAGCCGCCGGCTGTGCCATAGTGGATCCTGTTCTCGCCGGTCAACAGGGACACTATCTGGTGCGTGAACCTGAAAGCGCGCTCTAATGCTCTCAAATCAATTTCATGGCATGATCAACGCGAAGTCGGATTGGCCCATAAATAAATTACGCGACCAGAGCTTCTTGATCTCTGTTACAGGGCTGAAACTCGTGGCTATATCCAATCTTAGATAGGCATCAAGCTCGTAGACAGTGGCTTCAGGTTTCCCTTTATCTTTTAGCATTGCGTTGGTCCAGCTGTGTAGCGAATCTCTGAATTCTCTCGTGAAGAAAAGCGAGAAAAGACCCAGCTCACCGCGGTTTTTGTAGGCAGCACTCACTTCTCCGCTCCGTATAATGTGTAGCCCGCTGTGCTGAATGATTCCATCTACATACGCGTTGCCAGTTCTGCCAGATATCGGCATCGTTTCCTCAGCTGATGACGCTGATTCGCTATTTGATTCTGTTGCGATGTCCACCTCCTCGTTTGACAGGACGGCAGCAGCGCTGTCTTCCACCTCCTCAATATCAGAAGTCTCGAATTCCCAGTCGGCTTCATCGTCGTTGTTGCTCAGTAATTCAGATATGTCCATTGCTAGAAGAGTGCAAAATAACGATTGACAGTGAGAGAAGTAACAATTGGTGGCAACCTTGGGGCCACAAACTATTATGTCTTAAGCAGTAATGCTACGGAGATGTCTTGATACGGGTCCGGTGAGGACCTGTTAGTCCTTGTGAGCTGTAGACCTAAACCCCGATGGGGGAGTTTTTACCAATCAGTAATGCTTGTGTATCCAGTTACAGTTCTGCTGCGGACATGTAACAGCGCACAATTTTGTCGGTAGTGAAAGGGTTAAAAACTTCAAAATAATAAGCTGTACATGTACCTTTTCTGAACGCAGTACCCCTCTTTCCCAGACGATAAAGCCTGGGTGGGTAGGAGCTACCCTTGAAAAGTCCTTCACCCAAAAACCAGTGCCCGGCTCGTGAACAGAAAAAAATGTGGCCCACCTTACGTGAGGTGGGTGTATTTTTTTCGATGTAAAGGTCACTCATATAAGACCGAGCCTCACACTTTGGTGCCAGCGTCATGCGGAAAGACGACCAAGTAGACTTCGCATTGCTCGCCGACGTGAGCAGATTCCTGGCGGCCTGCAACGCTACAGCCCCGTCAGTAGACCCGTATCACAAAGCACCAGCGTCTGCCAGCGACGATGGCTTGGTACTGGCCTCCCACCAGCTCCTTACCGAGACTGAGACGCTTCTCTCGTCCCTAGAGACCCCGCAAGAACAGGCAGCTCCAAACGCTCGCTGCCATCGCCCTGACGAACGCATGCGCATCATTGAGCACAAAGAAGCAGCCAGCACAGACCAAGTATCGGCTGACCGAAGACGCGAGCATCGTAACGTGCAGGCAGCCAAGCGCCGATCGAAATACCGACAGAAGCTTAAAGACGAGAAGAAGACGCTAGAACGAGAAGAAGTGGAGCTGTCGAGTAAGTTAAACAAGCTAAAAAGAGCCCATGAGGAAGAGAAGATGAGGTATGTGGACACCATCTCGTTGAGTGTGTGGAGAGCCATAGCTACGAGGCAGAAGGAGAAGCGTCTTGAGGCTGAGAACACTCAGAGACAGCTGCGAGCTCAAGTGATCGGACGAGCGAGGATGATCCACCAGTTGAAGGCGCTGCTGCAATGTCCCTATATAGAGGACAGTAACAAGTTATGTGGACAGGCCGACGGTGATGGCTCTGTGCTGTTCAAGACTTTTGTTAGTGAGTTGGATGCCATATACGCACAGACAGACCAGGTCTTGCGAGACGTCAAGTTTCAAAAATCCCGTAAGTTGACGTTCAAACCGACGCGGACGACAAAACAGGGGGTAGAGCTGTTCGAGAGCGCACACTCGTCCGAAGTCCCGTTTAAGTACGAAGACACCAGTCGTGCTGTGTCTCTGATCTTGATGACAGACCCGGACGTAGCGCCATATACCCAACAGGCCCAAGAACCAAAGGGTACAGTCACAGTGAAATACTACGTCAAGTGTTCATTAGAGAGAGGCGAGGTCGCTAAGCTGAAGGTCTACGTAGCAGTGCGAAGAGTCATTGAAGCTGATCGTCTGGTCTTCGTGTGGCGTTCTCTTACAGAGGGTCAAGAGCATCTAGCTGGATACCATACAGACGAAACGGGGTGGTTCGTTCTACGGCCACAATTGATAAACGACGTGTCGTCGACGGTGCTGGAGAACTACGTACGCTTCATACCCATGACTGTCGGTGATACAGCAAGTAGCACAATGGATACGGATCGATTCGCGACGGTAGTTGCCAAGACCGGGGAGGAAGAAGTCAACGAGATGATGCAAATGCTGGAGAAAATGCTGCTTGGAGGCGACTGATGCCACCCTGAAGCAATTGTGACACTATAAGAGAGGCGAATTACTCGATGAGATCAAGGGGTACGATACAGTAGATATCCGTAACATGGAAGGAATCAAATAAACGAGCATGAAAGGAGTTTTGCACTGAATGCGAAGCGGTTCCTGTAATGTTGGATCAGCACTTTTTACCAGCATCATAAGAGTGTTGATGACACTTTGCCAGCATTCATTGCTGTTGATGACGATCATACTACGTAAATTAATCTATCGGATTTATAAACAAATCGGTGTAATTTTTGTATTTTAAATGCTTAACCGGTGTTTTAATGACTCAATCGGTGTACACTAAACAGGTACTAGCTTTTTTATTTTAAGCGGTGTGCCTTTCATCCAATGTCTGTCGCAGCTTCTTCGCGACCCCATAAAGTCTGCTTCACACTTTTTTTTTGCATATGTCTGTTGTAAGTCTTGGTGCAAAGCTGACCCAAACGGTTCTTACATCTACGTCGGTGAAACCAGAATCTGACTCGTCAACAAGGAATCAATAGGCCGACAGCGAGCATTTTAAGAGCGATGACGAGAGAGCAATCGACTTTGTGAAAAATGAAAGCTTGTGGCCTGAATCTGAGGTGCCCCCCCCCTCTCCCTGTAAAAAAGGCAAAAAAAGAAACGTTAGAGCAGCGTTAATATGGCCTTATATAAAATACGATAAGGCCCAGAAATGCTTCGACGGCATGAACTAAGATACGTTATACACTCAGAATCAAGATACTCTAAACACTCAGAACCCTATTTCCAGTGTTGAGACAGCTCATTAATTTATTGTAGCTCCAATACCAATTACTTATTTTCACAGTGTCAGCTATGATAAGCAATACTTCGAAGTAGACAAAAATACGATAATCGGCAGCAGCATTGTCTCGAAGATCGTGTCGGGGAACTCTTTGTTTGGCCACAGATTTTTCGGGGTGTTTTCCGATGGCGTACATGACGCAAACCACAATTCCCTGCCATCCGATAAACGCGTTATATAGAGTCGCCCGCTGTTTCGTATGGGCTTGACGATCCTCATTGAGAACGCTTGAATAAGATATTAACTTCTCCAAAGCAATGTATATTGACGAAATGGCGACTTGTTATCTTGATAGCACTTCCGATTCTGAGAACTCACAGGACCATGACATCCGTTTCCATGATACCAAAAGTAAATATAATATTATAGAGGCTTGGGGCAATTTGGTGTTGTCTCAAATGATTCGCGCGTGACGAATCAAAATGAGAACATCGAGCACAGCATCCAAGTACTGTACACGTACTGATACATGTGCCAATTTCCCACTCGCCAATTCTCCAGCAAAAAAAAACATCAAGACTTGACGAAGTTTTCTCGACCCATGCGTTGCCTCCCTCTACTCGTGTTGCTGGATGCAGGATTTTTCTTTGTCTATGTCGATGCTGCCGTAACGGCTGTGAGCTTTGAAACCACGAGCGTTTTCTGTCACCCGACCAAGCGGTTTCTAAGGACTGACAAGCTGTCAGTGACAACGCGCGTAACGGGAACGACGACGAGAGAGGATTCACGGCCAGTACAGCCCTTGAGAAGGTTGAGTCTCTGTTGGGGCCAACGAAACTCTCCCCGAGTGAGCAACAGATTTTGCAGATTCGAGGATGGCTCGACAAAGGAGGGTCCTTAGATGAGACCTTTGAGAAACTTCGGCTCCACAAGATTCCAGGCACAGTTTTTGGGAATCCACATTTCGACGATTTAGCGAAGGCCATGGACGATTTCAATGCGCAGAACCCTACCAAGTTAAAATCCTTGATCCCGACTTTAACGAGAAATTACTTAGGTCCGAAAGACCTATCAAAAATTCTCGAAGATGCGAAGACGGTTCCTACCACAGAAGGACCGAGCAAATTCAGATAGCGGTAAGTCCCCCAAAAAGTCTTCGGCTGGTTCGTGCTAGACACCAAAGTGGCTGTCGTACTTACAAGCCCGGAGTTTATCGCTTGGACTAAGTACCTAGATGAATTTAATGCCAAGTACCCTGAAGCCAAAGCTTCCATGGTCCCTGCTTTAACAGCTCATTACGGCGATCATGCTGTGTTCTGGACGCTTGAAGCTGCAACGAAAGTTTCATCCACCGAGAAACTCGCTGGAAAGCTACAAGCTGAGCAAAATCGGGGCTGGCGGAGCAACCAGGAATCTCCCACGGACGTCTTTCATTACCTTGGTCTGGATAGAGGGAGGGATACCGTCCTAAGCAGCCCGAAGTTCAGCGATTGGCTCAAGTATTTCAACACCTTCAACCACGAGAACTCCAGCAAGAAAGAGAAGCTGCTCGACCCTTTTCAGATATATTTCTAAGCTGGCGGCGTGACCAAGATAGCTGACGATGCGATGAAGAATCCAAGTACCAGGGAGATCGGGAGACAGTTGAAGGTCGAACAACTCGACCGATGGCTCGGCCTTGAGTACGACCCGGAAGACGTTTTTCATTCGCTCTTCTTAAACAAGCCTGGTATGCCCTCGTCAGATAGAATGGCTCCCGACGGCACATTTTATACTGTGCGTCTTAACACCGTGCCAGATAATCTCCTTTCCAGCCTGGATTTTGAACTTTGGGTTAAGTATCTACGAGACTTTAACGCGAAGTACCCCCACCGGCAAACGACAATGAGTAAGGTCTTCGGAGCTCATTTCACCGACGACGCAGCGGCGAGGATGGTCGATGCGGCACGGAATATACCACCCCATAGGGACTACTTAGTACTCTCTAGCTTGGAAACAGGAAGCTGTCCATGTCCAAAGGATGACGTTATCACAAAATATTGGGTTTTATTCATTGTCTTCAAGAAGTAAAGAGTCCATCATGCGGGCAATCTCGGCGCCGTCTTCTTCAACTGAAGTCACAACGAACTTGGTGAATTGGTATCCACCTATTGCGTCGTTTGAAGTATTCGTCACATCCATTGGGATAAACCGCACAAAGGTCTGCATGACGACCCGTAAAAGCGGTTCCTCCGAGTTATTAGGACGCACAATACACCACCCAGTCTCATCCGAATGGATGCCGGTGAACTCCCCTTCTCCCTCGGACAACGCTCGCCACACTACAACCATCCGCTCTTTCTCTACATATCTACGCATTACAAAGTGAACTATCATATGTACGGACTGCCCCGAGTCTCTCGAGACTTGCACGTGTGACTTGACTGCCAGCGTGTTCGCTGGGTCCTTCACGTCGTAGTGATGCCACTCTCTCTGTCGATACAAGCGAATCATGGACTGCCACATCGTGTCGCACGTCTGCTCGAAGCTGATGGGGATCAGCAGCACGTCCAGAGTATCTATGTACTCCACGTCTCTATCCCGTCTTCGCTGTGGCCCCAGTCTGTACGACATTGTCGGCTTCTCCTCAGCTCCGCACGCTCGGAAAACCTCGTCCGTTCGAGGATACATCAGTTCTAAATCGTTAAGAAACTCGTCAAAGAGGATTGAATCTTCCGTATCAAGTTTGAGAGGACTCCGCTTGTCCTGCTCAATGTGTGGCGTATTTTTCGACCCGTTCAAGTTCTCTCGAATCATCTGAGTGATCTCCTCGATCACTTTGGCGCGATTCTCGACGGCATTCTGCAGTCTTCGTTGCTGTTGTTCGGCCACCAATCGTCCTTCTTTTTGTCGTATAGCAATGGCCTTCCATGTAGACGTCGCTAGCGTTTTATCTCCGAGGGCTTTTGCTCGCTTTCGAGCGCACTGAAGCTCTTCCAGCTCGTCGAAAAGAAATTTTTCTTCGTCTTCTAGTGTTGCCCGCTCACTTTTTAGTTTCTTTTGATACTTCAGTCGCCTCTTTGCTGCTTGTGTGTTTCTGGTTCCCCTCACTTGCGCGGCTGTTGAACAGGTCGAGTTTGCAGGTTCGTTCGGGGGGAATAGTAGGGCCTCAGTCTCCGAGAAGAGCTGGTCGCTGTCTAGCAAGAGACTGCTAGAGATATCTGGCTCTTGGGACTCTATCGAAGCCTCGTAGTCGTCTAGGAACCCCGTCAATTCGGCCAGGATGGTCGCATCGTCCTGGTCGAACATTTGTTGTGTTTAAATAACAATAAAATGTGAAATAACGCTTGAAAAAAACTGAAACTAACGCTATTTCACTAACTGACTTCCAAAAAAAATGACACTTCCGAAGATCATTCTTGAGTTGCTACAAGCACATCAAGAGATAAATTCAATGTTGCACGAACACATCTATCCCGAGTGTGTTATCGGAGTCTGACTCAATGGACGGCAACATAGGCGTTGACGACGAGTCTACATGGACTGATCTGAACGTGTTCCTACACGAGTGCGACGTCCCTGAGCTGCAAACTACAGCGTCCGCCACTACGGATTTGTTGCAGGACAGTGATCAACTCTTAGCGGAGACCGAAGCGTTATTAGCGTCCTATGACACAAAAAATGTATTCGTGCAACAAGACCATGCCCAAACTTCACCTATAAAGACGACCAAAAGTCCAGAGGAGCTACGTCGTGAGCTTAAAAATGCGCTAGCAGCCAAGAGACGTCACCGGTATCGGGTGAAGCTCAAGAACGAGCGTCAGACGCTTCAGGAACAGGAGAAAACCTTGTCAGAAGAGTTTAAGACTTTACAACGAGCAAAAAAGAAGAGCAAGACCATACAAGCGAGTACAATTGCATCACCTTTGTGGAAGGATATCGCCTCGCGACAAATGGACGGTCGCCTGGTGGCTGAAGAGCAAGAGCGACGTCTAAAAAACGCCGTGGCGAGTCGAACGAAGGTGATTCAAGAAGTCAACGGCTTGATGCGACACCAACTGTGTAGTGCGAATGGGCCTAACCTGGATAAAGTGACGAAGACGTCGACTGACGTGGAACTTGAACCCGATGACGTAGCTCTGTTCGAGGAATATTTACAGGATATGGACATGGTATACAAGCAGACAGACGAGGCTTTCGGAGCTTCAGGAGTCGAGGAGAACCCAACAACATCATACAAAGTGGATCCAATCTGGAAACAAGACGGAGATCTAGAATACTTTGAAAATCTAGATGTGTCGTTAATTCCATCAAGCTTCGAGAAAACGAGCAGGGCCATGTGGCAAGCCCTGCTCCACGTTCATAGTCAAAAAGACCGACGGCACTACGGCAGTGTCACTGATCCGGACGATACTATCGCTGTGAAGTGTCTGATCCCATCGCCAACGGACACTAACGAACGTGTGGACATGTTGATCCACTTGGTACTGAAGAGGTTTATAGAAGCGCACCGAATGGTCATCGTCTGGCGTGCCTTGACGGAGGGTGACGCCGAATTTTCGGGCATGCATTCCGACGAGTATGGGTGGTGTGTTGTGCGGCCAATTAACGCAGTAGGCCACGGAGTTGCAACGACTGTTGTCCAAACATTCACACGCTTCATTCCAATGACCATCGCTACAAAATTCAGTAATAAGGCACATGCAGATCAATTCGCCAAGTTGGTTGTGACTTCAGGCGAAGAGGACGGATCGGAAATTACACGCATGATGGCGTCACTCTTGATCGAAGACAAAATAGGAAAGTCAGGTTGTCCAAGAGGGAAAGAGGAAAACTATTCATGCACCCGATGAGTTGCGAAACGCAGCTGAGTTAGCAAACCGTTCCGTAATCGATTTTAATCTCTGATTAAAAACGTACCGCACAGTCCAACGTGGCGAGCGGCGACTACTGCTGTAGTATTATAATTGATTAAACGACTACATGTAGAGCACGTGCCGTTTTGCGGGCGTATTTTTGTTTTAACGTGCACTTCCGAGCTCATGTTTGCTTGGCAACACACCGATAATGCTACATCGATAGGGGTATGAACAAGTTAGAGCTGTTCGTAGCGATAACGACCATGTTTACATGGCTACCTCACCTCTTTCTGTACAGGACAAAGCCATCCCGTAATCAGTTTTCGACCCTTGACGTTGTCTTTCATTTACTGTTCTTCATCATGGAGATGATCTCGGACGAAGCTTTCCTCAGAGACGTCGATGGCTTCCTCACTTCATGCGAATCGCCATTGTGCTCTCTTACGGACACTAACGAATCATCGGCCAATATTGAGCTTAAGATTAGCCCATCTTCTCCTCAAAAGATCCCGGGTGTAATGTCCAAGCGTGAGCTTGAAAGGGCAAAAGATCGAGAGCGACGGAAAATGTATCGTGCACGTCGACGCTTGGAGCGGCAGATCTTGGAGCGCCAGGTGAAAGAACTGTCCGGCCAGGTGTGGAGGCTGCAACACGCACGACAAGCAAATTGCTCCTTGTCTGCAGTCACGTCGAAGGCAATCGTGGAGGAGCAGCTGGAAGCACTTCAAGTAGCTCAGCTAAAGCAGAAGTGCCTGAAAGATGCGGTAGAGTCTGGTTCTCGACTGATTCAGGAGTTGCACCAGCAGGTGGACAGCGAAGAATACCTGTCGAATCAAGTGAACTTTGATAAAGAAAAGCACGTCCTCCTTGGGAGCTCCGACGTGAATATCTTCAAGATGTATCTTTAAGAGCTCGATGCGGTGTATGCACAGACCGACCAGGTCTTTCAGACACATACATTGGATTCAGTATCGTTTAACACGCTCTTGAAGACAGGACCCTTCGAATACGCTAACAAACGAGACCTGCCATTCGATTTCACGCTCGCAAGCGAAGTTCTATGGCAACTAGCACACGTTCTCCTTCGTAAAGAAGATTGCGTGCTCTACGAACGTCTAGAAGACGTGAGCAACACGATTGCACTCAAGCTTCACCTTACGAGGTGGTTGCTTTGTGGTCGATCGGTGTCGGTGGTTCAGAGTATGGTGGGTCGTCGCTACTGTGAGGAGAACCGAATGGTGCTAGTCTGGCGATCATTCACGGAAGGAGAGGGGGCATTTAACGGTCTGCACTCAGATGAAACAGGCTGGTGTATTGTTCAGCCCTCAAAAACGGGGAAAGGGACTGTGATCGCCATTAACATCCGCCATAAGACGATGCATGTCAACTATAATGAACTCGACAAGGAAACGTTCTCTTGGATGCTACACTCTCTGGGATCCGAGGATTTTCTTGAAATCACAAATTCTCTAGAGTTTGTTTTATCCAATCAAGCGCGATGCTAAGGACCAAATAATCCAAAAAAAAATATTTCACAAGAATTTGACATTTTACGCAACCGTTCGAGTGCATTCTCATCTCACACTTCAAGTGAGGTTAAGTTGCCGTCGTCATCGATCTCCAGACCGTCCGTTGCAAGTGCGTCATCCAGAATCAGTCGTTCCATCATGAGTTCGATTTCCCGGTTGTCTTCGGCTCCTGTCTTCACCAACAGCTCCACGAATTGGTCCAGTTTGTCATCCTTGTCTTCCTGGTAATGCATAGGAACCATTCAAGTACACGCCTGCACCAGTGTCGTAGCAGACTCCGCAGACAAATCCGGATTGCTATCTGGAGAGTGCACAATGCACCATCCGGTCTCATCCGAATTCATCCCGGAAAACTCGCTGTCTGCTTCACACAGACCTCTCCACACTACAACCAACCGGTTAGTCTCAACATAACGTCGTGCAACTTGATACGTGCGCAGCTTGAGCATTTCACCATTCTCTCTTTGATACGGACAGCAGAATTGTAACGCCAACGAGTTCTCCGGATCGGGTAAGCCCTCATACACAAGTCTCCCTTCCTGTCGATGCGGCACCGATAGCAACTCCCATACGGCGTCACATGTTCTCTGGAAACCGAAGGGCACTCTACCCACTCCGATAGTCTCAAAGTACTCGGTATTACCGTTCATCTTCCTAGTTGGCTCTCCACTTAAAAATCCCGCCGGGCGTTGGAGTGACTCCCACTTCTTTAAAAACGTCGTCTAGTCGTTCATATAAAGCATTGAGGTTCTCAAAGTAGGCGTTGTACAGGGTGGTGTCCTTTTTCCCGAATTTTGCTTTCTTTTCCAAAATTTCAGGAATCTCCACTGTCGTTTTTTCGACTTCTCGAGCTCTTTTTCTTAATACCGACTCCAAGTCTTGGATCATGACAGCTCGAGTGCTTACTGCGGCTTGGGATTTCTTTCTGAGCGCTTCTGACTCCTTTCTACTCTCGTATTGTCGCATGGCAATAGCTCGCCACGCTCCGAGGGCCAGCGAATCGTTTGGGGAACTCTGCGTCTCCTTTTGAGTCTTAAGTTGCTTCAACCTTTTCAGGTGCTGGCTTAGGTGACCTAAGTTAGGTCTGCATCTTGTTGCCGTAAAGTAGCTCTTTCCACCAAGAGTCGCGCGCGATACGCGTCTCTTCGCTGACCGGCCTTCATCCTCGCCATGTCACGCTTGTTTTCGGACTCGGTTTTAGTGGTTTGTTTACTCCGAATTAGTGACTGAAGCAACGCGTCCGTGTCCGCGATAAGCTGCTCGCCGTCCACTTCGTCGAGCTTAAGCGGGACAGCGGTAGCGTGTTCATGGGGTGAGTCCCCCACGGCATGAAGTAACTCGTCGTCAGCCATAAGAGTTCCGAGAATGAGAGAAATGAGGTGAGCACTTCAGCAATCTCTGATTTCGGTACGTAAGTAACGTACCAAATTGAGCTTTATTGACCAATCGAAATACTCAAGAGCGATACTTTTTTTCATAAACAATATAGTCTAAGAAAACTTTTTTTGAAAAACATTTCTGGTTTAATCTTCAAAATGAAAAAAAAATAGATCTAGAAAATTAGGTAGTATTACCCATGGCCGTGATCTAGAAATAGCTAAGTACCCCAGGATACCGTTGAGTGGTGGCTTACATTTAGCTCTCATCAATTTCCAATATTAGCTACTTCACAACAACGATGTACTCGTCGTTGGGGAAATTTTTCTTGATTGAGATAGGCCATGCACGCTTTCTAGGCCCATTCGTCAATCGAGTGGCTACAACGAAGATCACTGTCTCCATTGACAACCTCCATAATTAGACAGCAATCACATTCATGCGTCCGCGAAGGTTCATCCGTCTGCTATTTGTCGTTTACTGGTCTGCCCAAGTAGCCCAATGCTGTATCCACGATTCTCTCGATCACAAGTTTGTCGTCGGTGCTCAAAGCTACCACGACAGTCATCCGTTCATAGTGAACGAGCGCAAGCGGAGACTCCGTGATACCAGCGAGCATGTAGAAACAACTTCCATCACAGCCTCGAATACCCGAACATTAACATCGACAGCGTTCCAACCCATTCGTATAACACCCTACTACGACAACACCACTCTTAATTCTCTGTCTGATGCCACCCAAAACACCGTTTTTGAAGTCGTTGAAGAGGCCATCCAGCGTATCAGTCGAGCTCTTCAGGTCGTCCCTGTCAGTGGGAATCTATTCGCAGAGCGCTTTTGCACAGCCACATTTGCCACCACCCCTCCTGTATGTTACACAATCGCAGCCAACGAGGTTTGCTTGGAAATGCCGATACCGGATGCGCACTTTGCGTCCACGAGATACTGTGGTTCATGCACAAAAAGTGGTTGTTCTAACTGCAAGATGTCTCCAGCAGGAACGGGAGTTCCAAACACGGATTTCCTTATTTACGTGCGAGCTGAGAGCACTGCTAGTTGCCAAAGCGGTAGCACGTTAGCGTACGCTTCAACCTGTCAGAAAGACCAGTACGACCGCCCTACGTTCGGGATGGTCAACTTTTGCCCGAACAAACTCAGCACTGCAGCCGCTGACTTCGAACGTCAAGTATCGACAGCTCTACATGAATTTTCGCATGCTCTTGGCTTCTCCTCTCGCTTTTTCCCATTCATGCGGAATGAAGACGGCACCCCACGTACCTCGAGAGATGCCAACGGGAACCCCCCAACATACACATCCGGAACTTGTCCAAATGGTAGGAACATCGACTTCTACGTGGAACCTTCCAAGACTATTATCAAGTACTCAACGGAGAGGAATCACGTAGTGGCGAAAATGGTGACACCACGTGTGCGAGCGTTCGTCCGAGACCACTTTAACTGTTCTACTCTGGAAGGTGCCGAGATTGAGTCGCAAGATGGTGGTTGTATTGGCTCTCATTGGGAAGAACGATTGTTCGAACCAGAGTTCATGACCCCCGTGGATAGCTACCACAACGTCTTCAGTGCTCTCACACTCGCGTTCTTCGCAGATTCCGGTTGGTATCGAGTCAACGCTTCGACTTCGGAAATAATGCATTTTGGCAGGAAGAAAGGCTGCTCCTTTGCAACGGACAAATGTGTGGATCCAGCGACTGAAATACCGATAGCTGATGACTTTTGTACCTTAACGACAGCTCAGGGTTGCTCGGCTGACGCTAGGTCACGCTCGGCCTGTTCCTTGAGTTCTACGAGCCAATCAATCCCTGCCGAATACCAATACTTCACTGGTAGTCATTCGAAAGGCGGACTCAATACCTTTGCAGACTTTTGTCCGATGAATGTGGGGTATAGGGCGGGTGACTGCTCCATCTCTTCGAATCTCCTTAAGCTTGGATCGACCAGTGTCAACGCCTATGGGGAAACGTATTGCCCTACTTGTAAGTGCACGTCGACTTCTCTACGTAGTGCCGACTCCACTGGATGGGGCATCAACCCACCTCGACAGTCAAGGTGCTATGCGATGCGATGTATTGCAACTATCGATACAAGTTCCAAACGTACTTCCACAGTGGTCGAGCTCACGGTTCCTAGAAGTAAAACAAACGACGTCATATCCGTCTACTGCACTAGAAAAGGAGACAAGCTCTCAGTATCCGGATTCTCCGGTGATATCACGTGTCCAGACCCGCTCGTTGTATGCGAATACGACGATCCTAGTCGTGTGTTACTAACAGACATCGATAGCAGCGGTGGTTCCACCAGCGCCCCTGTCAGTAACACTTCTACTCAAACTAGTACTTCCAGCAGCTCTCAGGGTGGAAGTAGAGCACCAGTCAGCTCTGGAGGCTCAAGGGACTCGGGTAACAAGGCCCCAGCGAGTGCCGATGCGTCAAAGAATTCTCAGAGCTATAGTGATGACGGCTCCGGGAGTGTTTCCAATTCAAGAGGCAACAGCAGACCCGGTTCAGGATCCACATCGAAAGCAGGTAGCAATAGCATTACGACAGGCAAGATTGTCAGTGGTGTTGCCGTGCATCAATGGGCTTCACTTTGGATGCTGCTGGGAAGCTGTCTTGCGGCTGCAATAGCTCTGTAAAGTTTCTGTAAAATCAGATACTTGTCCATAAAGTAAACCTGTTTTACATGGGCAATTTAAATAATTTAGATTTATTAATGTATCTGAGATGAAATTCACCTCGTTAGCGATATATCTGTCATTCTACCGCTGACGAGGTCTGTATTTAGACACGAGTTATATTCGCTTCTCCAAGATTAGCTGCCCCGCTAGCTGTTCACAAAAATGGACGATCAAGAGCATAGATGATAAAAAGAAAGTCTGAGACTCTCACTTTATAATTCGCCTTGTTAGCTGTACGCGCCGCTGACGACTGGAAAACAAGGTAGCGGTCGTGATGATGCAATTTTGTCAACCCGCCACCCTCCTTCGGTTACTATTTGTCGTTTACTGGTCTGCCCAAGTAACCCAATGCTGTATCCACGATTCTCTCGATCACAAGTTTGTCGTCGGTGCTCAAAGCTACCACGACAGTCACCCGTTCATAATGTACGATCGCAAACGGAGACTCCGTGATACCAGCGAGCATGTAGAATCAAGTACCATCACAGCCTCGAATACCCGAACATTAACATCGACAGCGTTCCAACCCATTCGTATAACACCCTATTACGACAACACCAGTTTCAATTCTGTGTCTGATGCCACCCGAAACATCGTTGTCAAAGTCGTTGAAGAGGCCATTCAGCGTATCAGTCGAGCTCTCCAGGTCGTCCCTGTCAGTGGCAATCTATTCGCAGAGCGCTTTTGCACAGCCACATTTTCCACCACCCCTCCAGTATGCCAATCCATCGCTGAGAACCAGTTGTGTCTTGAAATGCCAATACCCGCTGACCACTTCACGTCGTTCAGATACTGCGACAAATGTACTTCGAATGCGTGCTCGACGGATGCTTGTATCGTAACTCCAGCTGGCACAGGTGTCCCCAATACCGATTTCCTCATCTATGTTCGAGTACAAGACACTGCTAGCTGCAAGAGTAGTAACACAATGGCGTATGCGTCCACATGTCAGCATGACCAGTACGACCGTCCTACATTCGGGATGGTTAACTTCTGTCCACAGAAACTCAATACTTCGGATTCAGCTTTCGACCGTCAGGTATCCACAGCTCTTCATGAGCTCACACACGCACTCGGCTTCTCATCCCGGTTCTTCCCGTTAATGCGTAAGGAGGATGGAAGCCCGAGAACCCCACGAGATGAGCAGGGCAACCCACCGATCTTTAATGCAGGGACATGTCCGAACCGACAGGAGATCCACTACTACGTGGAGCCTTCTAACACTACGATCAAGTACTCAACCGAGAGGGATCATGTTGTCGCCAAACTAGTGACTCCACGCGTCCGTGCGTTTGTTCGTGATCATTTCAACTGCTCAACACTGGAAGGTGCCGAGATTGAGTCTCAAGACAGCGGCTGTCTTGGTTCTCATTGGGAAGAACGATTGTTCGAGCCGGAGTTAATGACCCCCGTGGACAGCTATCACAACGTCTTCAGTGCTCTCACACTCGCGTTCTTCGCAGATTCCGGCTGGTATCGAGTCAATGCATCCATGTCGGAGGTTATGCATTATGGTCGAAGCAAAGGTTGTTCCTTTGCGACGGAAAAATGCATCGATCCAGTGACGCAAGCTCCGATAGCAGCAGATCATTTCTGTACTTCTTCGACGGACTTTCAGGGTTGTTCAGTCGACGCTACGTCTCGCGCTGTATGTTCCCTAAACACTAAAAGCCAAGCCATTCCGACCGAGTATCAGTATTTTCCCGGTAACCCAAGAAAAGGAGGAACTAATACCTTCGCCGATTATTGCCCGTTAGTTGTGGGCAACACGGCTGGCGACTGCTCCCTTTCCGCCAACCTTCTGCAACTTGGTGAGACTAACGTCAACGCGTTTGGTGAGACGTACTGTCCCACTTGTAAATGCACACAAACGTCACTCCGTAGCGATGATTCTGCACAATTCTGGACGGTGAGTTCGCCAAGACAAAGTGGTTGCTACGCCATGCGATGTTTCTCTAATGCGAACGCAAGTATGTTTGTACAACTCACGATTCCACGGAGTTGGACGCAAGATACTGTAAGTCTAAACTGCACTGGCAAGGGGGAGAAATTATCCGTGCCAGGCTTTTCTGGACATATCACATGTCCAGACCCGCTGGTTGTGTGTGAAGGAGACGATGCAAACAGTGATCTGCTAGCATTCGACGACACTCCAGCTACCACTAACACGAGCAGCGGAACAGGCAGCGGGACAGTCACGACACGAACAGAGACCAATAGCGTTGGATCTCACCAGAGAGCATCGTTTTGGGCGTTGCTTAGTGCATTATGGCTTACCGTTGCAAACATTATGCATGTGAACCGCATTGGACGTGGGTAAGTTCCACTTATAAACGGTCAACAAATATACCTTCCGGTGAACGGTCAATTGCGAGAATCCCTTCACTCATCGCCAGATAGCTGATCAAGGCGCACAAACATTCACGTCACGTAACCACGACGCAAAAACCAAATAGTTCTGAAGTGATGGTGAGGGAGCTTACTAGAATCTGCTGCTGGATTGGCGGAGCTCTGCTTTGCTGTTGTTGATATTATCATTCTTAAAAAAAACAGTACCCAGTCAATACCACGCTCACCGATGCAGCATTTCTTAAAGGGAAATCTGCGTAGAGACTGTTGACGACTTTAGCGATTCATCTCGGCTGCACAGTTACCGGTAGAGGAAAATGAATGGATTCAACGAAGCCAAAAAAAAAACCTAAAGAAACCGTGCCTATTTTAATTTTGAATTGCTAGGGCTTCAGGGATAGTAACACCAGAATAATTATTACTCCTACTTATGGCATTCCTGAAAAAAAAACAAGAACTGTAGTGTGGGGGTATTAAATACGACAAATTTTGCTGCCTCGATATTTCTGTGGAATAGAGACAGCTCCTTCGATACATTGCACCTTCGTCTACCGTTAAGCAAGCCCCGACCTATGAAATGAAAAAAAATATTGTGTAGGGACCGCCTAGAATTTCAAGTGGTAATAATGAGTCACGAGAGTTTAGTCACGCTTCTGGTCTATGTCACATAGTACTTCAAGTATGCATGCACCTACAATAATTCCACGATGACTTTGATAGTATCAACATCGACGTTGGCACATACCGGTAGGGGGCACGTAAAAGTTCCTCAGCTGCCTAAACTGTATTGCAATAGTCTCACCCTTTCCCTCAGTTACAAAATATGCAAACGGCTGTAGCTCTGCAATAGAACCGCTACACTTTGCATTTACTAGTGAAGTACCGCTAACTCATTGCCAGCAAGTCGTCATTATCTTCATTTTTTTCTCTTTTATCTGTGGTTCTCCACGAAGTGGATGTTTTAAAATCATAATGACGTTCAATGTAAGGTGAATCCACTGTTCTAGTTTTGGCTAAGAAAGGTCTTCCCCAATTAATAAAGCTAGATTACAATCATCGAGCTTGTTAAAAGCCATCATGGAAATCACTCCGTCGCCTACAGTACCCAACCTTAATTAGCTGGGTATTAATACCTCTGTCTGATGCTGTGAGCCTGACACAGCTACCTTACAACACCATCTGGAGCTTGACTGCAATTACAGGGACATTCCGGATTTAAATACTTATTGGTTATCGTTCTTGTGGTAGTTGAGTAGAACGATCCCAGTCGAATGACAGTTCTGCACTCAAAACGCTGATACAGGCGCCACTTGGATACCGGTAATGAAAAACTGGCTACCTGTTGATCATGGTACGGGCCATTCCGTCATCACGGAAATTCATCCGACCAAACTATGAAATCGCAAGCACGAATGAGTGAATGATTCTGTCGTTCAGTTTTAAAAAAAATTCGTCCACTCACACACAACCTCAATCAGAATGGCCTCAGACGCAGAGATACTGAAGAATTGTCAGCTTTCCTACAACGATGTGGTATCGTCTCGAGTTGACCCCATCATTCCTGAATTTTGGACCGTCCCCAATGGTATCGAGAGCGAGAGCAGCTTAAGCACCTCGGCGGACGCAGCAATGGCTCGCAAGCGCAGAATTCGGCGAGAGAAGGAGATCATCCGGAAGCAGAGATATCACCGACGACTCAAGCAAGAACGAGAAACTTTGCGGCAAATGGAGAAAACTATGACGGCTCGATTACTGAGAATGAAGGGAACGAAACCACTAGCGCAGCAAACCTATGATAATGCACAGCAAAGCAGGTTTAATCACGTCAACTGGGCTCTGAAAGACTCCGCTGTACGCGAGCGGGAAGAGCGCCTTCGAGCAGTAAAGAGCAGCAACGTCTAGTTAAAGCTGTCTGTACACAAGCCGCTTACTTGGCGAGTCTGAAGAGCTTACTTCCGTCAGGCTTTGCAGCGATTATTGAAGGAAATAACTAGCTCGGTAACTTTGAGCCTTCGTTACATTTCAATCTTGAAATGTTCTTCTTAAAATGAAATATACAACGGTTTTCTTCGTATACTTTATGAGTAGGAAGTAGATTGAAACCTGTGAGCAGTCGTAGAGGTTTTCACTGTAAATTATCTTCATCATCTCCAAATGCGTAACATATGACTGGCTGATCGACTCAGTTCTGTCCGTACCCCCATCAATCTTACAATCATCGCCAGTAGCAACAGAAGTTACCTTAATCCAGGAAGTATTAACCTCCCTCAACGCTACGGGGTAATGTGGAGTATCAGCAAGCCGGTGCGAAGGTTGATATCCTCAACTCCGATCAAGATTGCAGTCTCAACGACAACGAACAATAAACACTCCGACAAACAGGTTCTGAGAAAGAATGAACATACGAGGGAAGAAATGTTCTCGTGATTTGGTGGGAGCCAAATAGAGAGCTCTAGTCAATACTATCCGTAGTTGTTTCATTTGGAGAAATGCGGCTTTCCAACAATGTCACGTTGGGGCAAATTGATTGAGTTGCATTTTGCCACACCTGGGCGAGGCGTGGCGGGTTAGCTGCGAAAAGAAAGCGAAAGTGAGCTGGAAGCAACTGAGCTTCTCGAGCTCCTTCAGAACTAAATATAACTAACTGCGACATCGGGAAAATACGCCTTCGTCGGCAGCTTGCACATCTCATGTTGCCGTTGCCTCCGCAACCAGCAATTTCCAACAATGTCACGTTGGGGCAAATTGATTGAGTTGCATTTTGCCACACCTGGGCGAGGCGTGGCGGCGGCCCCATCATGAGATTGCCGCGAGTTAAGCCGTGGGTGTGGTCGCCTTTTTTGTTAGCACATGTAGCGTGAAAGTTCCGCAGACCCCTTGGCGGAAAGCACTGGATACCCCTCGAACGCGTTGGACAACCAACGACCCATAAGTTTGATGACAAGCCGATCGGCGCCCGCGTTGAGCAACGCTGTGGCGCCTCCTATTCGAACAGAATGAGTGGAAAATCGTGCCGGATCAAAGCCGGCTTTTCTTGCCGCATTTTTAATGATCGCAGCGATCTCCGTTGATGTGATTCCACCCTTTCTCACTGACAAGGCTGGATCGTTTGCACTCGTGCCCAGCACTGCTGCAGCTTTATGGACCCATCGCGCTGCTCGAACCGGACAGATCAGCGGATCCTTTGACTTGCTGTGGTAACGCATTTCCTCACAGCCGAATTGGTTGTTTTTGGCTCCATTGAGAGAGATGCCAACTACCATGGCTCGCTTAGGTGCTACTAAACGTTCGTGATTGTCGTAAAACTTAATTGCCTCGAGTCGAAGAATATAGTTGTGAAATTGCCGCCCAATGAATAGATATTCAGAACGTCTCAGCAGGAAGAAATATTCGAGTAGAAGACCACCCCATAAAAGTTAGTGTCGAGTCTGCGTGAGGTCAAGTTCTTCGAAAATGAGACGAAGCAGGCGTGCTGTCAGAGGCTGCTGCTTAACGACAGGATTGGTAAATCGCCGAATTCCTCGAAGTAAAATCGCATGACTGGCATTCACACCAGGGTCATATCCTGCCGTATTGCGATGAAACCAGCGTACCGCACACAATTTCGAACAAATCGTTGAATATGTGTTTCCTTGCTGAGAGCGATTCATTCCGTACTGCCAGAGATAAACAGCGAACGCACCCAATTGCTCCGCGTTCTTGTCTATCGAGTCCTTACTGAGCCACGGGTTAAGTCCCATTATTTTACACCAATACGTCCATTGAGACCACGCTCTTGTGTAATGTTTCCTCGACGACTGTGCTAAAGCCCCTGCGCGGAGTAATGCTCCCAAAGACGCGAGAGATTTCGCGAGTCGTGAGGGATCTGAGCCTGTTGCCAACCACAAGACATGTTAGAAAATTTTGTCGCCAGTAGTGGTGACTGCCACACCCTGCTGCCTGCGTCGGCCATGTCGTTGTCTACACCAGCCACGTGTTCGGCGGTGGAATAAAATCCATGCTTTACTTCGGACAGACTTAGAATGCGCAGGGGCATTTGCGCGAAACGATTGCGACTTGCTCTGCGGTTACTCCACGAAACAGCTGCTATGTTATCAATCCAGAATCGGACATGAGCGTCACTATCTTGACTCGGACGACTCCACAGATGCCCCCACACCAATGCAGCAAACACAGCACTCATCAATTCACGGACATTGATCCCGAAATCTCCGTCCCCTGATCTGTTGAAGTCTTCAATAAGTTGAAGTTCCTCATAATTAAACTCCACTTGTAAAAACTGCTGTCTTGCTGGAAAAAGTGCGCACAATCCGCGATCACTAGCATCCATTTGGATGTGGTAATCGGGTTCATGTCGCCGTACAAAACGAGCGAGGGGGATGGCATTAAGAGCCCCTGTTGATAAGACTAACTCGAACCAGCGTAGGTCATCTTTAGCCCCAGCTGAAACTAAAATGACACCAAAGCGTGGTGCTCGACGGGTTAAATCGGCAATTCGTTGGAAGAAAGGTGCAGCTGCTCGCACACATGTAACCACATGTCGGAGGCTACCCATGAGCTTCTGCAATTGAGTTCGGGTGGCCTTGAGTCGACGAGCCATTTCACGAACCCGACGAAGCGCTTTTGTTATCTTCTCCTCGGGCATTGATACTGTCAGCTTCTGCAGATCCCATTCCAGTCCTAATGCCCTGCCACGTGAAAACTAAGGAGAGAACTTTTTCTCGTTGCATGCGTTTGGCCCTAGAACTGTTATCATTGCAGTTCTCAGTGCAAATTCCGCGTCACACAGCCGCGAACCGATGTCGGGCTCGATGGCGATATGATCATCGCACCAAGCTCTTGAATCGAAGTTTTGGCTTTGTTTAAGTGATTGATGTCCACTTGGTGGTGCTGAATTAGCGTATAAGTGCTTAATTCCTGCACCAGCGTACCAGTACGAAGCAGGAGAGTTTTTCCATCCAAAGGGACAGTAAAAATCGATCACCAAGATGTCGAGCTCTGGAAACGTCCCTGCAAACCGGCCAACCTCGTCCGCCGCAATTGGGATGTTCCTGAACGCACCATTTACGTCACCTGTTAACATCCTCTGCTGTCCTGGCAATGATTGTGCTACATCCAATATCCGATTAGATAGTGCATCAGGCCCATCGTAAGTGATTGAGATTTCTTGATCAGCAATTGTGTTGTCATTCACTGAGCTGCCCACTGGAAACGACAAATCGTGAATTATACGAGCGTCAACGCTTAATTCGACGTCACCCTTCGATACAGCCCCAAACGGGCTGCAAGTCACGCCTTCCAGTGTAGAAAGTAAGTCAAGATCGAGTAGTAAATACCGATCGGCGTCCTGTCCAGCTCGGAGGTTTTTCACAATCGTGTTCAGCGCCCTGCGAGCCGATCCATGATTTGGAGGCGGCTTGTCTTGCTTGCCAAATGCTTTCTTCCAATGCGGTATAACACCGTGATCCACGATGGCTCGCCAATGCGAGTTATATTCGTAGCTGACCCAGGCAGGATGATAGCTTGGTATTTCGAGATTTTTGTTTGGTCTTGAATCGGCAGGACTTTCACCACGTAGAAGGCGAACAAATTCTGGCAAATTCATTTTGGTTCGACGAATAAACTCACTGTATACCGCCTGCTTGTTCCGATCCAACAGATACGTCGTTTTCCCATTGCATTGCATTGAAACTGGTGCTGGATCCGGTGGAGAGAGACCACTGCGAATTAACTGTTGCGCTAAAACTGCTGAAGCAGTTTTTAAGTGAATTTCCGCCAAACGGCGACGTGCCAACAAAGTTTGAGAGAACCTGCGCTGTCGTAGCAGCCTCACTATATCCGGCGTACTTTGAGTACTAGGACAATGCAGACTATCTGTCGGCACATGTCCATCAAGGTTTTTATCACAAACAGCAGCGTGTCGAGCATTTGACTTGTGTAATTCATGTGCACCGCAAAATGCAGGTGGCATCGTCGCCGTAGCGTTGTCATTCTCGTCCAATTCTTCGCATGAGGGGAAGCTTGAAACCTCCGCTGCCCATGCAGATAAAATATGGTCTCTCTTGCCGTCTATACCTCCTTGAGAAGATGCCATGGCACGAATTCGAATTGCAGCTGCGTCTAACGTGGGCTCAGGTGGTTTAGAGAATGCTACTGCGCGGGTACTAACCATACTATCGCACGAGGGGGAGTCGAGAGAATCCGCTGCCCGTGGTTGTAGCTTGAACAACGCAGTTAATTCGGTTGTGTCTCCTAATTTCTTACTCGAGGGGAAGCACTTGGACTTCGCTGCTCGCATAAGAGAGTTGAGGCTGTGGTGAGCTTCTATAGAACTACAAGAGGGGGAGACTGTCGTGCTCGCTGCCCCTGTAGCCAAAACCGATACCACATCCTTTGAGCACCAGCTTTGAGCACTAGAGTGAGGTGTACTGCTGGCAGTACCGGAAGAAATAATTTCAAAGTAATCGGTGTCGTCGACCAGTGAAAGGTCAAAGCTTGCGGCCTCCGCCAGTATACACCGTCACTGCATGTCACTTGATATTCCTCCAAATTTCTTAGCATTAAATTCACGAACCGTCTGAGGTAATACTGCTGGCTTAAAATGGCAGCGATTTGTGTCGACACAGGCTCCGTTTTCGCCTCGACACCCTTCCTTGGAAAGAAAACGAAGGCAGATCTCTTTTCCGCCTTGTTTAGGAAGGGCCTTTCGGATCTCCAGAGGAATTGAGCGTGAGGGACGCTTCTCGAACTTGCCTGGTCGTTTTGCCGCGGGAGGTTGGCCACGTTGACCGTCGGAAAACGCAGCTTGTCCCCGTGTAGATTGTAGCTCTTGCCGCATTATAAACTGATGGACTCGCATGAAAGACTCGTGAGCAATACTGAAATGCGACTTGACCCCTGCTGCTTTATCCCAATCTTCATCAGACACATAGACACGAAACAACCCCAAACGGTCATCAATCCAAGCTGCAACTTCTGCTAGAGCTAGCACTGAAGTTGGTGCGTCACTAACACGTAACTCAGCGAGAAACGTTAATGCGGAGTGGAATAGCTCCTGGACAAGAGGCTTGAAACATTGAAGAGCAACGTTGTGAAGAACTTCAACTGTACCAATCAAAGTAGAAAACTCTGTCGGGTCAATAGGTCTTGGAAGTCCATTTTTCCGTGAGAAATTGCTCATGTCATGCTTCCAAACTCCCGCACGTTTTTCTTGCTCAGTAACTCGAACGAAATGTCGGATGGAGAGCCCTCTCGTACCGAAGTCCCATCCAAACAGGCCACGCAGAATAGCAGGGTGTGGAAAGAAACCAAATTTTCTCCAGTGAATTTGAACAAACTCCACAAAGCGCTGTGCTGTCATAGACACGTACTTACCGTTGATGAGAGAGTGATATATTCCTGTTTGCGTTCCAGTTGGCTGGAATTGACACTTGTCTTGAGTCTCCGCTATATGCGGTCGCGAAACCGCGGTTGGATCGACAACTGGCACTGTTCGATGTAGCGAGATTAATTGATCGACATCTTTCTGTAGCTGTCCATCTCCATCACAACGAACCCCACGTCGCTGCATACGATCTTCAGCGCAGCTGCCGGTGTTGGCAGCGCTGTTCACACGTCTGCGTTTTGACGCCGACTCCGCTGGAGGCCTGTCCAGTCGCACCGACCCCTGGGGCTCGCTATCGTCCTCCGAGTCACTAAGACCATCACTGAACACAGGCTCGCTCTGCGGATTTAGCTCACGACGATTCGATCTGGACCGGTCCTGACTGTTGTCGTCTTCGCTGGGTAAGCTGAAAATGCTATCGCCTAATTTAATTTCGGGTGGTGCCGTGCGCTTTCCGTCTTTGTAGTAGACGTAATCAAGGATGTGTTGAATGGTCACTTGATACACTTTGAAACTTGTAACATCAAGGAGTGGCACCAGTTTTGACTCATCGATGGAAGTGCTGCCAACTTCAGCGAGCAGAGCTGTCGAGTCCCGAACAGCTGGCTGGCCAACTCCGTTAAACTTGTTGTAGATCTTCTCGTGTCTCTGCTTGAGTTCAAGTGGCATAATCAGACCCACGCCACGACCACCACAAGGCCGCAACACATAAATCTCAACAGCAACATCCTGAATCGAGTTTGGCTTATGTGCAACCTGTAGTTCGACCCCGTCAAAGTTAACATCAAGGGTTCCTCGAAGCGACTCTTCATCCCAGTCATAACCAACGACTAATCCGTAGTCCCAAATTCGGGCCTTCCCTGGGGGCACCCTTGGCGTGCAGATAGCGCTTCCCACGAAGGTACCCACTCCATCTAGGGCCTCCTGTGTTGTCACCACTCTCGGAGCTATCTCTGCGTGAACAAGTTCGACAGTCTCAGTCTGACTGTCTGCCCATCGACCACTCGGAACGAGCTTGACCTTGATCTTTCCTCCACGTGTCGCCTGACCTTCCGAGACCCCGTAGGTGAAACCAATGAGGCTGAAGGCGCCCGGAAGAAGGTAAAAATAGGTACTGCTCATGAAGGGCTGATGAGCTTGTCCAGAAAGGTTTTCTTGGAGGTTGTTAGCTGCGAAAAGAAAGCGAAAGTGAGCTGGAAGCAACTGAGCTTCTCGAGCTCCTACAGAACTAAATATAACTAACTGCGACATCGGGAAAATACGCCTTCGTCGGCAACTTGCACATCTCATGTTGCAGTATTGGAAATCTACGCCACCGTCTTATTATCCCGGCCACCAAACCTTGGACGGACTTTGCGCTATAATTAAGATGTTTTGCCGCTCTAAAACCTATATCGACATTTAGATATATAGGGTAAAAATGGGTGCTGAGTCCGAATCTGACGTCGGATTCTGCAAATTCGAAGCCCTTCCCCTTCATTCTGGCTGTCGAAAAGACCCACTATTTGTTGGGGAATTCTTTGCAATTAATAGCCTGCCACGTACAGCGTTTCTGTCTCTACGATTGGCTTAAGCAGGATAGCAGCCGGAGATTCCCAATCATTTTGGATAAATTTCAATAAATGACGCCCATCGTGTTTTTTACCATCATGGTTAACATGATACAGCTGGTGCTACAATTCCTTTAATATAGCATAGATCAGTCAGTCGTTCAGCTCGATCTGAGATAATCAAATTGATTCATACCTGCAATATCTTATACATTTGCAGTACGACTACTGCAATGATATTTTTGATATGTAACAGCAACAGCACGGTGGTTACCGATAGACGATGGACTCGGCCTATAGCTTTCCTCACAGACGCCCGTATTGGCTCAAACCTGGCGCTACATGAAGCTAGCATTCCACTTAGCATACTGGAGAAAGATGAGGACTTAAATTTGCGCTGAGCTTAAGTTATGATAGGTCAAGTATGTAAGGACTTATACCTTACATTATTTCGCTATAGAGATAATAAATTACGTGCTCAATTTAGACTATACCGCTCTCATGTAAGACGCGCTGCATGCCTGAGCAGTTTCTTAAGACAGGCATCTAACAAAGGAGGGTAAGCACGTCTTAAGCTCTCATCAGGAAGACGAGATATTATCAAATTCATTTGGGCCACCTGACTTTTTTATTTTCCGTCCAAGCCTTTTTGGCCGGGACAATACCCCGCTTCAGACGCCTAGGCTTTCAAAACAAATAAACAGCCCACTGGGCATTGTATTCGCATATAAAGCCTAGGCTTACAATTGCAGACATAAACTAAAAATCAGAAGAACAGCATCGACAGCATGTCGATTATCCTACACATGCATCCCATTCACCTTCAGCGAAAAGTAGAAGCCAATTTGTGCGAGGTGCACCGTGTCCGTGCGGTTGTCAACAGTGTACATGTACTCTGAGACGACTTTGCAGTCTTCATCCAGAGTCTCGACTTCAATATTCCAGTGGTGCATGTGTGCTGCAGCAAAAAGCTCGAGCTCTCCTGGTAGCGTCTCTCCGTTCTTCAGCGAGGTGATATAGTCAGTATCAAACAGACCGTCCAAATCCTGTAAGTTGCTCATGTATTCAGTGAGCACGTCAATGGACTCGTGAAGTTGCTCACCGCTACTGTATCGCAGACAGCAGAACAAGCTGGTTCGCATGTCCTCAAGGAGGTACCAGGCAGGTCGAGCAACACACAGCTCTTCACGATTGTCATTCTCATCCACTATGTGCTGATAACGTAGATGCCACTCGTTCATGCCAACTGACGGGCTTAAGAGATCGCAGAGAGGCGGATGCAGATCTTTAACGTCGAACTCCATCTTTGGCACCAGGCCACATAGCGAAAACGCTTTCGAAATCTCAGTGGGTTTTTGTAGCAATCCAGTCCAAAACCCACTGGGAAACCTTGTCGTATCGCGGAACTTTGGGGTTCCCTGGTTTTGTTTGAGGTCGTTTGTCGCCCAAAGCCGAGCTAATGTAGTCGTCGTATTGGTCCCTGTAGAAAGCCTAAAAGCTTCTGTTAACAGCAACATCGAGGGGCTGGAGGAGGTTGGTAAGGTTGGGTGGTACCAATAAAACGAAAATATTGTACTGTCGGTGCTTCTTCTCGTCATAAAACTTGACGTGACACGCGTACGAGTCGATCACGAAGAGTACAGGCTTTCGGTAAAACTGAATTTCTTTTCTGGTACAGATTACGTTTTGGGCGATCTCAAGAAGTATGGTTTCACTCACTTCCCCGTTGGGCTCACATCCAAAAGTATTCACTCTGGAACCGACGGTTTATTCTTCAGCTCAGAGAAAAGTACGTGAGGGCTCAGGAATCGACCATCTCCAGTAATGGCAAAAGTTGCAGTGAACCGTTTGTGGTTACTTCCTCCCTTACGCAGCAGAACTTCTCTCACACCACGGGTTGTAATAGTCGACTTCGGCTCGGTCTCGAAATATCTCGGGACTCGGTCCATGTTGATGACGTTACAAGGCTGTATATTGTGTTGTTCGATCAGTTGTTGTGCATTTGTGATAAAATCAAGACAAATTTGGCTGACATTCTCTGGAAGAGTTCTTGCACTGGTCTGCCTCCTGGATACAAGGTTGCAACGGTCTTTAAATCGGGCCAGCCAGTCCGAGGACGCTTGGAACTCGCAACGATCTTCTTCTGGGGCCGAGGCCATCATGGCACGATAGATGTTGAGTGCATGGAGTTGTATGTACTTGTCTTTCACACGCGAGCTCTTACGGTTTCGTGCTATCACCCAGTCGTGAACTTGTTGCTCTAGTGCGTGGTGCTCTGGTTTTCTGCCTGCTCCTGGCATCCTTCGTCGTGAACGGGTAGCGAGTTGGCGGTTCCTCGATGCGCTGACCAGCGAGTCTTTGCGGTCCCACCAGTTTCTGACCATGGACGGCGTCACCTTGTGCTTCTTAGCGAGCGCGTGGAAGCCAGAACCGTCAACACCGGCCCTGTATTCACTAATTTCACTTAGCTTGAACTGCAGACTGTAGCTGGTTCGCTTCTCGGCTGTCATGGTGGACAGAAAATGAAAAATGGCTGACTGTTCTGGAGCGGTTTCAGCTTCAATCTCCAGTCGATTAGTTGGTCATGAAGCATTTAAACTGCTACGGGTATGAAATCCAGTTGGTTATGGCTCGCTACCTATACCTTCCAGCTGGGTAGGCGCTCTATTTGACTGGGCGTACTACACGAGTTTCGGCTATCCTCATAATCAACGTTTTTATTCGATTTAAAAGCCTAGGCGTCTGAAGCGGGGTAAGACGGTAGTATTGTATAAAACCGACCATGTTTGCCCATTTTGTCTAAAAGCTCCGTGAGAACCACTATGTCAATAGTGGTTCTTTTTGCAGGTGAAATACATGTAGCAGTGAGGAGCCAGTCAGCAACCAATAGGAGGACAAAAGTTTATTCTGCATATTTGAACCAAGGAGGTCGTGCCATTTTGTGTAGAATGATCCTACAAGAGACTACTTGTTCACTTTTATACAAATGTTTTTTTTTAATAGTCCAGATCGTACTTAAGTGACCGTAAAGCGTGCTTAGGTGGATATTTTTTTCAAGCCAACAATAACAGATCCGCGTCATTGGGGATGTTATTTATTCAAAAGACCGCCCATGCAAATTTTGAGTAGAGCGCACAATACAACGTCACCAATGTGTCTTAGGGCGCCTCGATGACGTAACAGCACCTTCAATAGGATTACTGTCTGATAAAGCATCTAAATCACCTTATGCCAGCGTTATTTTATTCACCGTGAGCTCCCCTTAACGTAGACGAGAAGAGAGCCTTAAACGAATATAAGCGTTTGTTCACTTCAACACCTTATGACGCTTTACCGCATAACCCTTCTCGTAAGACACTTATTTTGATTGGGTTGTGTTTTTGGCTTGGATAAATGCGAATGATAATCTTGTTCACCGCATGCCCAACAGCCGAAATCGTATTAGGATATGTGGCGAAGTGCTTTTCAAGAAATAAGAATACGAGAAGTGACAGTCGGACACTTATATGGATTAATGACAGTGTCGAACCGAGTACGACGATTTGGACCCAGGGAAAGTGCATCGGGCAGAAGCTGTATTGAATTGAGCAAGGGCGACGATTCTCACTAGAATTTAAGTTGAAGATCACAAGATCACGGATCTGGATACCATGAGATCTGAGATCCAAGTGAGAGAGTGAGGAATCGAGGTAATCGGGGCTGAGATCTAAGATCATCAGGATCCAGGTGTATCCATGCTCCCGAATTATTCCTGATCTGGCGTATACCTGATCGAGGGGGGGGGGTATTAGTGATCGACCAAACATCAATGATTGGGCCACGGATCTGGGGAGCCCGGTGCTGATACAATTGGGGAGATGGGCCAAGGAGAGAAAGGACAGGTATTCAGGTCTGGCAAATAATTTGGTGAGATAAAGACAGAGAAGATAGAGACCCAGGCTGGTGTAGGCTTAAATCAGAACTCTATTATCTTCGGGTTACGTAAGTGCGTTCCTGCCCTCAAGAATCGGAGCTACATTGCTGTACGAGCACGGTGAAGGTTAGTAATAGCGGATTTAGTGCTGGTAGTAATAACCGGATAATATGTTGGCCAGATCCTACCATCTGGTGGCCCTCTTTAGCAAAACTGGGACCCTGGAATCTGAAAAACAAAACCGTTTTAAAGGCTACTTTCGCCGTTATTGCATGTAAGCCACCTGGAACCGCAAACATAATACTTCTTCGGTCTGGAGAAGAATTAATAGTAATTAAAAAAAACGTATGTGTGATTGGTTAATGTTCGTTTTGAGATCCATATTATTGGTTAAAATATGTACACCTGACGATTTGTGTGCAGCAGGTTTTGGCACAAAAATAGATCCAACTACTTCTAGTACTTTATGACCAGATCATACTCCTCTTCCTCTTTCGATAGCATATTTTAAGTTTTGATTCCTTATATGTTTCATGGCAAAGCAAAAAAACTTTCCCCTTTTTGAAGTGGTTCTTTAAATGGTCGTGTAATGGCAGTAACGGAGGAAGCCCCATTAAAAAACGCCATCATGCTGAGAACGAAGATCAAGACCAACCACGCTTTCGTTGCAGCAGTACAGCAGAAGCTGTCGCGGATTTAAAGAGCTGTTATATTTTTCCAGACCAGACAAATAAATATCAATTCTTGGAATGTATTTAGCAGGTAGCAAGTACTCAAACACACCCAACAAAGAATTGCTGCTCCATGTTTCCCTCTTACTGTCAGTCGCCCCGCCACCACTTGAGCCGAGTCTCTGTTTGTGTCTATGCTGCTGGCTGAGGCCGTACTACTGCCTCTTCCCATAACGGGAGTGCACAGTATCATTAATGTACGTATTCGCGCCGAATGATATTAAATCTATATAGGACTAATGCTGGTGCTCTACGTGTATCGCGTTAGGTATTCTAAATAAAAAACAAAGTAATGATTTGGATTTCGCTACGAGAGGGGTTAGTCCCTGCAGATCATTGTTCGGGCGAGCCCAACAGCTACTACTTGCGGCGTACGCAATGGAAGAAGAAGTCACTGCTGAGTTAGCTCTACCTGTCGAATGCGTGATGCTAGCAATAGAACGGAGCTCACACTGGACGAAGATGCAGTTTAGCGGCGCTTGAGCACGCTGTTTACCCGCATTTTTCAGCGGCTAGGCACCTGATGCCGTATTGCCTCCATACGTTTGGCAGCTTTTCTTTTCCTTTGCGCGCACGCTACAACGCTCGAAATAACAGCCGATCGCTTTACTATGGGATCATCGACGGTATCGGGCATCGTATGAGAAGTGGCAGCTATCATTTACGGAGTTACGATTTCTGATAGCGTTCTCCGAAAGGAAGATATGTGCGTTTCATTTTGCCGAGCAGTGTCAAACTTCACAAATTGCTGGTTGCATTGACGGCACACATGTACCGGTGGGCAAACCTACAAATCCTGAAGACACATACTATAATTAAAAATGCTGATACAGCTTAGTTATTCCGGATGTGGTGGATTGGAGAGGGCGCTCTTGCGATCTCGATTGCAAGTGGGCCAGGACGCGTGAGCGATAGCCGAGCGCCCAGGAACAGCGCACTTGTCACATCCTTTCCGGCCATCTCAATCAATTTAAGTGCTGTGTGCCTACCGACCGGAGAGGAAGCAAATGCAAACGTACGTGTAATTTGCTGGGTGATTCAGGCAACCAAACACATATACTTTTTTTACAACGCTCGAGCTGTCTGAGCTACAAGGTGTTATTTCCCAGAGGCTCAAAGATCGCCTGATTCATGCTCGGTACCGAGTTGAATGTGCATTTGGACAACTCAAATGCGGGTGAAGGGTTTTACTCGGTGGCATTCTGTAAGACATTCGTATTGCGCCGTACCTTGGATATGCACTTTGCATTGTACAAAACTTCTTGATTGACCGGAACAATACATACGACATGGACTAAAAAAAATACAACGCGTTTTAAGAAAATTGAAGAGACGTTCCCACAACCAGACACCGAGCCAGAAGAAGCCGCAGATCCAAATTTAAGAGAAAAGCTGAAGCAATGGTATTCATATCAATACTCGGTAAGGAAACTAAATTCATCTACTTCTTACTTCTTACTTGGCTCAATGGTCACCTTAAACGCACTTGGAAAGCCTCTCAGCAGTCGCATGCGCTCCAAGCGCTGGCGGCGTCTCTCCTGCAGTTCTTCCTCATGAAGTTGTTTGGCTTGTGCAGTTACCGCATCCGATCTCCCCTCCAGCACCTCCCTGAAGTGCTCCTACTTGTCAGCGCACCTCTTTTGGTTGTTCTTCTTTCTCGTGGCATAGGCATCGCTCTCAGCGATATCGTCTCCAGTGACACGCGTAGTCGCACTAAACGTTGACTGTAGTGGAGCAGTATCTGCTTGATCAGATAGAAAACTATCTAGCTCGCTGATGTTGTGGCTTTTGATACGACGATATTCCCTGTCCCATTGAATTGTATAGCATATTACTAGATAGCAAAGTCTGTTTCAAAGTAGGATTTACATGTGTACCTCAGCTGGCGCTTCTCCTTCCTCGAAAGATCAAGTTAGCCGGGTTTGCCGGTGCTGCCTTGGATTCGGTCTACGTTGAAGTCGCAAATGAAGTGATACGTCTCTTTGCGTGTCTGCAGTTTGTCCTCGATTGCGGTTTTGGAGCGTTGTGTCCCCGTGACAACATTTTTGTAGGCAACGATCATACGCAAGCTATGCAAGCTTGCCTACTCACCATCTCGGCGCCCGCTTTTGTGTACCGCACGCCACGAGCGCTCCAGAATGATGGTGATCTCCTCTGTCCAGTTACGCTTGCTACCATTTATAAGCACCGGTGTGTAGCAGGTGAACGAGGTGCATGCTCGGTTTCTCCCTCCATCTTGTTAGGGCATAATTTAGATGGATATTCGATATCGCGAGCTCGAGGTTTCAGTGGCCTGTTAGGGCCGCAGAAAATTTGTCACTAAGGTGGGGGTATTATTGAAACGTTTTTCGCGGTTTCAGGTGAAAAGGGACACGCTGAAGACGATTGTACCTGGACCCTAAAACAATGTCACTAAAAACTTTCAGGTTTCAGATTCCAAGCGTTCGAAGATGATCAGTGAGCTTTTTTTTTGCGCGTGTAGATCCGTAAGGTTAATCGGATTTACTACTTGGCCGGGTATACCTAAGAGGCTATTAACTCTCAAGATCCTGCGCAAGTACGACGAAAAGAAACTTAAAAACCAAGGGACACCCACCGCAAGCCAACGCTACGGCCATCGCAGATCAAGACCGCCAGATCGTACTAGCTCAAAAGCCCTGCTTGAGATTTGAACCCTACACTGGACGTAGAGGGAATATCTTTCAATCCTACTCCACCCCATCTCCGATTCTTGCCAAGACTCTCCAGCTTGTACCACTTGAACTTCGCTAGAGTTACCAGAGTAGCAAGATCATGCCCTACCGACTGGTACACAAGATGAGAAAAAGTTCGCCCGATCAGAAATCATCGGGGGCCACCTCTGTTGTCGATGTATGCGTACTGGTGGGAAGTCGAATCCAACATTCTCGCAGCTTTTGCTGATCCCGCTACACCACAGACACATTATACAAGTCATCGAGGTAGGTGGTGTGTGGTCTGATACTATTGGCACTGTCAGCAATAGGAGCAAGTGAACAATAAAGCTTGAAGCATGCATTTAGCTCGCTGTGTGAGCAATTTAGCTGAGCGCATTCGACAGGGGTTATACGGTAAGCACCTTTCCATATTTCACCGTGTTGCAATAGAGGTGCAGCAACGACTTCGGCCAACCAAGGGCTACATTTCTTACACATTTTCGCCAAATCTACGTACCGATTGAAGTCTAACCCCTTAAACAGAGTGCATTTACTGTGCTTAGCCTGATACCTGTGCTGGGCCTGATACCGAGTATGAAACCATGAGCGCTACGCGAGCCACACACCTATTATAATATAGTTAATAAAATGATTCAAAGAATCTAAGTTGGCAGATCAGCTCCTAACCGAACGGCTAGATCGTGCAGATATCGCTTCGCAAAAGGAAAAAAATTACAATTCAGAGCTCCATTCTACACATTTCTGTCGCTTCATTACCGACAGCTACGGCATTTGCTGTTAGCGTCGCCAACGTTTTACTTCCAGACTTCTTGTCATCCTTTCCGTTCCAATTGTTTTCTAAAACAATTATTAAAAAATCGTAATAGTGATTGTCATCCTCCACACATAGCATAGAGGATTACCTTCATGTGAAAGTAGGCTACCGCAAGGCAAACACATTTCGATGGCACGGAAGAAGGCTTCACACTTACTCTCCTGCTCGAAGCGTTCATACAAAGAAAGCCTCGTGGACCAACATCGATGCCTGACTTACGCTTATTGCTGCTGCCCGTTTCTACATCCCAATGTGTCGCCATGTGATCGCTGTGGTAGCGGAGAACATGCTTGTTGGCATGGTGATCCGCCAGCTCCTGCAGCTGCGAATACCTTTGGAATCATTATATTTCGTAATAGTTTCCCAATCAGAGCGAGTAGAGTGACACGGTGTTGATGTTACGATTGCAAGGACGAAAGAATGCCTGGGGCGGATGGTGGGGGAGGCCCGAGGAATGATACGCATTGGTTCGACAGGATTTCAAAATATGAGCATGCGTTCTGAGGGAATCACCGTGGCGCTCAAGGGATGATAATTGAAAGGTTATTTAGACTTTCGCAGTTGCTCCCAACACATGCCAATTCTCTGTTACAGAGATCAAACTACAGGCGTTCAGCAAATCGAACCACACGTTTTGCCAAAATGGATGAAAACCACAGTAACTATTAAAATTGTTTAAGCAATTCACGTTTTTAGCCAAACACAGTACCGACATCCTCCGCTTTTTACTGACAAGCATGTTGGGGTACAAAACAAAGGTAAAAAAGGTGATGTTTGCCGCGCGTTGTGAATCACGAGAAAGTCGTCAATGGTGTCGTGCTCGTCAGCTACCATGCCGATTCTACCATCTACAAGACTAAAGCTAGCCAATTCCGAGATAATCTCTCTCGCTACAATCTCTACTTCTGGCACTACGAGTCCTGCTTTCTTGTATTCAGCCTTTACAGTCCTTGCATCTATAGCTTTTAAGGGCAACATCACGGAGGAAACAGGTACTCCCTCCCCCCGCAACTCGTTCACCCAGGCTACCAACTCCTCCTCAGCCTCGGCGGTGAGGGCAGTACCTGTGCCGAGCTGCCGAGCCTTCTTCTTGGCTCGTCCTCGAGCCGTCTTGCACGCTAATTCGATATTTTTACGCTTATCACGCCACTGATACAACAGCTTGCGTCGCTGCTCTTGCGCAAACGCATCTAGATCACTATAGAAAGCTGCCATAACAGCATTGATGTTGCCGCACTGCCGCCAGGCATCGAGCGCTGCTAGCTTTTCGGCTGCAGTAACAGAGGCGCGGTGGCGCCCCGGTGGCATCTTGAGAAGTGAGTGGCGCACAGCCGATTTATGTTTTCCCGTCCCCATTTTATGTGTTGTCAGTGGACTGCGGTAGCGGTATTTGATTGGCTTAAATCGTTTGTCAGTAATAAGCGACCGTCAGTAATCCGTCACAAGATAAAATGCATGATTTCGGAGCTTCAACGTGACAACGCTTAACTGGCTACTGATTTTAATAAACCATTGGTGCAGCATCTCAAGTGCCGTGCCCCAGCTTGCATTTTGCCAGCAAGCATCGAAAAACTCATTAAGGAAGTAAAGAGCTAAATCCGAGGAGAAATACCGGACAAAACGCTAACACAATGCAGTGGGGCTACTAAAGAGCAACACAGATGCTACCGAGCTACAGACTTTAAATTCACAGGTGGCTCGAAGAATGATAATCTACAGGAAAAGTCCATGAGATGCTTGAGCCTAACAAGCTTATGCTTCCAACACGGCTTTCGGTCCTCCGTAATTCAACACGTGGGTGCAGTACGTGGACAATTTCAGCGCAAATAACCAATTGACACATGATCCCAACTCTGATAACTGTTTACAGAGATGTAGATCTGTCAGCAAGGGTCCTTAAGCTGGCAAAATAATTTTCAACTACAGAGGCAATCGTCACCAAACGAGGGGGGGGGGGCAAAACCAGAGGTGTTCAACGACGGCAAAAACCCGATCTTGGTTTTGGAATTGTCCATGATCGACGACGACGTGGATATGAACCACTAACGAATCCGCTTTTTGTCGCTTGAACCAAGTACGTAAATGAGTTTAATGACCAAAATCCCACAAGTGAAACTTCGATTGTGCCTCATTACGGCGCTTTGTTTGGCGTGCTGGAAGAGTTCAATCGACCGGAAAAATAGCGTGTAAACTGCAGGCCGAGCAGATAAAGAGGCTGTTGCGCAGTAATTAAGCTTCCACGTATGCCTTCAAGGCGTTCAATCTTGATAAGACAGAAGATAAAGCCTCAGATAGTCCATCGTTCAAGACTTAGTTCAACTACATGAACACAGCAATCTGTCTTTCTTTCTGGCAAGAATCGCACACAGGAAGGGATTGTGCTGCCTCTAATATTTTGAAATTGTCGACATCACAATGTACTAAGGATAGTTGACGAAGCGAAAAAAAATCCAATAACTTTAAAACCCGCGAAGCCGACCGACACCGACGCTGGCTTGAACTTAAAACTGCTGACAGACCTAGTGAGCCATGAAAACTGCTGAAAACCTAGTGTTTGGTGTGGACGGTGCTGACAGATGTGACAACCTAGTGATCTTTACCAGGCGTTGGTGCTAAGGAACTCGTCCAACTCCGCCAAAAGTGACGCGTGTGACGTGATTGATTTCATCATTGTGGTTGTGACCTGCAAAATGAAGAGTGGTCCAAACATCAACTGCCACCATAATTTTGGACTCGATACTGTGGTCTGATTACGATGCGATGCGGAGCGTAATTGTAGGCAGACGATTATTGTCATCTCGAGATTGGCGATGGGTGATCGCCTAAATCAACCTTATTATAGCTGACATGACCGGATTCTTGCATGCCGATTCATGCTTCAGTGACGATGGTGAGGCGTAACCACAAGGTGTCGTTTAACTGGTTTCGATGCAATGTCCAGTCAGCAGATGCCCGCGGCGGCTATGCGGAAGACGAAGAAGTATTATAATAAGAACCCGAAGATAAAATACCTTTTCACAAACCGTTTTGAGAAGGCAAAATAGCAGAATAGGCCCCATTCTGTATTGCTGTGTCCAAATTTTGGACACAGGTACTCACCCAAAGTTTGAAATCTGGACTGAGTTATCTTTTCCAGGCCTAACACGTAAAAAGCGTATTCAAAGAGCTCGGAAAAATATTAAAACCTAGTGAAAAATACTGACCCACCTAGTGAGACTCAATCCTACTGAAAACCTAGTGACCATTATAACAACCTAGTGACACTCTACCACAAACCGACTTCTGTAGCCACCAGCGGTATGTACGCCGGGTACAGATATTCAGGTGAAATTTATGTACCAATAAATCAAACTCACGCCTTCGAGGTGGAGCTCAACGTCGATGAAGATGGAGACTTTGACTTGAGCGGCGACACTGAAACGCAGCATGACTCAGATATGACATCTAACGACTTAACATCATCGCCTCATCACAATACGAAACGAAAGCGCTCTCGAAAGCGATCAACATCGAAGAACGAAAGAAGCAGTAAGCCCACCTTAAGAGACAATGAGACGAAACGTCGCCGTGTGTATCGCCAACGACTAAAGCGTGAGCGCGATTCGCTGCAGCATCAAGTGACTGTGATGACCAATCAAGTGGCCAGGCTGACGCAACGTCTTATCAAGACGACGAGCGAGACAAATATGGTGAGCTCTGCCTCAACTTGGAAGGCTCTGGCCAGATACCAACTAGACAAGCGGCAGCAAGCAAGTGAGGTACAGAGTCGGCTGGTAACTGCCGTTAGCGCTCAAGCCTCACTCATCCAAGAGCTTAAGGTGATCGTGCTGAATCATCTCGATATATCTCCTGTCGTTGACGAGAGAGTCCTTAACGCCCCTGTGGTAAATGGGCGCAAGGATGAAATACTTTTTGGAACGCAATTATCGGAGCTAGACGCGAATTACGCACGTACAGCGGCCGTTCTTCGTGCTGGTGGGGTCGATACAATGTCTGTCGGGCTTACAAAGTCCACATTCAAAAATTCAAGCGACGGCAGAGTCAGCTACTTCCAATACCGAGGCAAGATCCACTCGTCACTAAGCTTAAAGCAAGCCTGCAAGAACTTCTGGACTTTAGCTCACATTAGGCATCGACGACAAGATCGAAAGGTCTACGATCGAGCGCACGAGCTCGACAATACGTTTGCCGTGAAATTTCGGACCGCCGTACAGCTACTAAGCGGGTCTGTGTCTCTCCTTCAGCGTTTGACGGTTCGACGATTCGTGGCTGATGATCACATGGTACTCGTCTGGAAAGTGTTTGTCGAGGGCGAAGGTGCGTACTCTGGGATGCATGCAAATGACTCGGGATGGTGCCGACTCCGACCAAAATCAAATGTCCCAGAAGGCGGCACTATCATGGAGCTCTGTGTACATCAGGCGCCAATGCATTTTGGGCTAAACCCTATCGGCGATGAAGAGGCCAACTTTCATGAGGCAGTCGTCAAGGTCAGCAAGGAAAACGAAGAAAAGCTACTCACTGGGATGGAGCTTCAAAGCCTGGTAGTTGGTAACCCCAAGTTTGGTACCATTTGCTTTAAAAGGCGTTGCAGGCCAACCAAAGGCATTATGCATATCTCTCCGACAAGTTTAATCAAATCTAGCCCGGATTCATCACCGACATACTCAAGTTAAGACAAATTACTCTTCTAACTGTTCACAGTTTTTCGATAAAATTCCTGAGCTTGGAGCTTCAACGTAACAAAGCACAGCTGCTGAATAAACCGTTGGTCCAGTACTGCAGCTGCCGTGTCACAGTTTGCATTTTGCGTCAAAAATCTGCATCCTTTACACCGGGTTATCCTACACTTCGCAATTCTCTTCCTTTTTATCTTAAATTCTGCATCGACAATTGACCAACTATCCCAAGGTTCAATGGTGCAGTTTCAGAAATTCAGATCAATAAACACTTGAGAGCTGTGGTTGAAGAGAATTTAGTAGCGCTCTCACCCTCGACAAAGCCAAGGCAAGGATTAAATCCCTCATTTAGATTTACGCGAAACTAAAGCCTGCCCAAGAAAATATTCCGGACAAAACGGTGGCACGTGTGCACAACGTAGTGAAGCCACTAAAGAGCAACACATGTGCTACCGAGCTACAGACTGCACAGATTCAAAGTTGGGTTGACGAAGGGAAATTTACCTTTAAGGTTGGTGCTTTCAACGTTTGAAAAGCTTGAAGACATAGTTTTCAGTTCAATACGTGGATAATTTTAACAAGAATCGATGATCCCGACTTTAAGGACTGCTTACAGTGACGTAGGTCTGTCAAGGGCTCTTGAGCTGGCAAAACATTTTCAACTACAGACAATCGCGGGGCACCTAAAATGTATTTTAAAATGAACTAATCGCACTAAAACAAGATAATTGAAGTACCAGCGATACCCCTGCGCCGGTCCTGATATAAAACCCATTTTGGAAGTCTTCATTGATTCAACGGTCCACGTGCTTGGGCGATTTTTGGAAGTCTTTCACTTGCATTTTAAACAACCATTATAATCACCAGCCGCGGTTCGCTTCGCTCGCGACTTAAAAATTCGATGTACTGGAGAGCGTAAAGATCGGCTCCCGGGTGAGCACGGCGCTGGGCCCGCCTCCGCAATACTGCGTGGGTTTGCCACCAAGTAGGGCCAAATAATTTCGTTATTATGTACAGAATAGAAAAACTAAGCTATTTCTTAGAACAATGAGAACATTTTAGAGCACTTTTTAGGTATGGTTTTACCGCAATCGCGGCTCAAACAAATTACTTCGCACTTTAGTAACCTTCGGGATATTTCATTCAAAATGACCGGCTTTTAGCAGTTCTCATCGATTCAGTATGCTCGATTTAAAAAAATGGCAGGTATTGTAGTTTTTACAAAATGGACAGCTAAGTACTAGTATCCATTATTTTGGTCTTTGATCTGTTCACGTCATGTTATGACTAATAAGCGTGAGCTGTCTAATGAATCGCTACCAGGAATATATTTATCGGGTTCCCTGCCAGGCGACAAAGGAGGCCATACGAAAGCGAAAGTAGCACCATAGACTGCAGAATGAACGCGAATCTCTCCGTCAATTAGTGAGCGGGCTCTTAATCTAGTTACAGGAACTACGTCCAAGCAATGGGATCTGTACTAGCGCACAAGACATCAAGTCACTGGTCATCGTGAGGAACTCGCTTCTTCGACGACAGCTACGATTCAAATCGGAGACTGAGCAGATGCACCTCTTCAGGGCCGCTATCCTGCAAGCCAAGCACATCGATAAGCTGCCAGGTATGCACACAGCTTCCCAGTAGCTCGACAACTCGACTTCAACTTGAAGCTGTCTCTAAATGTCTCTCTTTTCGACAGTGCTCTTGTGCAATGCGTGCCTTCCTGTTACGCTAAGTTGACAGCGATTTACGCGGATTTGCTCTCGTCACTGCATTACCGCGAATTAGGAAGAAAGCTCAAGTACCGGATCGGTTTCCAGAGCTTTCAACTACGAGCAGACACAGCCGATCATGCGGAAACTGATCAAGCTGCTTCACAGGCAGCCATGAGCTCTGCGATTATGATTAAGGTTTTGTCGCGTTCGGCCATTCACTATTATTATTAATAATGGTGGAGTGATAGTGTCACCGCGCAGTGGAACGCGTTCGCCGTTTTAGAGAGAGCAATCGCACTCTCGTAGTTTGAAAAACGCTGTCAGATGGTAATTATCTTTGACGGTTTGAGGTCTGAGGAAACAGGTTGGCTCTGCCTTCAGCCGTCGGCAGATGAAGACTTGACGATGGCCAGAGTTTACGTTCGATAAACTCCATTCCTTTTGTTGTCCCAAGGGCAGAGGCAGATACTGGTTGGCGGCAAATTTGCTCAATTAAGAGGATATGCTCGAGATCTCTACCGCGCAAGACAGGATGTTGCACGTTGGGAGGGATCGATATTTAGCTTCCACAGAATGCGTTGAACTACTGATATACTTCAGTATTTGAATATACCCATACCGGTAGTAGTACTCCAGACGACCCACAACTCAGTTTTACTTATTGAGGAAGAGATAAACACTAAACGTATGCATACTGTAGCGCGATTGCCGTGTAAAAGGGTGCTATAATTCTCCTATGGCGGTTAGACTGGAAGTGATCTAGCGAATGAGTTTGGGCAGATCACTTATGCCGTCCAAAGACGGCAATTCTGGCACTTCCCCTTTAATTCGAAGTGCCCATCGACATATCCGGCCCGAGATAGCAATCTTATTAATACTACTTTCTATTTCGACGGCGTTCAGCAAATCGGATCCGATATAGTGGATCTCGGATCATCCGCTTTGCCAAAATGGATGAAAACCACAATACAGTTTACATGTAATATTTCTGGCTCGCTTCAGGCTGAAGTTCAGCAGGCTACATCTTCGGCTATCCAATCTTTAAGATCGCAGTGGCGAGATTGGCAACATTCACTCTCACAATCGCCATCTTCGTTCAGCGCTCACCATGGCCATGAAAGCTGCGTGCGCGGCCGAGGTCCATAAGGCACTGGCCACAAGTAGCCCCTCGAAGGCTGGAGTGCTACACGAGCACGGAGAGAGTGACGGTCTCGCTGTTCCTAGAAATCTCGCACCGTCGGTGGTAAGCTCATGTTTTTCTACTGATATCAACGCCAACAGTAGCGTCGGTGTGGTTGTTCAACGCAAGACTCGACGAGAGAAGGAAGCCATTCGAAAGCGGATTTACCACCAGAGACTCAAGGACGAACGCGAGACACTGCGGCAAACCGTTGAAGACCTAAAGCTGAAGCTTGAAGAACTAAAGCAAGGCAAACAGACGACCAGTCTGGGCCCTTTCGACTCTGTTTGGAGAGATTTGGCCATGGAAGAGCGTGAAAAGCTGCTACAATCTGAAGCTGAGCAACGACAACTAATTGATGCAGCTGAAGCGAAGGCCTTCTGCATAATGGAGCTGTGTAAGCAGGTACCTGCTTCAATGGTCAAGAGCGTTTCATCGCCGACTACAGTGGACTCCGACGTTTCGGTTCTACCGACTATCCCGCCATTCGACTATACCATGTTCCGAGGCCATCTGCGACGGGTTCAAGAAGCTTACGCTTTAACTGATTGCGTTCTGAATTTCGACTCAATGGTAGATGGCGTTTCTATGTCGAATATACGACGTGAGGTTGACAACGAAGTCGAGTACATCGAACTTCGACAGAAATACTCGGAGCCGTTTAGCTATGCGCAGACCCAACGAACAATGTGGAAGTTGGGTGAAATGCATCATCGACAGCATGACCGAAAGGATTTTAGACAAGTTGCAGACTCAGGGGATATCAGAGTGATCAGGTATCGTACTGTTCAGACGTTGGCGACTGGTCCAACCGTATCAGTGCTGAAGAGGTATGTTGCGCAACGGTTTGTGGAGGAAACTCGGACGGTGTTCATCTGGAAAACACACACTGAAGGGGAAGGAGCTCTTCGAGGCATGCACTCAGACGACACAGGTTGGATCTGTGTCCAACCGGCGACTGATGAAAACGTCACCGACGTTATGGTTTGTAGTCGTCAGGCCCCCGTGAGGTTCGGTATTTCGACTTCCACTGATGCACAAATTGAGGCGTTCCATCAAATACTGCAGAGCAATATCCATGAGGATATGGTAGAGATAACGAGTGCTTTGGACAAGCTGTTACTTGAAGACACACTCGCTGGCGTAGACATGTCACACGTTAATTGAGCTGATGTGGGTCATACGTGCAGTGGATGTAGGAAGCCAAGGCACCCCTCCCCCTTTCGCACACTTTCGGAGCTTGTGACCGCTACAGACATCCATTTGGCGCGAAACTTGGCTCATTCGAAAGCTCGATGTCGGAAAATAAGCTCCAAAATGAATGAGATGCATCGCAAACGTTTTATTGCGAGAGGTGTATTCATTAAAAACAAACTTCAGGGTTAAAGGGGCTAAGACTCGGTCTTATATCTGCCCACAATAGCCGGATGGGATGCCTACAATTTCGAGAATCCGCAGGACTTCCAACCCGGTGTTATAGACAGGTGGCTCGTGTCGGCGGTGTGTGCTGCTGTATACTTGGTGGTTCAAATGGCCTTCTATTTGGGTATGTTTTATCCTATAGAAGCTTTACTATGATACGCTATTAAACGGTTCTTAATGGAGTCCGTCTTTCTGTATGGCTGAGGGTTTGCCTTTCGTTGAATTTGCTCCTCCGTCCGCTGAAGATACTCTTCGAATGCGCTTCGGTGGGTCATCCTGTTTGTATTGTCGAATATATATGTTGCATTTTGGTCCATTGCAGCCAGTTTCCTGGCTGCTGTGAATGCCGCTAGCTTCGGTTTTCTCCACTGTATCCTGAAGAATGAGGCTAGTGCACTGAGATTACGGCAGTCGTTGTAGTCGGCCTTATCTTCTGAGTCTTTTCTGCGCATGCTGGAGGCTCGTGAATTGATGGTATCAATCAATAGGATAATTCTCTGAGGCTCATCTTGACGACAAATGGCTTGTCCTGCTTGTTCGAGGACGAGTAGATCAAGTTTTGAGCGGGATTGCTGGTGGTTAAATGTGTTGCTACCAGCTACATGGAGCTTCCACACGTCATCTCTTTCTAAATGGTATACTAGCCATCCTCCTTGGGACTCTTTTCCGGGAGGTTTTCGTGCGTAGTAACGGATTAGCCAGGTTTCCAGATGTTCCATATCCATTTCAGGGTGAACAGATATCATGATTCTATGGCATAGTTCCAGACACACACCCAATATCCGCTTTGATGGTTGCGCCTTCCATGAGCTAGCTACCGCCATGACTTGGTACGTGCCAGCTCCCCAGACTATGGAGGCTGTTTCGCTTTTTGATGTGTGTATTTCGTTGAAAATATGACGATTTCGTAGTCTCCATAGTATGACTGGGGTTGGTGTTGTCCATATTAACCATAATATCTCCATTGCTTTGTCGTGACATGTTGTCCATCGCGTTATGCATTGCTGAGCTACGGACAGGAATTCTGCTGTCGCTGTTGGTGACTTCCTTGACGCAACGTGCTCCAGTAATGCCTTTCTTTTCGTCAAGGTAGTCGGAACTCCGAGCCATTGATCAAGCCATCTTTTCCAAGCACGTTGTGCTTTATCGCAGCTCCATACTATGTGGTCTATCGTTTCAGTGGTGCAAGGTGATATATAGACGATTGGACTTGAGATGAGCGGGATTTGTGTATCCCAAGACCGTGCCACACAACGTCCCAGTGGGACGAGAAGGGGTGTCAACCCTACAGGTCATCCCAATATCCCGCAAACTAGATCGCTGATTGGTCCATCCCTCTTTTGGGACGATATAAGACTGAGCCTAACTTCTGAAAGGACACATTTAATCGGAGCATTTTAAACCAATTACAACCCTCTCCCATCCAACATTCTAGCTCCCTCCCCCAGAATATGAGTCTGGTGCGAGAGCATACGCTTTTCCAGCCGCAAATATACACTTTTTGGTGAACGGTAGACACAATTTGACACGCCCAAACACTTATGCCTCGAACTTTAATAAATATTTATAATGACAGACGCTAGTTTTACCTTCACCACCCCCGTGTGTGTGGTGGATGGGACCTTGCCCGACGATTTGCCGGTACGCTTGGCGGGAGACATGTGTCGCGAAGGGGTTCTTGACCGAGTCGCTGTCGCCGCTGGTATCGAGGTCGCCCTCTCTTCTCATTCCTTTCGCCGAGGCGGAGCGCAGCACGTCAACGGTTGTGACGGCCTCACGCATCGCTGGATTTGTACGGCCGCCCCGCTCCCTTCACTCGATAGCGCTGGAAATCTTCCTCTGGTGGCTCCAGCATGCCCCAGTATTTTCTCTTCCAAGTAAAGAGCTTCGGTCGGGCTATTCCGAGATGGCGCACAGCATCCGCAGTTGACCACTCGGGGTGACGCTTCCGGGACTGAATGGTCGCCCACCGGTCCCTCACTCTCGTCTTCTGGGTCATTTCGTTGGGATGCCGAGGGGGGAGAAGTAAGGAAATTGAATGTTTCTTTAAAGTGAACCGGTCCGAATGATTTATTTTTATAGTGACCGGTCCTATTCGGTTAAGCACTTTAAATTTCTAATACTATCACACAATGCAGCTCCTCATAACTAAGTGACAGTGCTAAAATAATGTGCCAAGTTCTAGATGGGCAGCGGTTCACAATAATGCGATCTAGTCAATTTATTGTGGACCGAGAGCTCACAATTACTTGTCCGTACGGCAACATGTACTAGTAGACTAGCAACTCGTAACAAAGGTTTGATTTTATCGAGCGTGATGCCACGCTTAGGTAAGACTACAGCTAGTACAAGATTTTTTCACGAAAGAATTTAAAGCAATGTGTCCTTTCAACTAAGGAAATGTTATTCGTATGCTGAACTCAGCGCAGTACGTATTGAACATCTAGCGCGGGGGATGCTAGCGGAGGTCTACCACGCGTATGCCTCAAGGGCAGGGTCACCGTTAGTGTCGGGTACTGAGGGGTGATGTTCCACATATCGAACTGGTAATTACCCGGAAGGTGCGTATCCCATGTCTCGGGGTTTACTCCCACCGCACCATGGCTCTATGCTAAGCGTGTAGTGCATATCTAGAACTCCGCGGTACACAACAGCTCGAAGGGCTGCGGCAAGCTGCTGGATACACTTACGTACGTTGTATAGTACGTGGAAAAAAACACATCAGGTAAATGCTGTTCTCAAACCCACTGGTAGCAACTAGTCCATTTACTTGAGCCTTCTCCGCGTCTCCCATCACAGCATCGATACGCAGTGCTACACCCAATCGCTCCCGAAAACCCTGACGAAACTACCAACAGCCTCATAGTACTCACGCTCAGTTCGCTGGCTTACAATAAACATACTGGCTAGGTGGTAGATTCTTCGCCGGTCAGTAAAGCCACAGGTAATAACTGGATACCCCAGGTCACTGAGTTTGAAAGTTGCATTGAGGTGAAAAATCAAGAAGTTCTCCTTCTGCTGTAGCGCCAGAATAGTTTGCATGAGTTTCAGACTGATTATACCCAAAATCAAAGGTTCATCGTCCTCGCCATTTCCCACAAACGGAGATCCCCTTTCGTCCTGTCCATTTCCAAAACCGAACGCCGACTCTGGGTCAATATCGGCTCTGAATGCTTTCGAAATGACCAGCTCGCGTGTCTTAAGTATTGAGTTCTTCGACCCGTGCAGACATCGATTGTAACGAACGTTTCGCTGGACCTGGGCGCACGATGGAAATCCTAGCGCTGGGGAAGGAATCTCCGATGCTCGCAGAAGATTACTCCATATTAAGCGTGGTGGTACTGCGCTCTCATCTATGCGTTGGATGTACTCCCGTATTTCAGGAGTAACGCGTGGGCGTGGCCCTATAGCACACGGCGTATCGCCTCGTGAATGCTTCTCAGTGTTCTCGAGGACGACCCACGTCGACGAGACTTCGCAGCGTTGAACTTTCCATTGCACCGCACACTTCTTCGGCAACCCCGATCCTCCGCAAGTCGGACTCTTACATTGCAGGCAGCGCTCGGCCATTTCGTGGTCGCCTGCGCAAATCATGCACCTTATTGTTCTCACTGAAAAATGTTCGAGCAGCAAAAATGACCCCATCGATACGTGACGAAGTCGGACTCGACATGAAGCTCGGCACGCTTGGTCCAGAAGAGTTTTGGGGACATCGTGCAGACGTTTGGGTGGTGGTCCGGTAGGAGAGTATCTGACCCTTTAGGCTGAGGTTCAGAATTATTCGCCAGACGGAGTAGTAGAGACAAATTCAGCGTAAGCGGGCTTAAGTTTTTTATATCCCTACAAATCTGCTCTTTAGGACAAATAATAAAAATTATGATTAGCACCAAACGTTTTCCCATGCAAATTTAATACCTTTTCTATCGATTTGGTGGTTGGCATTATTATGTTCGATGTGTAACAAGTCTCCTGTCGCCTGCTTGCCGGCGGAAAGTATAACTGCTTGTGCCTGCTGCGCTGTTTCGCCAAGGTCCGTGTTCTTGGCCTCGTCCGTTACGTAACTCAACACCGTACTAGCCGCCTAAGCAGCCGGACTCACGTCCTGTTTATTAATACACTCGTACTTATGGAGACTCTTCGTATCTCCTCGTACTCGTTCTCGTTCTCGTCCTCGTTCTGGTTCTCGTCCTCGTCCTCGTTCTCGTTTTAATGCCACTACTGTCCGTACAGTTCGTCAGCAAGCTGCCCAGGGCCCGTGCCAGCACCTTCACGCACTCCGAAACCTTAAGCGTTCCGTAGTGTCGTCGTTCGTGCTCGCACCGCCGTAAGTCTCCACCTGTCACCGCCTCGCCCGTCTAGTCGCAACACCTGTACACACACAGCAACGCGTCCGTCACCGCCTTCGTACTCGTCTCGGTGCTCGTCAAGTCACTCAACTCGTCCTTCTTGGCCTCTTCCTTCTTTTCGTCACACAGACCACTCGTTGTCGACTTTAACTCGCTCCGTTCGCTTTCACTTGCTCGCTTCGTGGCAAGTTTGGCACTGAGCGATTGCGCCAGCCGCCCCGGTGCACTCGTTACGCTCTTGGGCACTAAATCGCCCTTCGTGGGTTCACCGTCTTTGTCCCTTCCTGGCGACTGCTCAGCTAAAGGTCTCGAATGAGCGGTGCACGTCGCTCGGCACGGCTCAGTAGGCCGTGGTCAGTTACTGACGCCTGCTGCCCATCAGATCTTTGTTGCTCTTCCTCGCCGTCCCAACTTCCGTCTAGAGTGCCGTGTTGCTCTTTAGTGACACGCCACTGTTCGCCACCGCTCTGTTCAGGGTGTGATTGGGAAATCACCCTGTTACAAATGGTTGCACCGAACTGTGGAGCGGTAATTATGAACGGGCGGTTCAAAATTAATTGACAAAGTCAGGTAAATGTGAACTAGCGGTTCATAATTAATTGACAAAGTCAGGTAAATGTGAGCGTTTCGCCCGTTTTGTGCAGGCTCCGTGCATAAAGTGCAGCCGTACGTAAAATAGGTGAAATCCCACGTCCTTTCTCTAAGTGTTTGCTAGTGGTCAGAAAAGTGTATGCCAGCGGTCAGTTCTAGGCATAAGTGTTTGGGCGTGTCAAATTGTGTCGACCGTTCGCCAAAAAGTGTATATTTACGGCTGAAAAAGCGTATGCTCTCGCACCAGACTCAGGAATTTCCATATCTCAGTGATTATCACTGAGATTTGTTTTTAGATGGGGTTAATTGCCAGTCCATGACATTAATCAGTAGACGAGTAGTAATAGCATTTCAAGAATAAAATAGTAATGAATTGTTATTATCCTACTTAAAGCGTAGTACAGTATTACATTCGACAAGGAGTCTCGAGTTAGAAGTGTTGTACGATGAAGTGGGGGGGGGGGGGTGAGCTATACACAAGCTGAAAATACATGAAAAAAGAAACGATCGGATTGTAATGGTCTGACCCTCTCCTTCACTTTCATAACGTCCATCCTTTCCGACAATGGCCCCCAACGAAAAGAAGAAGCTATATGACCGAATATGGGCGTGAAACAGTTCCTGTATTAGTATTAAATTAAAATACTCAAAACACTATTAAAGTAGTGATACCTGGACACGAAAATGTTCTACTAGTGCAGGTCGATGACGTTTGACCAGTCAAGGCGAGCTATTCCTTTAGATCGCTCTAAGTTGGCAGGATTGGTCACCCACACATACTGCCTGCCAGCGATACCCTCGCCGCCCTTGGTATCCTCGTCTAGTATGACCTCGTGCACCTCCCACCAGCCGACCTTGTCGAGCTGTCTTTTTAGGTGCTGCACCTTGCTCGACAGGCATCTGGCTTTTTATTCTGCGTGCGGCTTGAGCTGCAACCGCCTTCGGACCGCAACCACTTTTGCGCTCGAGGTGGCTCTTTAGCTTGGTGCACGAGCCGAATGTAACATGGTACCTCCAGAAAGTCTTGGTCTTCCTCGTCTTTGGACGACCTGGCTTTTTCTTCGATACACGGCGCAAATCTGGGGCCATTGTAGGAAGTAGATAAAATGAAAGTGTTAGCAGTTGAATACAATACATGCACACGTATATTGCTTTAGCTTTTAACCAGCTTCACTGATGGCTTCCTTGGTCATTGCGATATGTACGTACTAATATAAGTACATGTATAATACTATCACTGACCTCAGTGATTGTAACGTTACTTACTATTTTCTGTAATCTCAGTGATTATCACTGAGATATGGAAATTGCTCCTTCGGCGACTCGACGCCTGATCGCCATACTAGCCAATACCCCCACTAAGTGATAGCGGTAAGCTCTAGATCCATCACTCATAGTTTATGCTTCAGATTTAGGAATTGTTTAGTTGGCAATGTCTTTGTCAGAATATCGGCAGCCATATCAGTTGTGGCACAATAAGTTATCTTAAGATGACCAAGTTCTACCAGATCTTCCGTAATTTGATTTCGTATTTCGATGTGCTTGTTTGCTTCGTGGTTTCCTAGGTTTCTGACGATGCTGATGACAGCATTGCTGTCGCACCAGACTTGCACCGGACCCTTTTGTGGAAAGCTCATTTCTCCTAGAAGATGCCATAGCCACTCGCTCTCCTCGGCACCTTCGCTTAGTGCGATGCGTTCTGCCTCAGCAGTAGATAGAGAAACTCCTCCTTGCTTGCTACTACACCACGCCAGGCTGGTTCCAGTCATTTTAATCACATAGCCGGTGACTGATTTGCGTTCTTTTGGTTGATAGACGAAGCTTGCGTCTGTGTACACTTCGTAAGTCACGTCACTCTCTTTTCCATCGAGTAGTAGACCGTACGTCGACATTCCTTTCAAGTATTTGAGGACTCGTCTAGCCGCTTCCCAGTGTGTACGATTGCAGCACGATAGGAACTTGCGTAGTTCTCTCACCGCGTTGGCAATTTCAGGTCGTGTTCCGCGAACCAGGTATTGGAGTGTTCCAGCTGTGCCTCTGTAGTCGAAAGGCTACGCTGGTAGTTGCTAAGCATTCATCTTCGTCTCAGCTTCTAGCGTCAACCCTGGTACTTGTGGGGTTAGTACAGGTAAGCAGCTCACCATGTTGTACTTAGCTATCAGCTCAGCGATATACTTGCGATGTGAGATCATCATCACTCACTGCTTTCTGTTGCGTCGCACTTCCTTCTTGAAGATGTAGTGAATGTCTCCCAGATCTTTCATTTTGAACCGTTTTAAAAACTTGGCTTTCAGTCGGTTGATGAGCCCCATGTCACAAAACATGATAGTGAGGGCATTGGCATATACCACGACAATAAGCCATTTATCTCCCACGTTTTGCACGTAGATACAAAACCCTTTGTGGCAACGAGCAAAACGCATCGATGTCAAGAAGGCATGAAGAACTCTATACCAGATGCGAGGGGCTTGATTTAGCCCCTACCTGAATTTATCGGACCGGATGACCTTATCGGACCTGTGCCAAGGTATGGTACATAACAATAAAAACCCTAAAAACAAATATATAAAAGCTAAAGTTTAGATGTTGTGGGCCACAAAGGTAAAACTTGTAATAAAAAGAGTCCGGCGTGTGGACGGATGGGGGTGGGTGCGGCGGAAGCAAAGACGGTGGCGAGCGAGCGTGGAGACGGGCGCAAGGGTGGCGGTGACCAAGTGTGGTGACGGCGACGACAGTGGACGGGTGGCGAGTGACCAGCAGCGGATACAGCAGCGGTGGCGGAAGCGCGTGTATGGCGGTGAAGAACTGGGAGGGCGACGTGGTGCGGTGACGATGACCAAGATGGACGTTGTCGGCACATTGCTCGCCAGAGATGCGGTGTGGACGGAGCTCTAATGCATCGTCGTGGAAGCACACGACTGGGCCATAGGCACGTCAATGAGCTGGACGTGGAGGAGGATGCGACTACCAAGAAGGATGCGTGCGGAGCAGCGTGGCGTTGCTTCAGCCGGAAGTGCTGCATACAGGATGAGGATAAGGCAAGGCGGAGCGACAGGAGGTGCTTATGTGTACAGGATAGTGCTGTGGTAAAAACAAAATGCAATACATGTACTGGTACTTGTACGAAGACTGCACAGAAGTACAGCTCCGCAATACGTAGTATATACTAGCAGCGTTACTGATACGCGGAAGCTGTTACATGTATTAGTACACGTAGTACGTATTAAAATAAAGACTTAATAAAATAACACCGATCCACCACTTTGCCGTCAACCCTCGCCATAGTGATGGACGTATCGATATGATTGCACCGGTCAGATAAAATGAAAATATGCGTGATATACGTCGGCAGCTTAATATTTGTATGGAGAGACACATATCTTCCGGGCCCGTCGGATCTGATACGTCCAATGTTGTTTTTAGATGACCTACCTAACCCTTCTTGCATTTATTGGCCTTCACTGACATATTACTTGGACATGATTGGTTATCCAAAACAAAATAATGTTTGATTGGCCATAAATGATGATACTAAACTTAAGAGAGATCGGATAAGTTATGGTATTCATCCATAGATGTTTTTTAGAAATTCCATGACCAGCTGCTCTTGGCCTCGCTTCGCAAATCCTTGCGGTTGTCTTATGTAGATTTTCTGTTCTCCTTCCATGATACCGTTTTGGAACGCAGTGTGGACATCCATTTGATGGATATGACAGTCCAGTATGGTCCCAATGGCTGACGGCAAGCGAAGGACTCAAACCTTGCTACCGGTGCATATACCTCGTCACAGTCAACTCCAAATTCTTGGTCGTTACCTTGAGCAACGAGTCGTGCTTTGAATCGCTCGACAGTACCGTCAGCGTTGTATTTCACCACGAGCACCCAGTGACATGGTAGAGCCTTTCGGCCAGGCGGTAGTGGTACCAATCTCCAGGCTCCGTTCTCAATGAGAGAGTCGTACTCTAACTCTAGGGCCTGTTTCCATTGCTCCCTATGGGATCCACGCAGAGCTTCTCTGATCGTTTTCGATATGGAAGCTTTGCTTTCTAGGATATCTTCCGCGTTAGCTTTGTCCATGATGGCCTGGAAGCACTGATAGTCCTGGAATCGTTTTGGTCGTTTGGGCTTTCGACGGGGTCGCGCTACGGGCTGTGAAACTTCCACTAACCCTGCGCCCCGTTTTCTTATGGATACTCCCACTGCTTCAGCGGGCTCTATTGGAGGCACAGTAAGAGGTGCAACTCTCACTGCTTCAGCAATCTCCTGATCAAATGCGGTCTGCTGTTCTTCCACTGCTCCGGGTATCTCTCGCAGAGCAAATTAAGTTATGACCTCCGGGTTGGACTGGTCAAAGGCTCGCTTGACAATGTTTGCTACATTGATTGTGTCAAACAGCACATCTCGAGCAACGATGTTTTTTGTTTTTATAAACATCGCATAGTCGGTAGCCCTTGGCTTCTTCTGAGACACCCAGGAGCCGGCACTTTAGCGCTCTAGCAGACAGTTTCTTGTCTTTGCGACGTGCTGCCGGTCTGTGGGCAAAGCAGATACTACCCCACACAGGTAAGCCACTAATGCTGGGTGGTTTCCCGTGCACCATCTCGTATAGTGTCTTTCCACACAAACCGACTCATTGGGGGACGGTTTTGAACATGGGTCATATAGATCAAGGCTTCTGACCACCATCTACTCTCCATGTCAGCATCTATGAGCGAACAGCGAACTCTGTCTAGTTTGCTTTGGTGACCCCGCTCTGCCGCCCCTTTTTTCTTCTGGGCTGTATGTATTTGATGTCTGAAAGACGATGCTCTTTTCCTTGCAGAAGTTTTGAACATAGGTCATATAGGTCAAGGCTTCTGACCACCATCTACTCTCCATGTCAGCATCTTTGAGCGAACAGCGAACTCTGTCTAGTTTGCTTTGGTGACCCTGCTCTGCCGCCCCTTTTTCTTCTGGGCTGTATGTATTTGATGTCTGAAAGACGATGCTCTTTTCTTGCTGAGTTCACGAACTCGGTTCCACCATCGGATCGAATCCTCTTGATTGTGAGCTTTCCGTCACGCTCAAGTTGCAGTAGGAGCTCTCGGACCTTCTCGAACACTTATTTCTTGTTCCGCAGAATGTATGTCCAACGCCATGACGTGTTGTCATCAATGATGCACAAGAAGTACTTGATAGTGCCCACGGCTCCAAAGACTCCCATTGTCTTCATTGGACCATATGTGTCCATGTGTATCGTGCTGATCGGCTTTGTAGCCCTTTGTATTGCGATACGACATCCGGTTCTTCTTCATCTCCGTACATGTTGTACAGAAGAATGGCACTTGCCTTAGATCAGATGCCTTTAGTGTGGGCATACCGGCTACCACCGGTTTGGTCAACATTGTGATCACCTGTTCTTTGTTCAAGTGCCCCAACTTTACGTGCCATTTCTTAAGTGCAGTCTCTACTTCGCCCACTCCTGGCAGTGCCAGTGGCTTGCATGGTTGCGCCTTCACTGCATGGCAGAACGCTTATCGTTCCTTTACTGTTTTGGATTGTATATAATACGCCCCCTTAATTGTCTTGGTCACAAAAACTAATTGGTTCTTGTAGAGGACGAATTTAAAGTCGCCATTGGCTGGCCCTAAAACGGATAGCCTCCCCTTAGTAGCCAGTATTCGCTAAGAATATTCGACTTAGTATGTGGTACTAGCGCAATGTTTGTGCATTGATACGGTCGGATACCTCCCGGACCATGCAATTAAAGTTTCACAGTGCCAAGGCATGCTTAGACCCTTCTGCAAATGTAAACATGTAACCGGTATCAGGTCTCTTCTCCACGAACCGGGACTCCTCACTGGTAACCCAAACCCGCATTCTGAATCCAGTACCCTAGCGTCATTGGTAAAATTTTTTATCACTGTCAGGCAGAAAAGGATACATGGATCTTACCGCTTGTTCTATGTCAGCTGCCATCTCGTTGACACCTGCCGCCATACCGGCGATCTGTTCATCACCGGGTGGCGCTTCCGTGGCTTGTCCCGCGCTGACAGGCGTGCCGAAGAGCGACATGGACTCGTCCGTGTCATACCGTGCATATCTTGGTAGTCGGGTGTCAACGTTGACGTTGGCGGGCTGACAGGCGGTAGAGTTTGCAGAGCGGCTAGCTGCACCGTCTCGCACGCGTTCACCGGTTTCGGTAGACAGTCCTGAACCGGGACCTGCTTGTGGGCTGGTTTCTTGATCTTGGCAGCCGACTTACCCTTTCCTTGCGGCTTCACCCAGCAAGTACCCACTTGTTTGTCGCGGCTCCAGATGTTTCTTCGCTTGACGCCCAGGCGCAAGTCGTACTTTATCTTGGGGAATGCAACAATCAGATGAGGATCGACATCATTCATGTCGTTGAACTCCCCAGCACAGTAGTGGCACGATTTATGCCCAACGTTGTAGTGCAGTTCGTTTATGGGATCGAGTGCGGCCTTTTGCTTGCCCAGTACACTTGTCTTGTGTTTGGCTGTCCCGGCTTGCACGTGGCTCACCGCAATACCCTTGCCCAGCGCCATGATTTGCGCCTTGCTCTTGGTACCGAAGATAGCGATCCGTTTTTGCTCCACCTTCTTAGCCGTGAAGTCTCCTGATTGTAATTCAATTCCTGAACCCCACAGATGACCAGGCAGAAAAGCCAGTACTTTGATGAGCATGAGATGGGACGATATGACCTGTTCACCCGGCGCCTCGATACAGTTCCTGTTCGCTTGCTTGCGAGCAGCCTTGAGCTGCTGAAACAGATGCGAAACATTCTTGAAGTCCGAGCTGGCCACTCTCTCGAAATTCTGCACCAGCTCTACCACGTTGGACGCAGTGTTGAGACCATAACGTTTCTCAACGGCTTTCCAGGTCACATAGACCGGCATACGCATGAACTGTTCGTCAGCGAAGTTCCTTGGCAGCGACTGGTTCAGATGATCCTTGATGTTGGATTTCTGTCCCCTGAGCAGCGCTTCTTGCAGCTCGTGCGCCTGCGCGCAGTCCGCCGTGCGCTCTCCTTTGAGAGGCAGGATTGACGGCTGGGATTTGAGCAAATTCTCGTAGCGCGTCATCGGCTTCGCCCAGTTTTTGCTGAAGCTCAAGAATCGTGATGGCATCGAACTTAGCAGCCAGATGATCCAACAGCTTGTCCTTCCAACCAGCGAAATGTGCCTTGTTCCCGCGGAACTGCAGACCGCTCATGTTGGTCTCAAAAGTATTGTCCATCTTACTTGAAATGTTACAATTGAACGCTAGAGTAGCTCTCAAAACAGATTATGTACGTTTACTCCTAACTCCCTATACTCTAGACTTGTGCTCAGTCTGAGGCAGAAGAAGAAGTGAGTTCTTCCTCGAACTGCGTCCTCGGGCGGCATCTCTCCCTTCTGCCTTCAAGTCCTCATCGCACTGGTTGGCAGACAGTCTCTGCCTGCTGGTGCACTCTATCCAAGATCTGTTTTACTCTAGTACTTACTATTGTTTAAATGAAAGTGAGTCTTTTATTGTGTTGACACACTTAATTCTGTCCAGCATCTGTCTGCCCTCTACCGAGCTACCTTCGCCGCCCTCGGCTACTCGACGCCTGATCGCCATACTGGCCAATAGAACCTATAAACGAGCATCATGTGCCTGCTGCTAATATGTTCTCATCGAGACCTGGAGGTGTAGGACAGCTTCTGGCAAAATGCGATAACGTCTCCAGAACGATGGTGCACTGGTGGCTACTCATCTCGTACCTGCTGACGAAGCATCACTCTCAAGCCTCGATGACAGGAGTGAGCTTCCGGACACGCCTCGAAATGTCGCCGCCTAGGTGTCTCTAGTCGTATACCGACCAAAACACAGACAAAGACAAAGAAGCGTCGATACAACACAGGATCAGTCGCTCGATCTTATATACAAACACGACTACATTTAACGGCTAACACCAAGAAGGCGAAGACAATAGATTAAGTATGTGGACTGATGAAATAAAGCGTGCAATTGAGGGTATGTATTACGTGGTGTGCGGCTTTGAGTTGGCATGACCACTTGGTTGGTTATTGTGATCAAAGTGGCATTCGTTTTAAAATGAAGCGCCAGCCGCCTTCCCGCCAGCCTGTAAGCCGTTCATGGAGAGAGTTTTACGTAATACTTTACTGGTGTTGTTGTCAGAGGCGGGTGATGGCATGGCTACTGGTGGGGTGAAGACGCTGGTGAGTGACAGGGTGGAAGAGTAGCCGAGACGCCCAGAGCGACGAGGCCACAGGCAAGTGCCATTGTGGGGTGTACTACCTGGCGTACGGCCTCGAGATGTGGGCGTGAGCTACATGGTGTACGTCCCCGAGACGGTGGAGATGCGAGATAGAAGGTGGGCTCGAAGTGGCATTCGACGGACATGTCTGCGTCGGCCTGCGAGTCGTACGTGTACTGGATAGGTGATATTGTACCTTTATCAGCGACAGACGACGCCTTGGGTACTGTTGCAGCGAAGACGGTCGCGAATAGCGGAATTGCGGAGAAGTTACCGCATCGCCGACGCAGACAAGAATGTGACGGTGGGCATGCACTTCATGATGAGCGGTGGGCGTGAGTTACATGGCGTACGACTCCGAGATAGTGGGGATGCAAGTTAAATGATGGGTTCGTAATGATGGCGCCGGACACGACCACGTCGATTTGCGAGTCGTTCATGTACGACTTTGGCGGCATTGTACCTTTGTTATTGGGGGGGGGAGGGGGGCTACTGCTCGTCAAAAGAAGGAGGCACTGGCAGCTAGTCGTAGCGGACATCTTCTTGCCTAGCGCCGACGCAGTAATGACGGTACGGCTCAAAAGCGACGCGCTCTTCAGGACACCACGACAGTTCAACTTTCAATACAAAAGGCGAGTGTATAAGAGTGGCTCTAAAAATGAAAGGTAGTGCATCGTTCTAAATCAGGTCCACATTCAATTCCCAAGTTGAAACAGTAACTCTTCATGCGTTGACCACGGATATAGTCCACGAATTGCGTAGCACGATAAGCAAATCATTGGATTCCATGTATTCATCATGTCGCACAAGCCACGATCAGCAGAGCCAATGCACTACGTACGGCGCATACTGCCGCTAAGATTCCGGTCTTATGTATGCTACCCTTGCCAATAACATACACCTTCAATCGACTGGTATCCTTTTAAGCATCCTAGATATCTGACGTCTCCATGATCTTCGCGCACTTGCATGTCCCCGCGTCGCGCCAGGTACCTCTGTAGCTCTTCCACTAGCCACCGTATTTGCTGCAAAACAGTACCCAAGGCGTCCCCCCCCCGGCCTTAGACTGTACCGCTTCCTCCTGTTTAGCAGTCCGACGGGCATCTCGAGCTGCCAAATTCTACAAGCAACCTCTTCAAATGTTCCATCCAGCCAGCCTTCTTGTACTCTCCGGCAAAAATGTACATAGGAGGAATGTAACCTCCAGCAGAATTAACACACACCATTTCACGGTCATGTGAGCGTGTTAGCGACGAGGCCTCGAGAGCACAAAACTCGTATTTTTACTGATCCTTGTGCACATTCGCCGGTCTCGTCACAGTTCCAGACACATTCGGAAGCCACACCACTGATGACAGGCTAAAGCCTTCCGGCAAATCCACGGACAATCTCCTCTGCTGAGTGTTCGACCCGCTTCTCGTCCAAGTTCTATGCCCACCGAAACGACACCTCCTTCTTGTGTCTCTAATGAATCTTGATATCCACTGCCGGCTCAGAAATTCTGGAGGAAGGTTTCCACCCGGTTAATGAGCCTACGCACACAGTCGAATAATATAGCGGGCTTCTGGCTCTTCAATACAAAATTCCATATGAGAGCGAGCAGCGACAACCTCCAGCTCTCCCTGTGGCCCACCGTCAGATACGTACCCCCCCCATTCTTCATGTGCATGTCGACGACGCCATGAACCCTACGACGAAGTGCTTCCCTATTGACTCCAGGAAAGGTATTTTCAGCTGTCCGGAAGGACATGCCGTGCAGTACGGCGTGAACAGCATGGTCCCACGGTGGCACGCTGTCGACTATGTTGAGCTGGCCACCGCGCCTCTGCTTGTGGGGAAAATTGAGTTCTGAAAACTGCATTGACCCCTATAACATCTCTGCTCACGACAAGCGCGATCTTGTTGACGAATACGACGTGAAAGGCAATCAGATCCGTAAGTGAAAATAAACATTGTTTTATGGACATCTTGTTTTTTTCTAATGGTGGAACTGGCTCGCATTATGTCGTGGTTCCGTTTATGTAGACCACGGATAATACCACCGCATAGAATATTCAAGGAAAAACGGGAAGGCTGAGCATGAATAATCAGCGATAGGAAAAGAGGTTAAGATGTCCGAGGACTTTATTAGACCATAACCGAATTCACCGCTGTACAAGTAGTGCACCTCTTCCGTGCCACTTAGCCATGGAACCAAACACTGGAGGATGCGGAGGCGTTCGCTTTAGAGGAGACGAATCAGCTGATAACGCAGCTCAAAAATCCTCAAGAAGTCTACGAAAACGCTCGGGATGATAAAGAATGGGATTCCTACAGTTGGGAGTGCATTTCAGTTTCAAGCCGGGAGGGGGGGGGCAATGATGACAGTGTCGTATGTAGGCTTAGTCGATCAAATGGCGAGCACTTAGCACAAGGCCTCGATTGAGGTTTACTGGAGTGACACACTTATATGGGCCAACGCGAGCTCCCTAAAACCATGGCGCGGAATCCAAGCAATTAGAAATCACTTGCGGATTTCATCACCCTTGAACCCACCCTCCAGAAAAAAACAATGGCCGTCTATGGCACAGCAGATATCTCTCAAATCACTTTCAAAAGATTTGTAGGCGCTAGCCGTTTCGACAGGGGCATCTTCGCTATATGAGAGCTCGCACATAAGAAAAATCATACATGTCAGTTAAACCAGATGGGTACGCCAAACGGTTCTACGCGGTAGTGGGCTGGGATACATCTTACGTCCACGCTTTGTGAGATAATTGATCGGGTCTATTTTTCGGAGCTATAATCTGGAGAAAGCTATGTTCTATCATTCCCGATTTTGCGTGAAAGCGTTCTGCGATGCGATCTGTACCTGGTATTGAGCTTGACACAGACTCAGCATCGGTTTCGGTCATGGCAGGCCACCAAACAAAAATGCTGCGGTCTCCGGAATGTAATACACTACTGATCGTGTGTAGTAATTTCTACACCATGCACGTATTCGCGAAAGCGGTACTCACATTCACCGATGGTGATATGCGCTTGTTGGGTACTGTGCGATTATTGTTTTGGACAAATGGAATCGAGTTGAGATGTTAAAAGTCAAGGAACGCGTTGAGCGCGGCGTGCGGCAGTTGATCGCGGCGGTAGACCCAGCGCCAGGATGAAAAAAAGGAAGATGTACACAACCGTTCTCAGCGCCCCGTGCGTAAGAAGGATCGTATCCCGTTTCGGTCAGTCGCTCCTGTCATGATTTCCCCACACGCAGGCGTCGTTAAACTCATGGATTCCAATACTGTTATTTTTATATGAACAATTTAGCTACAACGATGACGCAATGAGCTGTTTCATCAATCTCCGCAGAAGCCATCGAATGTACGCATGGGCTTCACTCAATTTCCAGTTGGATCGGAGACGAGATAATGCACCAAACCATATTGCAGGTATTGGCGATAATAGCTGCCTACATCATGTTTATGATTGCAGCGGATCGAGTTGATCAACGACGCAGTACAACTCCCACCCATCGAAACGAAACCCTCCTCACCAAGTCTCCTTTAACGTGGTCACTTGACATTTGCATAATCAACGCGTTCGCACTGATGAAACCTCTCAATGACGGACGGACTTCGCTGACACTGCGCGATTATAAGTTGAAGATTGTATAAGAGCTAACTGAGCCTGCGCATCTCAAATGTCGTGATCCTAGCAGCCCGAAGAAGCGGGCTAAACCCAGCAGAACACTCGAAAGTGATGGGAAACCTAAACAAAGGGCAATTGACCTGTCCGCTGTGCTCGATGCGGAGAAAAAAAAACAAGACTGACACGGGATACACAAAATGTAGGAAATGTTTTCACGTCAACAATTTCGCCGTTTTCCATAGCCGCCACGGTCTTTATTCAGAGAGCTTTACTGTTCAACATGCGCTGCGTGCAATCGCAATGGACCTCGCTGGAACACCACTACACAAAACACGACGACGTCAAACAGACAGAATCATGACACTAGACCTGGTAATTCTGCCTCCCGTACCGATCGTTTCGACTTCCGGTGAAGCAATGTGATACTGTACAAGACCAGAGCGCTCCAGCAAGTACCCGTGTTTTTTTTCTCGACCAATTCATTTTGTGATCTTCACATCAATACATCTTAATATTTTGAAATCTACTGCTCTGTTTTGCAATGCCCACGTTATGCTACTACTGCGCCTTCGGCTGCTTGCCGCCGTATGCCAAGTAGCACAGGGTTACCGGCGTACCCTCGTATGCGTTCGCGACGCTCTAGCCGTCTCCGCGGTTCTGCTACTCGCTTTCGTCTTGGCTGCGCCAGTACCTATGTTATTGTACGCCGCTGATAAAGGCACACAAAACCCACGAACCAGTGCATGTACGACTCGCAGGCCGACGTGAACGTGGCCTGCGCTTTCACCACGACATCAGCTGCCACCTTGTTCATCCTGACCAGCTCCAGCAGCTCAGAGATGCAATGTCGGTTTCCTCCATTTCGCTGGCCTTCACATCGCTACGGGTGTGGTAGCCGTTCTGCCGCGCCCTACGGGCATCGACTCCCAATTTGTCATGTGCATGTCTAGTGCCGTTGCTCACCCGTTGGCCTATTGTGTAGCCATCAGCGCCAGAAGCTCAGTTCTGATGTCCAGTAGGGCAAGGCCTCGAGGATACTCGGCAACACGGTCAGGTCCGGGTGCAGCCAAGATCGCGACCAATGAACCGCCCGTGCCAGACGTAGTTTTTGATTCTTCGTGCCATCTCGGTTACAATAGCTGGGGTAGGACAGGCATGTCTTGCAAAATAGAGCATTTTCGGTATGATTACCGCGCTTGCAACTAGACTACGCTGGTCGGCTGTCAGACGTTTGTTACATGCCAGCCTGAGACGGATCGTCAGCTGTTGAACCGCTTTGGTCTAGGTCCAAAGAGAGTCGATTTCGTTTCCAACTTGAATCCCCAAGTATCGGCAACTCGCGGCCGCGGATTGGTACCGCAGCGGAGATGGCAATGCCATGTTCTGCGTCTTCCCATGTGGGTGTAGGGCGATCACAACCGTCTTCTCTGTATTAATCTGTAAGCCCGATGTCTGCCCGAAAATCTCCACCACCCGTAGCGGCGCAGGTATTTGTGCTAGGTTTCTGACAACCGTTGCCGTATCACCAGCATATCCAGCTACCCGGAGCTCGAATCGGCCTGCCTCTGATTGTACGATCACTTCACGTGTACCCATGAATCCGTCGATCTTACGGTAGAGTGGACCTAACGCTAGGATGAATAACATCGGCGCCAGTGGGCAGCCTTCGCGGATCCCGCTGGTGACGAATACACATCTAGACGTGGTTCCGTTGACTAAGAACCGTGCTCGAGTCCCGTCGTATGTGTTTGCAATGGCCGTGACGAATTTCTCGGGATAGCCTTTTTCCGTAGAATGGAGAGCATGAAAGCTCTATCCAAGGAGTCAGATGCCTATTTGAAGTCGCGTAGGAGAGCTGTCGCCTCCCTCGGAGTTACATCTACCAGTATCATGTGCTGTGCTGCGTCGTAGAGGTCAATTGTGTCATGTATAGTACGACCCGAGACGAAGCCATTCTGATTAGGATGAATTATGATCCGGCATAGTAATTCCAAGTCTAGCCGCTAGTATCTTCATGAAAATGTTTTAGTCGGAGAGCGATGGGGCATTGCTCGACGAGCCGCCCTTCTTAAGGCAGAAAATGTCGACATCCAAGAACGTAGGTGGGAAGAATCCACTATCGTACCACAGGTTGGAGAGCACTGTAAGAATCTGGCATAGCATATCTTCAACGTCTCGGTGCCATCCATTCCCCAGTCGATCAGGGCCTGTGGCCTTGCCTCGTTCGCATTTTCGCAGTGCCGCGCGGACTTCCTCCTCTGTGATCGTCGCTACCACTGTCATTTGAGCTTCAGTAGCCGCAAGACCCGTTGGTATCCATAGTTCGACTTCACTGATGTGAAGGGGTGAGTTGGAAGCTGGCTGTAAAATTCACCTCCACGCGTCCGCCATGATATCCGCTTTTTCATGGACGTTTCTGGCAGGGCCTCCTGGCGCTGGATTTGATCCGTGTATGATGTTGTCGTTGAATTTGCTGAAGGTCTTCATGAAGAAGGACTTAGTTGTTTTGTTTGTCCGGTGTGTGGCAGCTTGAAAGCGTTTCTGTTGCCCCAACTCGTTCCGTGCTTGCTTACACTCTGCGATAGCTCGTCTAAGTCGCTTCGCTTTGGTGGGCCCCTCTGAGTTGTATAAAATCAGACCGTCTTCGGATATCAGTGATAGTGGCTACCGAAGGGATCCGACCTTATCTCTCTTCTTGAACCCTCCTTTGTTGTTTGACCAACCTCATCAGTTTCTGTTTTAGCGTTCGCTTTCAGGCACGTTTGCACTCTCGTATGGCAATCCGAGTTCTACGCGCCACCTCTAGCTTCAGCGCCTCCCAAAGCGCAACCGCTTCCTCCGCTGAGCACCTTTCTGTTTGTATTCGATCGAAACAAATCTTCAGTAGCTGGGTGGTGACGGCGGTTACAGCTGCTGTAGCATACGTTGGTGCTATATGTATCCGCGCTGGCCTTCGTATCCGGACGGGGTCGTCAGGAGGTCTGACATGGATCTTGGATTCAAGATGATCGGTCTTCGGTCCTAGTTGTACTGTGTTTTAAGCCGCAACCTACGGCAGCGTGTTAGGGGACGTATACTACCTGTCTAGCGGAGACGAGGCGCCGCCGCAACCCGAGACTATGTAATGGTATGTATGGGTCCCGAAATAGTGCCGTTGAAGAGAACTTGTAGTCTAGTCTGTTGGTCGTGCGACTGCAATCGGGTCAAATAGTCCCCACAATTCTAGAAGAGCTCGAATTGCATGAGAGTCGTGTCCAAAAGCACCAGTGTGGTAAGTGCGGTCGGCGTGGCCATCGAGTGTGCAGTTAAAATCTCCACTAACAAATAGGAGCGCTTCCTTCGGGAAGCTGATTTTCTGAAGGCTCATATAGAAGAATTCTCTGTGTGCCGGTGCGTGGGGAGTGTAAATATTGCATATATAATCTGGTGTTCCATCAAGTGTACCTTGTATAGGCATAAAAGGCTCGGTCGATTGGTCCTGTATGTAAGGGGACATCGCCTTAACAGCTCCGTACGGATTGGCAAGAATGGCCACTCCGCCTCGGTTCGTCGTCGGACTTCAGTACGAGTATCAGGTTGCCCCGGTCCCGTTCTAAATCCCCTGCGAATGGCAAACATTATTGTATTGTCTCCCACCTCAGACGATGTCACGTGATATTCCTGAAGGATGAGTATGTCGGTGTTTCCATTCTCATCAGAGTTATCAAAAGCTTTGAACCACTTGGCACACACCACGTCGTTAGCCCCTAATCCATTTACATTTTGTGCTTTCAACCCAAGTGTACGTTCCAACTTGTGTAGCGCAGAATCGGCTGCCCGTTCCATTCTAGCAGCCGCTTTGAGGACTTTCTTGCATCGTTTAGTCCGTTGTTTCTTGTCGTCAGTAAATTATGGTTCTAGTAGTGCAAATCGGTCCGTTGCAAGCACCGGAAGCATCGATCGGTGGTCTACCCTCTGTGGCCGTCCTTTCACCGAGTCAATACCTGTGTCAGATATCTTATCTTGTAGCGAGTTATACAGATTCGATTTCGCTCGAGGACGTTCCTTTCGCGATGATAGGATCTTAAATGATGTCGCTTGTGGCAGAGTAGGGTCTAGCTCGAGCCTTGCAATCGCCTCAGTCTGATCCCCCAGAGGCGATGATTCCGACACCGAGGTGGCATTAATTCCGTGTGTTGGGATTAGAGCCATCGAGAGCTCGGTCTCGACGCTCCTTCCACGTGTGTCCTGTTGGTGCCAAGGTGGCTGCACGCCAGTCCTGAACTTCGAATTCCATGACACAACTGGCGGACAAACGGGAATTCCTCGTACCACGTGGCCCGAGCACCTAGGGGAGCCCGCCCCATTGGTGTAGCTATCCAGTCACACACAACATGTGGCAAGATGTGAAGTATGTGCCATGCTTCTGTACCAATCTATGTTGGTTGAGCTCTATAATATGTGGTGGGGACTCGTTGGTCAAGATGTCCCCATTTATCGCGGTCATTCGCGTTTTGACTTCTTTGTGATTGCTTAATGGCCGGATCTGTGCACTCCACATGCCATTTTGTGCAGTATTCTCGAATCGAGCCATCAGTACTATCATCGGCTGCCAATCTACTTAGGGCCGCAGCCTGTTCGGCGAAGTTTTCCGTAGCTCCCAACCGTAGGAGACTATCATGGGACCACCTGGGTTTAGCTTCATACTCCGGGATAAGGATGAACACGAAAAAGTGTCGGGTGCTTCAGGGTGAGCAAGAAGCCAGTCTTGTATGTCGGATTGAGGAGGCCTTCCTTCGTTTTATCTTGGGCAAGGCAAGTTTTTCCTTGAATAGGTCACGCCATTTGATGAATGCGTCTTGGTTGGACGAGGCTATTAAATCCTTCAAAGGTCCATAGACCTTCTCCTTCGGCACGGAGTTCGATTGTCGGAGGACGCGAAAGTAGGTGTTGGCAAAGATGTCCTCGGATGCAGCCTTGGCGTATCTCTGTGGGAGACTACTTCTATGGTGACCTCTGTGCTGGTCCTCTTTAGTCGAAGCTGTGTATGTGTCCATTCCGTAAGCTTCGTGTATGAGCTGCTTTTCGATCTGCAGAGCGTCATCCAAGTCAGATTTTAGCGGGTGAGACTTAAGGATCGGAAGCCCCAGTCTAGCGTGAACGAAATCGAGGCGTGATCACATTTCCGGCCGTTTGATGAACAGGTTATTCCCTTCAGTGGTGTCCGAGCGATAATTAATAGTAGCCAAGTCTACTGATCGTTCCATTTCCGTGAGGGAATTAAAAGCTTTCTTCCCCAGATAGGAATTCGATATGTCCTTCGCAAATTCCTCTGCTCTCCACTTCAGGAAAAGGTCACCACGCCTGACTCCGCAGAAGTGACTTTGATCATGTCAAGGTACCAAGAAAATAGGCAGCACGTGTAGCGACCAGCAGGCATGGAGCTAATCGCTAGCATCTTTGTCGGATAGCGGCACGACATGACTTGTTTCGTGATCGGTGTTATCGGCAAGGCGATGGGGTTTGTAGGAATAGCTTTGCGCGTGGCTGTCCATAGAGGTCAAGCACTACGATTGACTCTCGAAGATACTGGGCTATAGCTCAAAGCTCATGCGGGCCCGCCCAGAAACTAGAAGGAACTGTTATCCCTACCGTCCACATCCTATCCTGGTTAACGTGTCCATAAAGGGCTGCTGTCGCCGCCTCCTTGGACGTATAGTCGGGTTGGCTCGGATAAGTTTGGCGTACTCCGCGATAGGGTCCACTACTCCCAGTGCCACATCGTTCCGTAGGTTGGACATCAGTTATGAGTAGATATGGTTTTCTTAGTGAAGTCGCCTCACGCTCCACCACTTTGGTAGTTCTGAGGCTTCCTGCAGCGTGATTGACTGTGGATGCGTAAAGTGCCAGGAAGGCTAACTGCCCATTCGCCTCTACTTATACCAATGTTCCATCAAAGATGGCCAACCATAGTCCTTTTTGGATAGAAAGGTCTGAATCCCCGACGGCCGTACCAATCCGCGTCGGCCATTTCCTCCTGTGAGTCAGGGGTTGTCGGGACTACATTCTCAGTCCGGGAAGCGGAAGACCCTGCCGTGGTGACTCTCGCGTGAAAACGCTTTTTATTGGTTTGTATGTAAGTCGCATGTTTGCTTGCATAGCTTTAATAGCACCGTCTTGAAGTTCCTTGGAGTAGCCGGGAAAGCGACTTCGACAGCTACACCCCGAGCAGAACCGACCATGTATCGGAGCCTGCGAACGGGGCTGACGAGGAAGGATTCAAGCTGATACAGAAGTAAACACGAAAAGCTTCAAAATCGACTCAAGAGAGTCTCCCCCCCCTAGGCGACAAGATGGGCGCACCCCATGAAATCGTGCATGAGGGCAATGCTGCCCGGATGCATCCGCCCTCCCCCTCAACACGGCCTCGTCGCAATAAAAACTCATCAGTCAAGAAGGATGACACCATAATCAATGGCAGGTCAGGTGGAGCACGAACGGTTTAACAACAGGAAGAAAAAGCAAAAGCTTCGAGCACTTTCAACACTATGAAGCTATTGGTGTGCACAGTGTGCTTGCAGAGCCTGGGCAGGAGGAGGCCCCATACGCATACCCACACGAGGGGGGCGAGGCAACAAATGAGACCAGAGAGGAAAGGATCAGATACAACCCCTCATTCAGATAGCTGCTGGCACAGTAGACGTGGTTATGACCCAGCTGATTAATGATAACGACCCGATTGCGGAGAATTGCATGGTCCAATCAGGCGATAGCGCGGTTTCGGAGGGGCATATTAAGTCCTCAAACTATGTTGTAGCCCAATTAGCGACTGACGTGGTCCAATCTGCACGAAAAGCGAGCCGACAGTTTGGAAAGGTCACCCGGTGGCATGGTATGTTGTTCCATGTTGATCAGCTGTAGAGGGGTGGGAGGCAATTTTGGCAATTGGTGCGATGTCAGCATCACTACGAGCTTGTCAATAGTTTTAACCGAAACGTCGATTGTGGTGGTCGTCGGTACCTCGACAACTGGCTCCACAAATCTCCGGGTGGTTTTGTTTAGGACAGCTTCGATATTTGCCGGTTTGGCGCGGCACCTGGTTGCCCCATGCCAAGGGTTGAGGCACTTCGTGCATGGTCGTCGTTAGTTTTGCTGGAAACGGTGAAGTGTTAATTCACAATTGCCCAACATAATTCTGGAGATTACTTTAACTCCTCTTGACAGAGGCGTTGTGCAAACCAGAGTGTAACATACCTACTGTCATATATATCGGTGCGTGTCGTTCGTGCGTAATCCGCATCCAGAATATGTGCACCCGAGAAGCTGGTGAACACCCGTGTATAAGTGGCAAAACCCAATGAGAAGTAATAGCGTACTGTAGCTCCGTATGGGCATTGGTAGAAACACCTACTCCTTCCTCCTCTGGGAGGCGTTCCGTGTCTCTCAGTCTGATCACAGCTGCTTTCACCCGTAATGACTTGTTCCGCCATAATTATGTCGCTCGGTTTTAGTGAAATCCGCGTATAACGTTTGATTCCTGTCAAAGCTGAGGCGTTTGACGTCTTGTTGAAAAATTCGCATCATTGCGTGTCCAATAGTGTCATCTGTGTTCGCAATGAAAATTTATTTGAGTATAGTCACATGTGGGGTGTAAGCTGACAGTCGCACGGACGCCGGTATGATGGCGGTGCGAGTTTCATTAAGATAAGTCTCTCGACCATGACCCGGTGCTCATTCACTCGGATCTCCTTGATGAAGTTTGGCGGGTGCTGCAAATCTAAGTCGCCACTCAGATATTTGATGAAAATAGCATTCTCCCTTTGCGTCCATGGTCTGATGGCGTCGCCTCTGCGGGCAGATGCAGAGATTTCTGCCTCCTCTCGCATCTTCTCCTCATCCTCCATTTAAGTATCTTTGCCGCACTCAGTCCAGTCGGTCATAATAGTGGTCATCAGCTGTTTGACCTGAACTGGGTTCCAGACCCCGCGTAACATGTGTGATTTGTGGACCGCATCTTTCGTGATCCGCACTTCGAGTGGTGGTTTTGCCTTTAATTTGTCCCTCCACGAGTTGCCTTGCGGAGTTGGACCCATCGCCGCTGTAGTTGGTTCAGGCATGGAGAGGCGACAGTTGCCTTTTGGGTCCGTTTCAAGTTTTCCTCCCAAGTGTCGCCCTGGAAGCTGTCCTTTTGGCCCCTCCTCTCTTGAGGGCTGGGTAGCCCCTACGCTCGGGTCCGTCCTCGTATTGCTGTCTTGCTCTGCCGTCTGCCTCTGAAAATCCGGGGGTGCTGACCTGTGTCCGGAGAACCAGGGCCTTGCGCACCTGTTCCAGGTTGTGCCATTCCCGTCGCTCTCTCTAATTTCTTTGCTTCTTCCTGTAGGAATGGGAAAGCTTTCGCTGGGCCTCCCACGCCTGAGCGACACTTCCTTCCCAAAGTATTTGTACGAGTGAAACATATATTGTTTTAGCTTGTGCTATTTGTCTAGCTTCAAGCAAATTCTAGTGATACTGGCGCACCAAAACGGGGTTTCTCTGACTACGCAAAGCCCTAATTGGTTGCTTAATTAACCCTACCAATGCCGTATTCCAAATGGTTTGGAATCTAATATATTTATGTGAATATTATGGTCTCTCGTTTTTACTATACGTTCTGTGATAAGTGCTCCAAGGAAATTGATTATCCAATAGGAGAGTCCGCTCGTTATCTAAAGCATCATATACAGCAACCTGTTTGTCCGTCACACTAAATTGTCGTGCCTGTCACGCTTTTCCGGACAAATCATTGGATAAAATAAATTAAATATTCCGACTGGCTGCCGAGCGCAGCGAAGGCGGCCCCGATTGGCCTAAAAGCTGCCGAGCGCAGCGAGGCGGTCCTAATCGGCACCTTCTGCAACCCTGCGCTATGGGCAAGCCTGAGCCACAATCTGCCAGCCTACCATGCGAGTGAAGCGAGCCGTAGCGAGCGGAACGGAGGCAAAATACAAGGAACGACATTCATTCTTTCCCGCCGCGTAGCGGCGGTACTTGGCTAGTTAAGGGCAAAGGCATTTGCAGCTGGATCCTTCTTATTATCATTGCAGGACCGTAATATCAGCAGCTTGTCAAACGTCACTGTCACCTTATCCAGACTACCCTCAACAAGTTGGCTCAATAGCGATTCTTGTTGTTATTGCTTGGGTCCATACGTCTTGCTAGAAGATACATCTCGTGGGTGCTTTTCTCGATGTCCATGAAGCATTTGTCGTCTCTCTCAGCTACACTTTATGCCATCCATTTATTGCTTGTCTGTCCCAACGGTAATGTTCAATATTACTATCTTCTAAAATTCATAAATATGTGTAGCACTAGTAATATATCCCTTTTGATTTTTTCAAAACGAACGCACAAAAATCAACTATTAAGCAACCCCTGTAATACCAGAAATTACGTAAAAGCCCGGTATGCTGATTATTGAGCCAATGGCATTTTTTACAGAGAGCATGAGACTCCAACATTCCGTTATTCCGTCTACTGGTGTGTTTTTTGTAGTAATTTTATTCCGAATAGTGTGTTTCGTCAAAAGGACCAGTCGAATTTTGTTGACGTTGTCGCTGCATCTTAAGCTAGGTGGCATTGGTGTGGATGGCGGCTTGTGGTTGTAGCATGAAACGACTCAAGAAAAATGGTTTCCATCAAGAATCTGTAAGTTATCATGGCTCTACTTATTTGTTTTATTTTTTACTAAATAATTGGAAAAACAATTGACTGATTAAACACAGCCGAGACATTCTCTAAATGACCAATCAGGTTCAAAGTCAGTGTCCAAAATTTCTATTCTGACATTCACTTCCCATGAAGAGCGTGTAGCTATCCCACAAGAAACATCGTCTCACCACGCACAATGATGCTTTTATCAAGTCGTTTAGCCAGCAAATCGGGTTTCAACAAGCTTCCACCATCGGACCCCCCCTGCGCTTGTACAGGTTCGGAAAATGGTTACGCAATATCAATCGTCAAGCTTGTTGTTGTGGCTATACCCAGACAGTCAATATCCAGCTGTAATAACTTGGGGATACTCAAGTCGCTTTTGCCAATGCCCTGGAAGCACCTAACGGTTACTTTAACTCATCAGGGTTTATTCCATCAGCATACACCACGTAAGCAGCTATACCTTGATTTCCGACATCTAGACCAAACCTCGATATTTAAAAAGTAGTAATGCCTTTTATATGCTTAATTAGGTAAGATGCCGTATGCTGTATGAATTTTTTTTCCTCAAAAACATTCTAGAAGTTGGCGTGCCTATTTTTAAAGATCGTAGCTAAACTTTATAAAACAAAAGGGATGGGTGGCTGCCAATAAATAGCATGAGCGCGTACTGCCGCACAATTTCACAGTCCCTAGTCGTGAGCAGTATGACAAGTACCATCTTTTGCTGTGGGTAATCCGAAACGGGAACGAAGCCCAATAGAATAAGACGATTGCTCGAGGTAATAACGTCGGTTGCTTGTTTGGTTTTCTTTATCGGGTTGTTCTGGAAGAGACAGGGAGCTAGACGAGCAAGGTCTTAAGAGCAGTGGTACAGTTTCACCTAGCTACCTAATATGTTTAAAGATTTTTTTTTAATGAACGGAAATGAAGAAGGCATAGGTACCCAAACCTCAGACGTTACACCCTGCACCTCCTTGACTCGCTCCTTCTCTTAGGTGGCAGCCATCCGGCTTTGCACTTTAAGGGCGTGTTCATCAAAATCTTCAAATGTGAACAGCGGTTTGATTTTTTCTCTGGGTTGATACCCTCCGCTGTTTTTGAGAATCCGCTGGAGCCGCATGCGAAACACCCAGATTTTAATATATTTGCAGCGTAACGAAACTCTGTAAAATGATATTGAGATCATAACGAAAATTAAGCTTATTAGAAAACGAGACGAGAAATATACTAGAAGAGATCTGAGGTCCAATCAGAATCTGAATTGTAGGTACTGCTCTACCGTAAGTCAGCGGCTTTCGTCGTCCATTCCATAAAACATGGTTGCCGCGTTTGGTGGAGTTGCTAGTAGCTTTATGAACCTGAAGCGCTTGTGGACAGGGACTTCGTCCGTGAACAATGCCCTAAAGTTTTTAATCACCTCGTCCCCGCAGGTAAGCAGCCGGCTTTTCTTGTGTCGAGTAGTGATATATGCCGCAATCACCTCCTGCGCAACAGACATAACTCTCATCAAATCGCTCTGTTTTTCACCAGTGGTCTTAGGTAGTTTGGGTGAGGGTCCTAAAATTGACACGCCATCAATACTTTGACGGCGATGGTCGACTTCTTTTAGCTGTTTCTGACCATACACTGTCGTTATCGGTATTGCGATTGAGCCCTAATATTTTCTGGGATCTGTATCGTTGCTCGACATTGCGTGCATATCGTTCTGCTGCACTTCTATCGTCAATCGAATCCTGATCGCCGGAGTTGCTGCTTAATCCACTCAGCGACGGCCGTGCAAGGCTTATAGTATGCTCATCGTAAACAGCGAATGCACCGGTTCCAGCGGTGCGAGATATAAATATGTCCAGTTCGTGGTACAAAAAGAAAGGTATGCTTTAGATGTCTTTTGCTTGAGGGTACACCGCGATTAAACGTCCCACACAGAATCTGGAGCCGTAGGCATCCCTATGGTGGGGTCCCACTCAAACCCACGGTTTGCCTTCATTGTAGCGTATGTCCTGCATTTCTTTTGCAACTCTGCAATCTTGCTTTGCAGTTTCTTTCGATCTCGCGTTTGGCTGGTCAATAACTCGTCGTTGAAGGCTCTGACAATGTGATTCCTTTTCGCTTTCTTGAAGTTCCCTCGTGTGAATTATCAAGCCGCACAACTTCATCTATATTAGCGTTGATGGGGCGAGCGGTAAAGTATTGAGGCCAGCCAAATGTCATGGTTCACATGGCTGATGATGATGGCGCTGTGTTGGTTTTTGATGAAGCTGACGCTGTGTTGGTTTTCGACAACTGAAACAGGCCCAGCAATAAATCGTATCCCCTCCCAAAAAAAAACCTTAGTTGTCATCTTGTATATTTTTACTTTTAACGCAAAGATATTGCTGTGTTTGTAATACTTATATTTTATTTCTATTGTAGACAGCAACCCTCTTTTGCAAAATGCGCTTGAATGTACGACCAGTACGGTAGCCCTGCCATAACGAGCACAATCTGATCTTCTTTACCGCCATCCGATGTGTTGCATTCCTCATTAGATGCGTCTATAGCACAATCAGGGAGTGGTCCGATGAGCATTCTGGGTGCATCGATACTAAGCGGAACTATGGACTACGAGGAGCTGGTAAACAGTCGAAGTCCGATACGTTTCTCGAAAATCGCTCGTATGAGGATACATACTTTTCATTTGCTACTTGGTGAATGAGAAGCTACGCTATTGCTATCATCAACGTCTAGAATTTACAGCGGAGAGCGCTTACTAATTTTTCTGTACATACTTACCGGAAAAACGTAATCGAGCAGCACAAGATCGATTCCAACATGGGTCAGCGACAAATGGCAGGATTGTTCGTCAATGTGTAGAATCATTTAATGCTTGATGGGATTAATTCGTTTGTCTCCCCAACCGTACAACCCCCGTCGAAATTCAGCAGTCTGCAAGCACTCCCCCTTCTCCAAAAAATGCTTAGGAGCTGTAGATGGAACTCACATCCCAGTGGCTCCTTCTGCTTCAATTGCTTCGCGGTTTAGAAACAGAAAAGGTTTTACTATAGTAACGGGCTTGAGGTGTGTAACCTTCCATTCGAATTTGTGTATATCCTCCTTGGCTGGGAAGGGTCTGCGCACGACGGCTAGTACTAAAAGATGCTGTTAGTCCAATTTCCACACCCCAAAAGGCACGTAGCCTCACTTGTCATGATAAAACGTTACATGATTTTTTTATTGATGCGGCCTGTGTGTTAGGTAAAATACTACTTAGGAGATGGTGGCTACGCGCTAGCCGACAGCACAATAACGCCTTATAGAGGAACACGATATCATCTTAAAGGGTTCGGCGATTGTCAGCCCAAATCACAGACAGAAGAGGAGTCGTATAACATGCGTCATTCATCACTGATAAAAGGTATGATAAACGTTATCGAAAGAACGTACGGAGCTATCAAATTATAGTTTCCCGTTCTGCTACACATGACATCATATGCGCTTGCAGATCAGCTAGGTCTAATACAGGCCGCGTTCGCGATTTACAACTTCATTCGTCGCAATGGCGATGAATGTGCAGACCCTGACAGGCCCACCAGGAAACATACAGTGTAAACGACAAACGGGCAGACGCAGGGGCACACACACGGACGGCACGGACAACAGCGATACGAAGAAACTTCTAGATGAAATAGCATCGCTGATGTGGCAGAATTAACTTGTGACTATTGTGGAAGATACGGTGAGGTCGTAGTGAAGTTAAGTTTACATTACGGCAAAATTGAGGTAATGCCCAGCACGTGCAGAATGTTTAAAAGTCGTCAAGTCTATGTAACGCATATCATATTTGCTATTCCAGGGCTTTGTCAGTCCACACGCTAAAAAACGCAATCTGACCGAATTTTGGACGCATAGAGGATAGATGATAGAATATTTTGAATCGATTTGCTCTCAAATGAGCAGTCGGAACACGCAGAGTTTTGAGTGATCCGCTGGATAGTAAAAGTTCGCTGAGATGACCCCAATCCGCTGGTACATGTACCTGCGAAACAGGGCCTAAGTGGGCCATATAATCTACGTGGCGGAGACGCAATGTACATGGTAACATCACAGCACCCCAAACCCTCACTGTAACCTTTAGCGAACCCAGTAGTGTCCTGATACGGGAGGAGCGGTGCACGTATGCACGGTAACCTCGCACCTTATTCTCTAGAATGCTGTCCGCCATCCGGCTACGTAAGTGAACCGAGAGATGTCATCTGCATTGCGTCTCCGCATCTAAGCTGGTCCCGGTACAATCGGACCCTTCGGTAGCGATTGGGTACCAAGAGAACAGTAAACTAACCCAAGCGATGAATGACATTGGATGTCCACCCTTATTTATTGGCGAAGTCTTCGCTACGGTAGACTTTTTTTTTCATAAAGGAAAAGTAATTCTCGAAGTAACCCCGTATGGATACCCGTGTCTACTTAGAGCGATGACAGAAATTCCGCCAAAGCGGTTTTACCACCGGAGATCCAAGACCGTGTGAAGCAGAGTGCTTCCTTCACTGTAACGGGGTAAGCGATACCGTCACTAGCTTACACTATAGTGTGGAGGAAGCTCGCAATAGTAAAACCAAGTCTTAGGTTTGTGTCAAATTTAACTCTGATTTATTTAGGCCCAGGGCGGCTACCCCTGGCCTCGTGTGAACCACTCAAACACATGTCTATATCTGATTAGTCAATAATTGAGTATGGCTCCTCACTATCAACCAATCAGATGATGACACCTTGGCACACGCTACCCGTGTGCCACTTTACCTACTTATGTAAATGGAGTTGGGTCCATTACATCACCCTCCTCTCTAAGTTGCGCTTACGCAACATAAGCGCACGGAACACATTTGAAGAAAATTCGAAAACCGACAAGGCGGAGACATCGGGGACAGCGCGAAGGGCGGCAGCGCCAGCGCGTCGCTGGCGGTGGTAACGAGGGCAAGCCCAGGGTCGACAGGTGCGCCACAAGCTCTTGATGTACTGCGAGGACCGTCACTGCGCGTCTCGGTTCCCAGGACACACATCGACGAAGTGTCCAGCGTACATGCGACTTAGAAGACTCCGAGCTGGAGGCACTTGGATCACGGACACGAGGAGCCTTACGAAGCCGCCTTCGTGGCGCAATGGGTCAATGCATGGGGCTCCTAGTCAGAACGCCAGGGTTCGATTCCCATCAGGCGCATTCACTCACGCACACGCGAGTGTTGTTTTGCTGCCAGAACGGAGTAGCTTCGAACATCTCAAAGGACAGAAGACTTGTCGACGGAAGACAATCACTTGAGCACCCCCAAGTGAGCATCACGCTGTCACCACTGGTGTCACCAGAAATCAGGTACTTGTTGGCCACCGTGTCTCCGCTGGTAATCGAAGTCGTTTCGGCGCCGTCGTAGCGTGTCGGGTTTCCAATTCACTGGTCACTGGCTCGATGTCGCCGGTGGGTTCTTGTTATCATTCTTGCACTGACAAGATGTGTCAGTGTTCGCCGCGGCTCACGCCGACGTTGCACGCGTCGGAGCGCGGCGTCGTTGTCGCCTCCTCGTGCGGGTCGTTCTCGTGGCCGTTCTCGATCTCGCTCACGGTCGACCCGCGGAATTCTTTATCTCAAGCTGCATTGTCTCATACTCGTGGACCACGTCCGGACCGTCGCGGAGAAGATTGGCGCGGGGCTCCCACGTATCATGCTCTGGGGGATAACCGAGCCAACGTACCAAATAGCGGCGCGCGGTTGGAACCGCGCGAGGGACACGACTACGGGCGTTACGTTGGTCGGTCGAGCTGTGGGGATCCTCGTGGTCAACTATACGCTCCACAATCCAGCGCGCATCACCCATCGAATCAATTATCGGTGGTGGGCCTTCACGATGATACGGCGTACACCCTGTACGCTCAGGGCGAGGTGGAGACAGCTTCAAACCGTTCGTTGGACACTCAGATTGGAGCTGAGCGGGCGGTATAGTGCCTGACAGACGCGTCGGGTTCGTCGGGCTGGTCGCCCGACGCATGCTCCGTCTGCTGGCTCGGGTCAGGAATCGTCGCAGGGAAGTACCGCTTCAGACGCTTGACGTAAAAAGTCGGGTGAAGTCTAAGTGACGACGGGATGCCCAGGGTGTAGGCGTCGCCCACAGACTTGGTTACTCGAAAAGAACCGATGAAGCGTGGAGCAAGTTTGTTGGCGCCGAGGTTGCTTACGGCAGAAGCTCGGATTCCCTCGGTCGATAGGAGAACGCGATCTTCTGTCTTGAATACATTCACGTTCTTTCGACCGTGCTTATCAGCTTGTTCCTTTTTCTTGTCCACTGCATTCTGCAGTGTGTCGCGGACGAACCTTGAGATGGATTGCCTTTGCATGACGAATTCCGCAACTGCCGAGCGATCGGCAGGAAGCACCGAGGGTTTCGGTGTATAATTGGACGTGGTAACTGCCTGCTCGCAAATGTTGCTGCCTGGATCGATCAAGTTCTGCGACGTCCATCTCGTTATCGGAGATGCAGTACGCCGAGGAGGCTCGATGGACTGCTTGGACGGAGAGCGAGTCAAGGCGTTCACACTGGCTACACCCGAAGATAACCCTGAAGTTGAGTGCGCCGTCAGGCCTGTTGGCACCGGTGAGGCTACAGGTGCGTGCTGAGACACCGGTTCACGTACCGGTGATGACCACGACACGGACTCATTGTCCGCAGGACTGACCGCAACTTCAGCATCCGTGTCTACCGAAGGAGATCCTCCCCCACCAAGGGTGGAGCCGCCAGCATCCGTAGGGTGGCCCACGGCAAGAAGTACCGGAACACGTGGGTGTCGAGCGTTGTTCACGAAGAACGGCGTCATGCCCGTCGAGAAGTGCTCGGCGTTGTTGAGTGCGAACTCGGCTAGCGGTAGGAACGAGCTCCAGATCGTGTATTAAGTCGCGTAGCTGCGGAGAACGTCTTTAAGGACTCGGTTGACGCGTTCTGTTTGTCCAACCGTCTCCGGATGGGCCGCAGTCGACATAAACAATTTTGTTCCCAAGAGCTCGAAGAGGCGTGACCAGAACGCGGATGTAAACTGCGGGCCGCGGTCGGACACGATGGACTTCGGCAGACCGTGGTGACGAAAAATCATGTCGACGAAGTGGGCCGCGGACCCTATCGCGGTGATTGAACTACCACCGGAACGAGATGGACCATCTTGCGGAAACGATCGACGAACACAAGTACACCCGTGCGCCCGGCTGTATCGGGCGGAAGACCGAAGATGAAGACCATCGAAATGGAGCGCCAGGCTTCCGTCGAAGACGGTTTGACTCGCTGGCAAGTTTCACATGTGCGGACCCACTTGGGTACCCACTTGTACATGTGCAGCCAATAGAAGTCTCTCGACAGAGCCGCGTACGTCTTCTCGCGATCGAGATGTCCTGTAGTCGGGGCATCATTATACTCGTGGATTATGCGCGCACGTAGATCAGCGTCGTTTGGGACGACGACTCGAGGTCCATCGAACCTGTCGATGCTGTACTTGAGCAGATTGCCGTCCAGTCGATATCGATCGATCTGATTCAGCGTGGTCGTTGACAGGGTACTAAGCGTGTCACTACTAGGAGCACGCAGGTGCTTCATGATGGCACCGTATATAGGGTCATCATCGTACGCTGTAGCAATCTTGTCGCCCAGCGGGAGCGTGGGCGTGGTCAACGTCAAGTTCATGCCTGACGACACGCAGACCGCACATTCGTCGTCGTCCTCATCAGCCAGCTGATGTCCTAGCGCTTCATGGGGATAGTAGTCCGGACGCCGAGACAGCGCGTCGGCGAGAATGTTATTCTTGCCCGGCTTGTAGTGAACAACGAAGCTGTACTCGGAGAAGAAGGACAGCCAACGGGCCATCCGTTGCGACAAGTGAGGGCTCTCCATCGCTGTCCGCAGCGATGCGTGATCAGTGTAAACCACAAACGACTGTTCACCGAGCAAGTACACTCTGAATTTGATCAGAGCGTTTCGCATTGCCAGGAGCTCTTTGTCGAGGACTGGGTAATTCTTCTCGGCTGGCTTCAGTTGGCGCGACTGATAGCTGATAACGCGTTCGTGTTCGTCATCATCGAACTGCATCAGCGCATAGCCGATGGTAAAATCGCTCGCGTCGCAGACGACGTGGAATGGCTTTGAGTCATCAGCAAGCTTCAGGATCGACGCAAACGCCAAGCACTTCTTCACCGAGTCGAATGCAGCTTGGTGGTCCGATTTCCACTCCCAGATCACGTCTTTCTTCAGTAGCGAGGACAGCGGCTGGATCAATTCAGCGTAATTCTTCGTGTATTTGTGCAAGTAATTGGCCATGCCAAGCCACTGACACAACTCAGTGGGGCTTGTCGGCGTTGGCCAAGCACAGATAGACGATACCTTCTCCGGATCCGCGCGCATGCCGTTCTTGCGCACGTAGCATCCCAACACCGGAATCTCCGGTGCGCAGAAGACACATTTTTTCAGGTTTGCGTGGAGCTTGCTCTCTCGCATCACCCGGAAGACTTGCCTCAGGTGTTTCAGATGTACTTCCACGGCACCGAGGTTGCCCTCAGCGGTGCTGTGCACGAAGATGTCGTCGAAGTAACTCGGCGCGAAGTCTCGAAGCGGGCGAAGCACATGGGAGACCATGCGATTGAAGGTGGCAGGCGCGTTCTTGAGACCCTGTGGCATCACGAGCCACTCCCAGAGCATCCCGCTCGGTGTACTTACGGCGGTGAGAGGCACATCAGATTCTCTCACCAGGATCTGATAGAATCCATCGGTCCGGTCATGGAGTCCAGTACCATGTCCTTCCGAGGGATGGGAGTCTGCGCGGGGATGGTGGCATCATTTAACTTGTTGAATGCGTGAACAATACGCCATCCCCCTGTAGCTTTCTTCCCACAGAACGTTGGACTGGAATGGGGAAAGGTACTCTCACGCACGTGACCCGCCTTTCGGCGGTTCTCGAAGAAGTCATCGATCGCTTTCTCTTGATCACGAGGAAGTGACGCAGTCTCTTGGCGCCACCAAGAGGTGTGTGAAGACCTCGCTCACGTCGAATCCACGTCGACGCTTGACTGATTGGGCCAGCTAGTCAATCTCTGGCTGATACCGCGCAAGCCAAGGGATGCCCAGGATGCAGTCAAACGCGTACTTCATCTCGATCACCAAGAAGTCGTCCTTGCTACGAAAGCCGTCGAGCGTGTACGACACGGACACGTCACGCCGCGCAACGCGGCGAGCCTTACCATCGGCGAGTTTGACTTGAATCTCACCTGAACCATTCCGGACGCGGACGTACTTGGGTAGTACCGACAAACACGACGCGCGAAAGAAGTTGTTGGTCGCTCCTAAGTCAAGGAGCGCGCGCAGTGGTCGCCGGGCACCGGCGACGTGGAGGCTGACGATGATCAGTCCCGAGTCGCCCGGCGTAGTGGTAGCATTGGTGTGTGCTTGGAGCACGGGAGGGCTCGAAGGCTGGGCTGCCACCGGAGGGCCCGGTCCTTCGTCAAAGCCAGTAGGGCGCCCCGCACCTACTGGTCCTGGTCGTTTTTTGAATAAACGACCGAGGAATGGTCCGCATCGGCGTGAGCGACGACGGGAGCTGGCGTGCGGCACTCCGCCGTGCGATGTCCTTTCGTCCCACAGCGGAAGCAAACGAGGGAGCGACTGCTTCGTCCAGCGCTACCGCGGTAGGACCCGCGACGTCGATCGCTCGACGCGTTGATGGCGTCGATCTCCATGGGCTCGGGGGTATAACTCTCGGGCTTCCGCAGGTATGGCTGCGGCGTACGATGCAGCGACCGTGTAATCCTCGCGAATCGCGAGTGCAAATGCCTCCTCGAGAGAGGAGGGCTCAGCTCTAGTGAGGCAGTAGCGGGTCATGCCCTCGCGCACGCCGAACACAAATACGTGGCCTTGCGAGACCATGTCGATTGGCTTGGTCACGATGCATGAAGCCAGATGTCGCGTCTTCTGGTCGTAATCACGCATGGACATCTGCCCTTGCCGAAGAGCGAAAAACTCTGCGCGAGCGCGAGACTCTTCTTGCGGGGGCTCGAACGCGAGGCGCAAGTCGCTCTGTAGAGCTTCTAGAGTCGAGAAAGCCTCGGGGTCGACAACCCGCATCCCAAGGGCCTATTCTTTGGCCTTCCCGGTTAACCGGGAGAGGAGGAAGTTCATCTTGGCGGATGACGCCTCGATGCGATGCTAGGTGATAGCGATGTCAATCTCGCGGAACCACCGGTTTAGCGAGAGCCGGTTTTTACTGGCGCCAGAATATGTAGACGTCTCCATTTTGACGACATCATACTGGGATGAACGCGAGGGAGTTGACACCCGCCGATTCGCATCGGCGAGCTTGCGTTCCATGAACGCTTGTGCTACAAGACGTTGCTGGTCGGGCGTCGCTGAGCTCAGCAGCGGTGCGACAACGGCATCTCCGGACACCGCCACGAGGCGGTGAAGCGCTTCCCACTCCACGCGAGTGAGATGGGGGAATGCAGCATGCTCCAGGGTTGTCCCGGCGATCTGGACTTGGCTCATCGTAGACTTGGTCGTTGGAAGGACTACAAAGTGCTACCAGGTGTAACGGGGTAAGAGATACCGTCACTAGCTTACACTATGGCGTGGAGGAAGCTCGCAATAGTAAAACCAAGTCTTAGGTTTGTGTCAAATTCAACTCTGATTTATTTAGGACCTGGGCGGCTACCCCTGGCATCGTGTGAACCACTCAAACACATGTCTATATCTGATTGGTCAATAAGTAAGTCTGGCTCCTCACTATAAACCAATCAGATGATGACACCGTGGTACACGCTACTCGTGTGCCACTTTACCTACGTATGTAATAACTACAGAAATATCTACCTACTAGTTGGGCCCATTACATTTACAAGCCCAGCTGGAGAGGAAACATTCAGCACGATTATCGCTCACTTCATTTTTTTGCTTTGACTCGGTATAGTAGTTGCTTCCCACACTGGGTCCATCAACTGTACAGATACTTTAGAGAGTAACTTTGCGAGAGCCATCTGGAATGTAAGTGTCTTTGCACTTATTATTCCAAAGGGTGGTAAATTAAACTATTTGCTTCAGCACGAGAAACGACAGACGGCGTTTTTTTTTACATAATACTATTCACTTTCAGATTTACCTTATCAACAACGCTTCTCGTCTTCTACTCTTCCCGCATTCCTAAACGTGCTACAGGTTATGAGCCCAAACCGTAGCGGACCGAATAGAAGACCGTCATGTCGACATGGGGTCGACTTGACTTTACAGACCTCGGGAGTCCACAAGCGATGCCTCCGGCAGCCCGAGCGGACCGCGAGCACCGACGCAACCTGGCGAATGTGCACTCGAAGCTGCACAAAACGCCACCCCAGCTGTCGCGAAGTGAGCGTCGAGCTGGGATGAGTACTCCTGAGAACTATAGAGGCTTGGAGTCACCTGATGATCAGGCAACAATGCCAGCGTCACCGACCACGCCCATGTCTGATGAAGACATCGTCGCTGTACTGACAGCGAGGCTTCAAGACGCAATGGATCTCATTGGTCTGCAGCAGCGCCTCCTAAAGAAGCGTAAACTTGAAGCGGATCGACAAGCTGCAACGCAGCAAGTCCACGTCGTCGTCCAGCAACTCGGAAATGAGACAGACGACATCGTATCCAGCAACTACAACGATCAGCTGCACGGTGCTGCTCAACACGATGGTGAGCATGTACCAACGACCAAACCGCCGAAAATAAAGGACATTCGATGCCGAAAGTTCGCGGGAACTGAGGTGTATCCGGGTCTCGGCGCAGGTCTAGAGGACTTTCTCAACGAGTTCGAGCGTGCGGTCAGAACCGAGAGCCAGCTCAACAGATCAACTTGGACGCTGACACTAAAGGCGTCAATACTGGGCAACTTCCTGGAGGGTGATGCACACAGATCGTATCACGACTTCGCAGGCGATCGTGATATAACGTACGATGAGCTGGCACAGCATTTGATGGGTGCCTTCGGTTGTCGCTTGAGCCAATATGAACTACGGAAGAGACTCGACACTCCGAAACGCAGTGGCGACACCTGGTAACAATACGTACGATATCTGCAGTTCATTGAGCGTCTCATGAAAGCTGACCAGACGCAGCTACTACTCGAGACGGTGTACCAGAACGCTTGTCCAGAACTGATGTCGACGCTACTCAGCAAAATCGACGAGTCCAGCAAGGAATACATGCATGAGCTGGACCGGGTGGTCAATCTTCTGCAACGGCTGAAGGGTGATGGGCGTCGTGTTGGCCAGAGCAAGCAAAATCCACCTCAGCAACAGAACAACCTGAACAGCAACAAGAAGCAGCAAAAACAAGCAGAACAAGCTGAAACAGTCCACGCAGCCGAACGGTGCAAAGACGTCGAATGGTGCAAGTACTGCAACGAGCTCAATGAATACAACAGGCTGCTGGAACTGCGGAGAACCTGGACATCAATCGTTCGAGTGCACCAAGCCCGCAAAGACAGCCGCGAAATCCGATCTCGAAGGCTAAGCGAAACAGGCCATGTCGCACTGCAGTGACAGCGACAAGGATGACTCGAGCTTCACCAGCGATGACGGCGATGGCCAAGCCAGCATGTGGATGGCTGCAGCAGGTATCGACGATCCAGCAAAGAGGACGTCGACCTGGATTGTCGATTCAGGTGCCTCTCATTACATGTGCTCTCGAGAGGATGTCCTGATTAGAGCGGTGCCATTAACGATGACCATCACAGTTGCCAATGGTGACGTAGTGACGGCTAGTATGAAAGGCAGCTGCCTGATTTGTGTGAGTGACGGCCGTACTAACAAGGTTGTGCTGCTCCGCGAAGTTCACTGTGTTTCGGAGCTACACCAAAACCTGCGATCGGTCACGGAGCTCGCTGATCACGGTATATCGTGCCAGTTTAGCTCAAGCAAAATCTGCGGCTAAAGGACCGCAATGGGAGGACCATTGCTGCAGCAAATCGCCGTGGTAAATTGTGGAAGTTGGACGGCGAAATGGTGGAGCCTAGCACAAACACTGTAGCAATGTTCGCTGACGTGTCGAGCGCTACACTTCAGCACTGGCACAACAGGTTGGGACACATCAACTTCCAGGACCTGCTCAAGATGCACACACACGGTCTGACTAGTGACATGAAGGTGCTGTCTAAGAAGCTCAAGTTCTGTCTACCCTGCGCTGAAGCTAAGCCGACCAAATCAAAGCAGCCAACCACCGATACTTCGACATCCGCACCAACTGATGAAATAGGTGCTGTACTTGCTGTCGACTTGAAGACCGACATCAAGCAAGACCGACAGGGACCCAGACACATACTGACGATCGTAGACCATGGTTCAAGCTACAATCGTGTGTACCTGCTGTATACCAAGGATGAAGCGGCCAAGCATCTTGAGGACTTTATTGCTGAGTTCGAGAGACAGTTCGGGGTCACAGTGAAGGTGATTCGCAGCGACGGTGGCGGCGAATTTTGTGGTTGTGGATTTGTGGAGTTCTGCAAGAATCGTGGTATACGACAGCAACTCACTCTTCCAGCCAACGCGTCATCTAACGGCAAAGTCGAACGCATGCACCGAGCGTAAATGAATGCTGCGCGTGCTATGCTATGGACGTCGACACTTCCCAAACGCTACTGGGGCGATACAGTGCTATTTGCCTCGAAGGTGCGCAACTATGTGCCAGCTCGTGCTAATGAAGATCACAAGGCACCGTTACATGTATTGCGTCTCCGCATCTAAGCTGGTCCCGGTACAATCGGACCCTTCGGTAGCGTTTGGGTACCAAGCAAACAGTAAACTAACCCAAGCGATGAATGACATTGGATGTCCACCCTTATTTTTTGCTAAGTCTTCACTACGGTAAGGCTTATTTTTTGTGGAAAGCCGCCATCGAGAAGGGGCTCGCTGACTTGAAGGCCAACGGAGCTTAGGAAGTGGTGGAAAGACCTCCTGGTGAAAGGCTGATCTCGTCTAAATGGGATTTCCGTATCAAGTTCAATAGTCGGGCAGAGCTCGAGCGCTTTAAAGCTCACTTAGTTGCGAGAGGCTTCACGCAGCGCTTCGGTATTGACTTCGTCGAGACGTATTCTCCCGTACTAACGTTTTCGAGGGTGCGATTCATGATCGCTGTGGCTGCACAGTGGCAACGTCGTCTGAAGCTAGGAGACGTTCCAAATGCCTATGTGAAGTCCGAACTTGATCGACAGCTCTACATGCGTCCTCCTGAAGGCAGTGGCGACGAAGGCAAAGTGTGGCTTCTGCTCAAGAGCCTATACGGACTCAACTAGAGTGGTCTGCTATGGAACAAGGCCATTAACTCATACCTATTGTCTATCGGCTATGTGCGCAGCCAATTGGATCCCTGTCTGTACTTTCGCCGTCATAAGGGCAAGCTTTCGCTGCTTGGTCTGTACGCGGATGACGTTCTCGTCACCAGTAAAAGTGACGAGGACAGCGACTGGGTCATGAGCAAGTTGAACCAGCGTTTCGACATCAGGGAACTTGGAGAAGCGGACAAGTGCCTGGGTATCAGAATTGTTCGTCGCGCTGATGGATTTATTCTCCACCAACGTGATTCAATTCAGCAACTGCTTATCGACATGGAGATGGCAGACTGCAAGGCAATGGCAACCCCCATGGACACCATGCGCCAGTACGACGACAACGTTACCATGGAGCGCAGCAGCGTCATGCGCAAGGTTGTGGCTTCACTATTGTGGATCTCGAACTGCACCCGTCCAGACATCACGACGGCTGTGAAGTACTTCGCGCGCTTCGTGGTACGACCTTGTGAAGGACATTGAGTTGGTGTTAAGCGCATTCTGCGCTACCTGCGTGGCACCATGGACTACGGTCCGTTCTTTCAGTCTGATACTAACGCGGCGACGACGTTCCAGACTACAATCTTCGCCGATGCTGATTGGGCCGGCGACAACCGAGACGCCAAATCTGTCTCCGGTGCGGTAGTGATGCTAAACGACATGCCGATCGAGTGGAACTCGAAAGAGCAGAACTTGGTCGCACTCTCGACGATGGAGGCAGAGTATGTGGCGGCTGCGATGGTAGTGAAAGACTGCATCTGGATCAACCAGCTGATGGATGAGCTTGGGCTGTGGACACAGAACCAAGCGGCTCTCCTGCTCGTGGACAATCCGTCAGCCATCAAGGTTATGGAGAACGAGATGGCCACGCAGCGGAGCAAGCACATCAACATTAAGTTTCACTTCATTCGTGATGCTATCGCGAAGGGTGACGTGGTGGTTAAGTATTTCCCCACGCAAGAGCAACTTGCCGACATCTTCACCAAGCCACTGCAACGCGTGCTTTTCGAGCGGCTGCGTCTTCGTGTTGTCCCAACGTCGTAGCTCTCAAGGGAGGCTGTTGGATATCCGAGATTTCTCCACGGACTTTGGGTGACGAGGTTGTGGCAGCAGCAGCTCCAACGGAGAAGCCGTTGGAGATCAAGGAGGTGCAATGCTCAAGTGGGATGACTGATTTAAGTGCCAGCCCAAATGAAGGGCTGAGTTGCTCGTCGGTCATGGAAATAAGCTTGCATGAACATTTCGTGACTGGTGCCATCACATGCGACGACGAACGGCTTCCGATGACACCAGCACCTGCGTATGAAGCAAGGGTCGTAGGTTAGTCGTAGTGAGAAGCTAACTAGAAGAGTGCTAATTGTCAATTCACTTTCAGATTTACCTTTCAAACAACGCTTCTCTTCTTCTACTCTTCCTGCATTCCTAAAAGTGCTACATGGATGTCCACCCTTATTTTTTTGCGTAGTCTTTACTACGGTAGGACTTATTGTTTTCCATAAATGAAAAGTAATCCTCGAAGTAACCCCGTACGGATACCTTTGTCCACTTAGAACGATGACAGAAACTCCGCCAAAGCAGTTCTACCAGCGGAGATCCAAGAACGTGTGAAGCAGAGTGCTTCCTTTACAAGCCCAGCTGGAGAGGAAACATTCAGCACGATTATCGCTCACTTCATTTTTTTGCTTTGACTCGGTATAGTAGTTGCTTCCCACACTGGGTCCATCAACTGTACAGATACTTTAGAGAGTAACTTAGCGAGAGCCATCTGGAATGTAAGTGTATTTCCACTTATTATTCCAAAGGGTGGTAAATTAAACTATTTTCTTCAGCACGAGAAACGACAGACGGCGTTTTTTTTATAGAGAGCCCGCCGTCTCTCTCATCTTAGAATTCTCCTTCAAAAACAGCCCATCTAAAAGAGCTCGTAAAATACACTTTATGTATTATTCTATGGATCCACGAGCGATGGGATAGCACCGACACTATGAAAACAAACTGGCAGCTTTCGTAGAAGTCGCCGAAGCCTAATCACCACCTACCGGTTTGGAATAACCCCTGGCACAGCATCTCCTGCTACCGCTTCGCAGCCGCACCATTTCTTAATTAGGTTCACATTTTCCAAGACAATCATCTCTGGGAATACCGGTACCGATACCGCATTTTTTCAAACTACGATACAATTGATAGTAGAGAACGATGCTTGCGGTAGTTGTGAGTCGATGATTGAAAATTAGAAAGTGAGGTTATTGAGCTAGAAGTCTTAGTATCTATTCCGGCATGAGCATTCGTAAGTCGAGGAGGTTACGGAAACATCAGCCTGTCTGATTGGATGAAAATTTCTGATTAATAATGAATGAGTTGATAAGTCACTGGGCACTGCTTAGCGAGCGGCTTCAGTGACAACGCTGGGAGTCGTAGCTGACGACTCGTAGTGTGAGCTCTGCTGACACTTTACTTATGACCGCTATGTTAACAGGAGGTAGACTATGTGCTGAGTGTGCAAAGGCTGTAGCAGACTATGTGCTGAGTGTGCAAACTGTAGCCTTCGCAGTCAGCACTCAACTCAGACAAATCTGGGATTTATTGCATATTTAATGTGTAGATTGACCAGTGGGGGCTCTATAGATTGCCGACCTGCATGAACGAGTATTGCATCATGGTAACAATAAAAATAAACGGACCCTGATGCTTTTATCTGCGCTACGTACTTTTGAGGCTCGTGTCTAAACCGATACAAAATCATTGAAGGATCAGAGAGCTGCACAATGTCAGCACTTACGATCTTGCCTTATGTACTACGTAAACGGCTGGGCTATTCCTATGGCCTTTTATTTGTCCCAGCTAATTATCAGAAGCTATTACCTTTTTCTCATGACCTCCTTGCATACAGCAGCTTTCAAATTGTGACTCAAGTGGCGGCTTCTAACATGACATGTAAGGCCGTCGGGTATATATTAAAATGGTAGGTGAGTATAAGGTGAGCTCTCAGTTCGAGCAATTGATGTGATATTCAATGAATCATACACTGGTTTTCAGACCGAAAACGATCAAATACAATATGTGGATGCTTTGTTGATACTGTTTAAGTTTGTTTGCCAGTTGTGATAGATTTAATGTGTAAAATGGCTATTTCCTGTATAGGATTTGCCTTCTTCCTAAATGATGTCGTAAGAGCTACACATAGAATCATGTCTACATAATCAACAAATTGTGCTGTTTTACAGCTGGATGAGAGAAACGGGGGTCATAGTAGCGCTGTCATGGTACTTCCCCCAATAGAATGCGACTTTTCAGCGTAAGAAATCCGTGTTACGAATGCTTGTCGCATCTCAATGAGTGCCAGACCATACTAAAGCAAGATATTTTTCGTCTCGTCAAAACTTTTGTTGAGAAAAAATAGGTCATGCGTCTTACGTTGGCTCACAAAAGGGCAGTTAGGTCTTTCATAGGTTGTTGAATCAGTTTTTAAGCCCTCCCATCGTCGTCGTCAAGTCCGCGTATACAGAATATAGAGTACGAACACACAAATATGCATATAAGCCGTAAGCTGGGATGGACACACTTGTATACAATGTACACGCCACATGTCACGATTGTAACCCCGCTTAAAATCCCCTGATTGACCCAATTGAAGTTCACAACCAAAGAAACGATATGATCTGCCAATGCGATTGCACCATTCATATCGCTTCAGCTACAACACGCATGAGCATGTATACCGCATCGCCCCGAAGTTTTGTCCTAAAAGAGCTTCGATAGTGACCAAAAGCAGCGCTTTATTTACACAGATGTATGTATGTTTATGTGTCTTTCCGTGAGCTAATTATAGAAGGCGTTGATAAATAGGCAATAGGAAGAGCAACAGCGTATAAATAGGTAGAGCTGTTCGACCGAAATGCTATTAGCAGCTCTCACCGATGGGCCACTTTGAAGTTAATGGAGGCTGGAGTTAATGAAGGCAGGTCATTCACTAACCGAATATTCAACTGGATCAGCTTGGGGATTCATATTTAGCTTTTTGGCACTAAATATGAGATTTGTTAGAAATTTTATACCCGTAAACGTCGGACGTGGGTGGACAGGGGTGATGCGGTAATGACTTTGTGTTCGCTTAGAATGAAGTGAAAATGAATTTAAATCCTTATCAATTATAACAAAGCTTCCCTAATAAAGTTTATTCACGGGTATTAATAGTGTCGTTGTCAGACTACCGTAAATATCGGCCCCAGTGCGACAAACAGAGACAGATCTCTAAAAGAGGATCTGCCTCCTGCTAAGGACCTTAGCGAGGTTTTAAAAATGTATTGACTTTAAACCAAAAAATGATGTCGCACTGGGGCCGATATTTACGGTAGTAGTATGATCAAAACATTACCTAGTCGAGCAGTTGCTGTTATAGCACGAGGTTTGATAACGGTATTTAAATCCGTAATCGCGACACCTTTTTTAGAAATAGAAAATGTCATGAATATAAACATATAAATATATTTCTTTGCATAGGTAGCCATCCATAATTTCCGCATGCACATTCATCTTGACTTCGTCATTACAATATAGCACAGCTGAACAAAGCACGCCCAATGTGAGTGTTCAGGGCCACCAATGGGTATCGGCGAGTTATTCCTCACGGCAAGTCAGAAAGAAAGATAACAGTACTGGTACAAGTATTTTTTTTAGATAATTGTACGACTCCGCGCCACGTTAGATCACGCAACCACGTCGGTATTAATAGCTGCAGCTCAGTCAGTTTTTTAGAGAACATATAATGGCGACTTACAGAATGTTGCGGATAGTCTGATGGAGACTTATCATGTCGTGCGTGTCGAGAGGAATGTTGAATTCGGAAATCACACGCTCACGATATATCATTGTATTAACTCTCCAGCATTTGCTGCGCTCTTACTACCACAACACCAGTGCGAGCGTAGCAGCACCGTGCCGTTAGCTTCATTCGCTACTCCTCGAAACAACTATATTCAGCTCTTCAAAAACGAACTGCCTGACGAGGGCACGACAAACAGAGTTATGGAGGTTTAACATTATATTTCGTCGTATAGCATCTTCCTCAGCAAGCAGACAATTACACGCTCATCCTCCGCCATCAAGTATTTGGTCATTGTCCACAATGTAGTGACCTTAGGGTCGCTGTTGCGTGCCGTGACATATGGAACAGGTACTAATTCCATTTTTCAATTTCAAGTTAGGTATATTGTGTTCTGTTAGTGACCTAATGATCATCAATATCCGAGACTACCACCCATTCCGTTGCTAGTCTTTTTGTGCTTCGGTCTCTACTTTAGGATGACTAGTCGTTTTCCTGTCCGTCATCGTCCGCAAATCGCGTTTGCCATTCGTTGACATCATTAGCTGCGTGTATTAGCGCGTTGCTCCACACCCCGATCGGCAGTGGGCCTGTATCTGGAACAGGTACTAGACGCGAGCAGCCCTCCAACACGGTATCTCCTTTTGAGTTGGTGCAATGAGGCCGGAGACGCATCCACCCGGTCTCGTCAATATCCAGACCGCTAAAGCTATCCTCACCTTCCCAGAATGCTTTCCAAACTATCACCACACAATCGACATCAATGAACTGGCGGCACACGACACGTTGCAAGATTGACACAGTCGATCCATCGCAGGGTGACCTCTTCAAACGGAACTTCACGGCAGCGGTGTTGTCTTCATTCCCCATGTCGCAGAGAGTCTCACGGTCGGTGCGTCGATACGGCATCTTTCGGATTCCCCACATACTTTTGCATGTGTCCTCAAAACAAGATGGTTGGAGCACCTTGTTCACAAATTGAATGTATGAGACTCTGCCGTCCGGATTGTGTCGATGAAGTGAGCTGGTCGTACTCAACGGAAGTGAGTCCATACCGCAATCTTCAAACACTTCGTCCACTCGAACATAGCTGTCCTTAACGTCTTGAATGTATGTTTTAAACAGCGCCTCGTCGGAAGATTTCAGACGGAGCCACTTGTGATCATCAATCATGTCTTTGCCACCACATCGAGATGTTGCTACGCTAACACCTGAAGAAGCCCAACTCGGACTTTTAGATAGAGCTTCACGCAGGTTTTCGATATACATGGCCTGTGATTTCAAGATAGCAGACAGTCGCTTATTCTCCGCCTCGACGTCAAGTCGGTGGCACTTCTGGTGAAGTGCAAGGTGCCTCCAAAACGACTTCGTGAGTGCCAGGTCCATGCGCGCTGTCGTCCTCGCACCTCTCCTCCCTTCAACGATTTCCACCACTTTCTTGGACAAGTCACGCTCGAGTTGGCGCAATTTCTCACGTTCCGTTTTTCGGCGCGCGCGATACTCACGGCGACTTTCAGTTGTCTCTCTTCCTCGCCTGCTTCTATGGGTTGACGGCTCACTGTTACTACTCTCACTTTCATCACCGTTCATGGTAGGGCTTAAAGATGTGGGAACGATTGCTCCCCAATGAAGAGCAAGATCGCTAGGTTCATCTTGTAGCGACTTGCGCGATGAAAGTCCCTGTAGAAGTGGATCAGTGTCCAGGAATTCAGTGAGCTCGTGCAGAAACTCAAGATGTGACGCCATGCTTCGGACTTGTTGGTCACTTTCAGACTGAACTCAGGAAAAGCTGGTCCACGGTGACTCTGGTACAGCATCGAGGGGGATGATCGACAGTGCCAGGTGACTAAACATTAAATTATTATGGTACGGTACGTACGTGTATACAGTAATATACGCTGTAAGAAGCATATGTGATATTCACTGGGATTCGACAAAACGTTTTGTGAAATCAGCCAGGCTTTGAAATTTTTTTTAGAATTGTACTGCGGCAGACCATTTTAAATAATTTAAATAGGGCTGCAGTTTCGCGCTTGTGACAGTAAAGCTATTCATTACAGTGGCTACCTTTAGTTATGCACAGTACATGTACTGTACAGTAGAGCACGTAAGTTTACACCTACAGTACACTGTACACGGCGAGAAAACGTTAGGAACACATGCTCAGACCTGAAAAACACAGCAAACAATCCACAAAACGCCATGACCGGGACCACTTGGCAGCGCCGCACTCGCCTATCTGCTAGCGAGAGAGACAGGCCCCCCGTTTGTCGGGCTCGTCCAGTGATCAAATGTCTTCTGAATGTAGCGGAATGCAGTTGCTGATCTGCAGCCCGTTGGATCGGAGCCCAGCAGTCGCGCACTGCCGTCACCGAGCACCCGCAAGCATCAGCGCCAGCGGCATGGTAGGCCTCCAGCGGAGCGAGTTACCGCACGAGACCCTTCGAGCGGGCGACTTGATCCAGTACTATTCGCGAGCATTCGTCACTGGGGACCCCAGAGGCTACCGCAAGAGCCGCGTCCTGAGGATCGCCCAGCAAGAGGACGCCGATTTTCCGATACAAGTGGACACCGGCGAGGTACTGGAGCTCGCGCATATGATACGCCGCGTGTCGGACATGTCGGGCGTATTATTTGAAGTAGCGGTGTGGAGGAAGCTGCGGACGTACGAGTTAGTGGATGGTGTGGTGGATCTTCCGAGGAGATCCACCACTTTGAAAGCTGCCCTACACCAGGCAGTTGCTGATGCTTCTGTCGAAGTAGCCCATTAACTACGTGTAGAGAGAGAAGCAACGGAGACTCGAGCCCCACAAAACTCCCCAGCAAGAGAACATGAGCCTGGTCCAGACGTCGGAGGCTCCAGCACCTGCGATTCTAGTTTTTAGCCGCCGCTCAAAAGTGCCGGTGACGTTACAGACGTTGAGGAAGGACGTCCAAGCGGGGAAGAGATGCCAAGACGAGTTTCTGTGGAGATTACGGCTCACTTAGTGGTTCCAGAATCTGATTCGGATTCTGTGGAATCAGTGGTAAACGCCGCTACGCCGCCCAGCACTTCGACTGTGACGGTGGAGCGCAGCATTGCCCTACGACCAAGTCCCTCACATACAGGCGGACGTCTGGAGAGTGAGGATCCTGCCGAAGACACCGCGCAGCCGGTGGAGAGCCCAGAAGAGATGCTGGACCCCCAGCAGTACCTGACTGCCATTCCGACCCGGTTAGACCGCAGTAAAGTTCGCCACCAGGCGAAGAAGAGATCGACCCAGTGGCATGTTCCGCGTTCACGGAAAAAGAGGCACATGGCGAGGTGTGCGATTACCAGGTCCGGTGCGAATGTGTACCATGCTAGCAACATCACGGCTAAGAAGACCAAGGACTTTTTGAGTCTTCCTTTCGTATGAGAGCAACTGAAAGCGCTACATGCTAGACGACCGGAGTATCCTGCGCAAGAGGAGAGAACCCTGACGATCCCGCCGCCTATAGCCGCAGTGGAGTGGCCGGACGGAGTAGATGAGATCAGCGAATGCCGAATTCCTCCAGGGCTGTCGTTTCCGCACGTAGGAGACTACGACCCCTGTCAGTGCGTCGGAGACTGCTTTCTCGACTCTTACGACAACGCAGCGTCCTCTGTGTACTGCACCCCGGAGAGCTGTAGGCTGGACGCATTGTGCAGCAATGCACCTCGAAACAGAGCGTCGTTGAAGCTGTTTGATACCGGGCGAGTTGGGCTCGGGGTGTACACTACGTGTTTCCTGGATGTCGGAGATATTTTTAAGGAATATGTCGGTCAATTGAGCGAGCACGACGCACAGGCAACCGGAGGTGGCGAAGAAGAACAACAGTGGATATACAATGATGTACTATACGAAGTCTACAGCAAAGAAGTACGTGTACATTGAGGCGCTTCACTGTGGCTCGATGATGCGGTTCCTCTCACACGCTTGCCAGCCGAACACTGATTTTCTCGAGATGCGGAATGGACGCAACGTAAAGAACCTCGTAGTGATGAGGAAAGCTGTCAGGGAGGGAACCCAGATCACAGTAGACTACGGCGACGAAGTCTGGTATAAATGTGCGTGTGACGACTGCTGGAAGGAGGAGCAGTAGGAGCATAATCACTGTTAAAGAAATTTTGGTTTGTTACATGAGTTCCATACGTATTTAGCACCAAAACTTGCAAAACGAACATCCTGCATCTTTACTAGTTAAGGATGGCTTACTACAGGCATATCGGACACTGTACAAGCGCGGAAGTTAGTGTCCGCCAACTTCCTCGGTCAGAACACTCTCATCACTACGTTTCCGAAGCTTTGGAGGATCATGCAAACGTGCAGATGCTGGAGCTATATTAGTGTTGGTCACAATATCCTCGCTTGCAGTGCCTTTTAAAAGTGTACTGCTATGTGTATTATGCGAATCTGAGACCTGAATGTGCTTGCAGCGTGTCCTGGACTTGCAAACGTATTTGAAACTAAGTACTCCCATATACTGTCCCCCTCCATGTATTATAAGTACACTACAGGCGTTAACGAGCTGCTGTAGAGATGCATGCAAGTGCTGGTGACACTACTTCACTCCAATGACAGCGCTGGTCCAATTAGACGCGGCCTTCCTCGGAGCGTATCACTCCTACGCTTCCCAGTTACTCGGCGATTCACCAGCAATCGCCTCCCTGCTCCATCAAGTCGATCGGAAGCCCGTTGAGCAAACAGTTGGTGAACGCACGTCCCGAACTTGAAGCAGTAGCTGCAAGGACACCATTGCGATCGTAGATAAACACTCCAACCGTAAGGCGGCTTATCCTGCACCTCCATCCGTGCGTAGTTTGCGCCCATTTGCGCTGACGCTGCTATCTGCTCTTCAGTTGAGCGCTTTGCCCCCTCCGCCACGATGCGTTGGGCCGGCAGTGCCAACACGTGCGTCACACCAGCGTCACCCAGACTGGTATCGGCAGCAATGTTGCGAGTCAAAAGCTTTTCGCGAGTAAGCTCCACCCCACGGCGCGTCAGGGCTGGCGCAGCTTCTGGTGTGGCACAGAAAACACGTTGTTTTGTCGATTCCTGCCAGCAGCAGTCGCTCAGCTCTTTTAGTAGTGTCCCCATTTTCAAACGTCGTCGTAGCGTGTAGTCTCGTTTCAGCACTCTGTTGAGCTGTTCAACAGGGTTGTTGGTGGTGGCGAAACCACGGGGAGTTAAATAGCACTGCCACAAAGTAAAGTTTCCACGAAGCCACTGCTCTTCAAAGTAGAAACAGAAATCCAGAAGGTCCGGGTATCTCCTCCAAGTTTGCAAATAGTGATCCAGCATCCAGGAAAATGAAATTTGGTCGCGGGCAAAGTGCAGGTCGTAAAGCCCACGCACTAACTCTGCTGCTACATGTGAGGGAAATCCTTTTAACCGCTTTTCTACGTTAGTCATAACGTGGAAAAACCACATCAGATATTGCAGCTCTGGGTCTTCGCGGAACACCATTCCGTTGTGCTTTCTCGGCGTCCCCCATCACGTAGCGAGGTGCTAGTCTTTTGCTTGTAATCATGTAGTAGATCCTGCTTAGAGAAGCCAAGCAGGCCTCGTAGATCGGCTGCAGGCGCTGAGAGACGATGAAAACTGCCACGAGGTGGAAACTGCGCACACGATCGGATATCCCGATCACGATGACAGGGTAGTCGGACGTGTTCAGCTTGAACGTGGCGTCCATATGCAGGATGTAGCTCTCAGGAGGAAGCGAAAGCCGTCTCACAAGCGTCTTCGTCGTCAAACCTAACACACAAAAGGCTCTTCATCCGAACCGTCGCCCATAACAGGCCTTCCCTCCGTGTCAAGGTCCCAAGCGAACGTGAAGGTCTCGTTCTCGTCCTCCGTGCCAGTAAACGAGGCTCGTGAATCCACTGCGTCAGGTCGTCGACGCGGTCGTGATTGTCCAGCTCGGTGCGGCTGTAGTAGTTGCAGAAGTTTTGGACCTTGTCCAGAGGAGGGATGGCACGTGCAGGAAGATGAAACTTCTGGGCCATGGCTTGCTGGACGCGGAGTGGCCGCAGCCTTTGTTGTGAGAGTTCCCGGCAGTAATATTTCTGCTTCCTAGATAGCTTCGGGCGCTTCGAGGAGGATGCACCAGTGAGGTGGTCCCCCAGTTCGTAAATGTAGGCGTCACCGGACTCAGAGCAGACAAGTACCTTGCCTCGCCAAGAGCAAGTAGTGTTGCTGCAGGTGGTCGACTCGCATTTAAGCAGCCTGTAACGCATGCTGTGGTGGTAACCACTACGACACACAGTGCAGGGCATTGCGTTGCTCGTGTCCGTGCTGTGGGTCTTGAGCGTGCCGCGGATGATGTCAGCCTCGTCGACGCCGAGCTCACACCCCAGCTCTCTCCAGGGCAGCGTCCGGGGTATGCTTCACCAAGCTCGCGAAAATGAACGGAGACTCGATCTGATTGGAGGCTGGACTCCAGTCTAGGGTGGCTGAATTGCGCTTGCTCTGCGCACACTCAAGCCACGAGTGCGCCTGCCATGCACAAAATGCAGGCTGTTTTTTTACCTTTGTGGCGGTACCTGGTATTGGAGTGCCAGCGAGCATCTTAATGTAAGTTCTGGCTTCTTACTGTGCTTTGCAAAGTTTGAAAGTGCTCAGACACATTTTTGTGCGTTTCCCCAAGTTTACAGTGCTCTCGCAGTACAGTTAAGTGGTTTTCACGCGTTGTCGTACACTGCCCTCTGGTAGCAAACCTGTTGTCGGACAGCGCAATGTACTTCGAAGTATTGGAATTACTAAGAGCAGATCAATTTGGTCACTCCCAGTTGGCGCTTCCTTCAACGTGCGTGATGGCCATCTGCTGCGGTCTCTCTCGTGTGGATTACGTCATCAACAGCCAGGAATTTTTTATATACATGTATGTACCGTTATATTTGTCAGAACACATGTGACCAACCTACCTAAACGTCATGCAACAACTCGCTCGAGCCCTCTGAAGACGCAGTCTTCGAGGCATCAGTAGCCTTTCGTCAACATGTATGAACTAGCAACGACCACCGCCACGCTGTTCGACACAGTGCAAGTATTCAACCCTGGAAAGTGCCCAAGTCTGGCATCGACAGCTCGATCGACAGCAACATCCGCAGTGAGATCGACACTGATCACGACACAATGAGCTATTAACAGGGCTAAGAAAAAGTGATTGCAATATTCGCCAGATTATCAATCACAATAATTTATAATCACATTCATCAACTAAATTGCCTTCACACCACTGCCAGTACATATTAACGCGGAAGCACTACTAATATTGTAATAGATAGTGATTGCGGTCCTTTGGATCGCGTGAAGTCGCAACGACGGCTAATGTTTACATGTAATGACGTCACTTTATCGAAGTCAGGGGAGCTTGGGGGAGAGCGCGCCAAAAGAAAAGTGCCGCCCCCGCAGCTCAGACGGATGGAAGCTTCTAGAAGCTTCCACAGCCGTCCTACATCTGCCTGTTTATTAATTACAATACTATACATTCCATAGTACTACTAACAACCCATTGCAATAAGATAATAATATCACCCAATCCGGTACACTCACCCTCCCTCTGGCAACCGCCGCCTCTTCATAGACTTCATTCTCGAAAAAGCACAGCAGACGGCGAAGTCGGCCGTCTCAACAGGGGCTCGCTCGAACCGGTGTCATCTTCGCCTACGGGCCTGGCTTCACTGAAATTGAGTGGGCTCCAACCCGAGGCGGTCACTATGGCTTCATCACGCCCGTCTGCTTCCTCTCGTGATCTCTTGGTGGGGCTCCAGTCTACTGCTGGTCTCCGTGCGACTAAGTCTCATCTGGCACGCGCCTCTTTGGCCGGACTGTCATTGGGAACGGCCACAAACCGTCAGGCTGCAGCGCAACCCGCTTCACCGTCGCCACCCCCGTCACCTCCGCTACCGTCACCTCCATCGTCGCCGCAGTTACCGTCGCCGCCGTCGCCTCCGTCCCCTGTTGGGTCTTCAGCGGCCTCGCCCGCTTCTGCTCCGTCCGCAGTTTCTCTGCCGCCTGCGCTGAGCACAGCCCCATTATCATCTCTGGACGATGCTTCGGTGGCGTCAGACGTGTCTGGCGTGTCAAATTTTAAACTGCTCGAAGGAACTGCATTGTGGTCCGCTCTTCGGCAGCTTCGATGAAGAAGAAGACGAGGGCGGCTCGTACGGTCCGCACTGCGTTGTTGTTCTCGCGAAGGGTCCAGACACTGCTGTTTCCGTACTGGATGGCGTTGAACTGCCGGTGACCCCGGAACCATTGACCAACTTGGCGTATCTCGACAAGGTCAAATGGATGGGATTGATGAAGCTGAATCCAGGGTATCGTTGCCGCCGCGGGAAACGAAAGTCCAGGCCAAATCGAAAGAAAGCTCGCCGCGAGAAGAAGCAGCAGAAGTTGTAGGGAATGTAATGTGGGAATACATGTAGGCTCTCGGGCCCCCTTTACTCCTGCCTTTGTCGTTCATCTTCTTCGCCGTTTCCTTCTCCTGGATGCTTCGAAGTCTTCAATGAGATCCGGGACCTGTGAGAGGTTCTCGACCGGCTCCCAAGTGAGTTTCTCCTCACCCACCCACTCCACAAGTAATTGGGTCCGTTGCTTGTGAGTTCGTTTACCGAGAAGCCTTTGGATAAGCTGTCCAACTGTACCATCAGCTAAAACGACATCATGTGGTCTTGACATCCGAGTGGCGTCCTTGTAAGGCTTCAAAGATCCGGTGTTGAAGACTGGATGAAGTTTGTTTCCTGCTTGGATGTTGAGCTCGTACGCGTGATTATGGATCCTCTTCACCACCGTATAGGGACCTATCCACTTCGGACCAATCTTGCTTGAGTTGGGTAACCCTGTATGTTTCCGATCTAAGTGTTTCGTACTCAAGTACACTCGGTCGCCAACTTCGAAGACTTGCTCCACCCGGTTTCGGTCGTACACATCGCGCATTCGCTCTTGCGCTTCCGCCAGTGCTTCCTGACACCGCCGAAGAAGAGCCGCTTGTCGCTCGTTGAACTCAGCACCACGTCGACTTGTGGGGACCTTGCCACGATTCTCCGCCGCAAGTTGAAGCGAGTTTAGTGGGACGTATCCGAGATCAGCTTCGAAAGGCGCCATCTTGATACTACTGCTCACGGTTGAATATACAGCGAACTCAGCGTTGGCACGATGGATATCCCAGTCGTCTTGAACAGGGCCCACGAAGCACCGCAAATATTCCTTAAGTGTCCTGTTCATCCGCTCCGTCTGGCCGTCTCCTTGAGCTCGATGTGCTACTGTCATCTTGAGCGTTGTTCCGATTGATTTGAAGACGTGCTGCCAAAACGTCGAAACGAATATTCTGTCTCTGTCGGACACGATGCTTGTTGGCATTCCATGAAGTTTCCAGATATGGTCGATGAAGAGGCGGGCAACGCCTTCGGCGTCTACCTTCTTCGTAGTCGGTACAAAGTGACATCGCTTTGTCAGTCGGTCGACGACGACCCAGATGGAATCTACTTCTCGTTTTGTCCGTGGCAAGTCAGTGATGAAGTCCATCGAAATCGATCTCCACCGTTCGTCGGGAACACGTAATGGTTCCAGAAGTCCCGGTGGCTTCGTTAGCCTGGGTTTGTTCCGTCTACAAGGCTCACAGTCTGCAATGTACGATTGGATTGACTTCAACATCTTGGTCCAGTACCACCTCCTAGCCAGTGTCAGGTACGTCCGCTCCGATCCCGGATGTCCCCCGTAGTTGGCGTCGTGACACTCACCGATGATCACCTGCCTCAACTTCACATCGTTGGGCACTACGATACGTGGACTATCGTCGGATGGAGTCTGGTACCACAGCAAACCGTTGTCTTCCGAATAGCAGCGATACTGTTTCTTTTGTTGTCGCCTGGCTTTCGCCTGCTGGCTATCTGCACGCCACTGGATTGCTGTAAAAATCGCTTTTGCTTCTCGATCTCTCTTGTACGCCTTTTTGATCTTGGCTATCAGCTCGCTGTCAGTGGTCACCTCGCTGACTGCTAAACTGAAGGACGCATCATTGAAGATGGTCACACGCAAGTCATGAAAGTACTTCGTCTCCGGTTGCAAGTCTGGTCTTCGGCTAAGCGCGTCTGCGATTCCGTTCTTCGCACCTGGAAGGTATGAGAACGTTGGCTGATACTCCGCGAGGATATCGTACCAGCGCGCGAGACGACGGTTCGCCATCTTTTGAGTAAAGAGACCTTCAAGACTCTTGTGATCCGTTTCCACGATTGGTGGCTTGTCCAAGCAGTAAATACGGAAAGCTGCCAGCGCGTGAACAATTGCCAGAAGTTCTTGCTGCTGCGTCGGGTAATTGAGTTCTGCAGATTTCATCTTTCTACTGGTGTAAGCAATGGGTAGCTCAACACCATCGACAACCTGGAACAGGACTCCCCCGACTGCAAACTTGCTAGCATCCGTACGCAAATGCATAGGCTGATTGAAATCGGGCAAGTGCAACACTGGTGGATTGCACAGCCGTTTCTTCAGTGGTGAAGTTCTTCGACTGCTCTTCGTCGAAACGAATCTTCGCATTACACTTGGACTTCTTCTTGAGCAAAGTAAACATACTTGCTGTCAGTTTCGCGTAGTCTGAGCAGAATCGTTGGACGTATCCAGCTAAGCCGAGGAAGCTGTGAAGCTCCTCTTGCGTACTTGGAATTTGCCAGTCCTTGATGGTCTGCACCTTATCTGGATCCATCCGCACGCCGTTTCTCCCAACAAAATCTCCAAGGCATGGAATCTTGTCGGCACAGAAGACGCACTTGGACAGCTTCACGTATTACTTGTTGTCTCGCAAGATGTCCAATGTTTTGCGGAGAGCCTCCAAGTGATCTTCAATCTTTTGTGTCTTCGTGAAGATGTAGATGTCGTCGTAGAACGACTTCGTGTTCTCCAGATCGCGAAAGAGTTTCGATGTCAATCGATGCATCGTCGCTGGCGCGTTGCAGACTCCCATTGGCAGTACCAGGTACCCCCAGAGTCCGTTGGGCGCCTGGAATGCTGTGAACTTGATATCTTTGGCACGCATACGAACTTGATAATACGCGGACGTCAAGTCCATCGTTGAAAACCAGTACCCTCCGGCCATGGCGTCCAGTATGTCTTCTTTCCTTGTCATCGGTATGCTCTGCCGTATCGTATTAGAGTTCAAGTACCGATTATCGTGAACAATCCGCCACCCAACTGGTTTCCGGACGCAGAAGGTTGGCGCCGCGTGTGGGCTGATGCTTGGTCGGATAAGTTTCTTCTTCACCATGTCTATAACCCAGAGCACGATCTCACGTTGTTGTTCAGGTGACTGTCGCCACTGTTGCCGGTACATCGCAAGGTTAGAATCTTTCACGTCGATCCTGTGCTCGATTGAACGCTTCCCCGGACGACCTTCAGGGAGTTCAGGTCGAAACACCGTGTCCTTGTACTTCGTCAGCAAGTCAAAGGCAGGGATTGCCTGGAAACTTTGCCAGTCCGTCTCCAGATAACGTTGAGCTTTTGCAGCTCCGACATTGTCGGGTTGGTCTCGCCGCTCCAAGGATCGAGCGACGTTTTTGATCATTTTGTTCGTCAGAACCAACATGAAGTCAGGTTCTTCGATCGACTTGGTCTTGATTCTCAGGAACTTTCGCAGTTTGTTTCTCGTGATGAACTTGGTTTGTATACCAGCTTCATCTGTGATTCCCATCGTGAGCATCTTTTTCACGACGGAATCTCTTCCCCTGGTATCGCTGCTCCCAGCAGCAGTACCGTCGCGTGTCGACGACTTCCTCTCGTCTTCGTCTGCTGAACCCTTGCCAGCTGACGCGTCTTCCAGTCGCTCGCAAGCTACTCGTGGGGTCTCACTCTGCTCTGAGTTGTGAAAGGGATTGACCGCGGACTTCACACCTGTTTCCAGCGCGGCACCTCGACAGGAATCGGGTCTTTTAGCCGACAGGCCTTTCGCTCCGACAGATCTCCGAAGCCCGGAGGCAATCACCGGTCCGTCTTCCTCGATTGGCCCACCGGTTTCACCCGCTCGTTCCCAGCGCAAATTTCTCTCTATTGTTCCTTCGATTCGTCGACGTCTCCAGTCGATCTGTGGTTGCATGTCCTCAAAGAAAGGTATTCCAAGGATGCAGTCAAACTATTCAGGTATCGCGTAGACAACTGCGACGCAATCATACGCCTCGTCTATTCCGGCGACAAAGATACGTAGAGGTAGCACCTCTAGCTGGGCCTCCAGAATCTGATTGTCTCCTAGCTTGACTCGAATGTTCTTGTCGCTGAACTTCGTTGTCTTCAGCTGGTGATCTTCTACCCACCGCTTCGACCCGTAGATCGTGGTTGCACCACAGTCTAGAAGCCTCTTCGATGTTTTCTTCATCTTGCCAGCCACACTGATATCACCGCTGACGGCGAGCAGTGGACGTGACTTGTAGACTAGAGAGTTTTCACACAGAACATTAAGGCTGACATTATCAAACTTAACTGCTCCGGTTACTTTATCCTCCACGACAGGATCCTATTTCACTGTCGTGGCTTCTCGATTCCCTGCTTCCCTTGCTCCTTTTTCCACGCAAAGCAGTTGGCCTTGATGTGGCCAGGTTTGTTGCAGAAGTGGCAGGTACTAGTCTCCTTGCTCTTCAAACTCGAGCTCGGTTTAAACCGTCCCTTTCCTCGGAATGGTTTTCCGTTGAGCGTTTTCTTGTTGTCTTGAGGTTGCTCATTACAGGTCTTCGTCTTCTCATGACGAAATTTGCGCTCACTAGCGTCCTCCACAAAGTGAGTCACCTCAAACATGACAGCTAAGTCCATGGCGTTACTCAGTGTCTCAGGATTCTCGAGCTTCACGTAGCTTCGCGTGCGAGGCTTGATATCGCTTGCGTAGAACAGGACTTGGTCAAGCACGCTCATGCCTTCGACTCGAAAGATGAGGGCTGAGTATTCACCGTTGTAAGTCTCGATATCCGCTGTCTGCTTCAGACGCTGGAGCTTATCTCGTAGCACTGACTGGTAGTTCGACGCCTCGAAGTGTTGGAGCACATGCTCACGGAAAATCCCCCACGTGTGATCTTCCACTCGTGTCGTCGAAGCCCAGTGCAGGAACCACCCCGAAGCCGGTTTCTCCATCGCCGACCCGGCGATTCCTGGTATTCGTGGGATCGTGTCGTCGATTGCGATTCCGTTAATGCGGCAGGCGTTCTCGACCTGGAACAGCCATTCGCGCACGTCTTCCCCCCTCTTGCCGGTGAACTTGGGCAGGTTGCTGGGCACTCGTGTGCGTTCCGCCATCGCTTGATTCAGCCGGTCAATCTCGGCTTGAAGCTGCGCGTTCGTCGGCATGGACTCTTTGTTGTCAGGTTGCTGGGACCAACAAGTGCTACCAGTTTATCGAAGTCTGGGGGGCTTGGAGGAGAGCGCGCCAAAAGAAAAGTGCCGCCCCCGCAGTTCAGACGGATGGAAGCTTCTAGAAGCTTCCACAGCCGTCCTACATCTGCCTGTTTATTAATTACAATACTATACATTCCATAGTACTACTAACAACCCATTGCAATAAGATAATAATATCACCCGATCGGATACAGTCAGTTTTTATTTGGAGCCAATATATTATTGTTTTGAATTGGTAGTCGACATATGTACCAGACGGTATCAATTTACTTGGACTACTGGTCACACTGGGCCATTTTGAGCTATTCAATCGGTGCGTTATCGATACATACCCCCCCCCACGCTCCCCCTTCCACGCTTGTGCCATAGCTCGTAGACTTGGATTGTCCGTTTTCTACTTGAGTATTCATCTTCCAGTCCTCCCTTTTCTGTGGGTATACGCTATCGATAACGAGTGTTTTGGGCATGTTGCTACTTGAAGCCACACACTCGCTCGACAACAGCGAATCATACTAGGACACCTGCAACTCTTAGAAAAATGGTTTGGTTCTCTTACAAAAAGAATGATGTAACCATTATGTGGCAGTATCGAAGCCATACAACTTCTTCTCCTGTACGATACGTTGAAGTCCCTCAAGTTTCCCCTCTTGATATTTACCGGGATCGCTCTGCAGTACATCGTTGAAAAGACGAGCCGTCTCGGCGTCAAGCTGTCGATCTTTGTAGTGCAAGATCGTTCGACGTGCGTACAGTTCAATCCACGTGCCAGGCTCTGCTGCATTTGTCGAAGGTCTCAGTCGACACCAGCCCGTTTCGTCCGCGCGAATACCCTGAAAAATACCTTCCCCTTGGGCCAATACCCTCCACACTATCACCATCTTATCATCCGCAGCAAAGCGACGAACGACCAAAAGTGGTCGGATTGACGCCGTCTTCCCAGAAGCATGATGCTTCGATACACGATGCCAAATGGCAAGAGTATTCTTGACGTCCTTTCCGACGTTGTACACCTGCGCGTCGTCGGCTTGTTTGTGTTGTTTGGCCATAGTCCACATCTCCTGACACGCGGAAGCAAACGTGCTCGGGTTCAGCATTTTTGTTGATCGGAAGAAATGTGTGACACTGTCGTCGTTCACGTCTCTATTAGCAGATTGCCATGATCCTTGTGAATTAGACACAAAGTTGACGTCTTCGAACACTTTGTCGGTTTGGGTGTAGTTCGTTTCCAGATCTCAAAGAAATGCGGCGCATAAAGAGCTGCCGGGAGGCTTACAGCGGGACGTCATTCGTACACGTGGTGCGCTGGCGATTCGCTTTCTCGTGATCCTGGTAAGATTCTCGATCAACTTACCTCGCGACGTGACAGCCACCACGAGTCGTTGGTGTTTGGCTACAGCACGTTCTCGCGCTTCTAGTTCAGCGACCGCGACATTCTTCCACATCGTGTCGTATCTTGGGGCCAATGCGGGCTTGCCAGTGTCTTGAGCAGCTTTCTTGAGTCTTTGAATCGTCATGGACAGCTGCTTTACTTCGCTATAAAGTGTGTTGCGCTCGTCCTTTAGACGCAATCGGTATGCTTGCCGGCGTTTAGCGTCCTTTGCTCGCTGGGTAGCTTTTGTTTTGGGACAATCCTGGTCACTGGAGCTACTGCCATCCTGGTCATCATTCGCAATGAGGGCCGGTAGCGTCGTGGCTGTGATCGAATCGACTTGGAGGGAGGGGGAGTCGATAAAAGCGGAAAGCGAGCTAGCGTCGACACGACCATGCGTTGCGATGTTAGCGACGCTAATAGGGCCACTGTCCAAGAACGCTTCCAGCTCTAAGAGGAATGCTACGTCGGAATTCATCTTTGACACACGAAGCCAAACGTAAAATGACTGTTGCTGGGCTTATTAAAAACAGAGGGGGTATACATGTAGAATGAGGGTAAGTTTTTCCTAGAGTAGCTTAAACTAGGTTTGTCGATTACGTCGGATGGGGTTGCACACAATATGTTTTCAGCTGAAGTGACGAGATCCGATGCAGACTGATTGAACTGGGCCACGGAAGCGTTTAGTCACAATGGATGAGCAGCAGCACCCCCTCGGATTTTGAGCTCGGTGTTTGAGGAGATAGAGCAACAACAGTGCACACTACAGCTACAGCTAAACGATTTGTTTTATTTCGTTTTATGTAATCTTGTTTTTGTTTGACCCGGTAGCACTCAGGGCGAGCTCTGCATCAGCACCACAAACAAGGGAGCAAACCTAGCAACGACAGCTTACGGCTGTGCGCGCTCTTTGTAAAGAAACGAGGTACCCAAATACTTCCTCATCACCGGTTATCCATGTCAGGTACTAGAGCATGTACCTAGCTTTTGATTGTAAGCTAAGTGCAATTACGTACACTACTCCTAAGGCCCGTTAACTGTGCATACAGATGCAAATGAAAGCGAGGTGCCCATATTGAAGACATCGTCTCGATCCTATACCGTACTGGAATTAGTAATTTTAAGAGCGTGTTTATGGCTGGGAAGGTGATGGAATGATGCCAGAATTATCACGGCAGAGTTGCCAGGGATGGTCTACAGTACAGTTGTACAGGGACTCTACACGTTCTACACACTGCGCTGTGATCGCAGATCTGTTGTCGAGTTGAGCCAACAAAATGTATTGGGATGATTGTGAGCAGACCCCTTAACCACTCCCAGTTGGAGCTCTCTGCAAGACAGCAAAGGATGAGCATGAGTGCGTGATAGGATCGGTTAAGCAGGCTGCTGCGGTCGCAACTCCTGCTCTCTCGTGGATCAAAAGACAGGTACCGTATTCCTTATGTGATTGGCGACAGTCAAATTCTTGAGGTGGTCCAGCCTTTCTGCCAGCATAAAAGATACCTGCATAAAAAAAACTATATAACATGCTCAAAATTATATTGGTCGCCAAGCACATAAAGCGCGACGACACGAAATTTAAATCAATTTGATTGGCTGCTGGATTTGTCGCTAATGACCGAGCGTCGCCAATCACATAAGGAATACGGTAGTTTAATACATGTATCCGGATATTGGTATATTTGTCAGAACTCAAGTGATCAACCGACCCGAAAGCTGCTCTCTGAAGGCACAGTTTTGAAGAAAGTAGTTATCCTTCCTCGACATGTATGAACTAGCAGCGATAAGCTCCCAAGCACGGTATCGACAGTTATCCTACCCGCGCTCGACTCCATACTCAGACACAACTATCACGGTGAGATCGACGCTGATCACGACACATTGAGATATTAACCAGGGTTAAATTGCGTAAAGGCGCAACGACGTCCAATCTGTACATGTAGGTAAAAGCAATGTGGTTTGTATCTAATCGTATACTATTGCTTAATTGGTGGTTAAAATATGTACCAGAAAGGAGCCCAAATCGTGTCGGACTACTGTTCACTACAGTACCAACGAGCGAGCCATATCATCCTAGCCGACCTGTACGTTATTAATATACTTTTCTTTGACGTTTTTTGCTAAAACTTGAAGTCTTATTGCCGCTTACCAATAACGTCGCAGTCCAGTACCCGTTTTTTTGTCAGATTGTTTTAATTTGTCAGATTTCTAGTGTGACCTCCAAAAGGCGTACAGCTAGACAATACAGCAAAAGTACATCTGGTACTACTAATAAGTATAGCGTAAGTACCGCGCGCTCGATATGGTTTGTGTACTTAAGTAGTGATCAGTACCAGCTGGTCGATATGTCCGGTTCAAATCAAATACACTGACTAAAATTTTCGACTCCAAACCTTATTGCTATTACAAGTAGAGATTGGACGTTGTTGTGATTTCTAGCAAGACAAACGGACCTGAGCATCTCCAATAGACTTAGTGTTTCTTGGTCCGAGCTACCGATGTAATTCGGTGACTTGTGATGGATATTCTGGCTTATCTCACAATCATTTTCCTTACAGCCCTGATTGGTGTCGTGATCAGCGTTGATCGCATCGTGGGAGTTATGGCTCAGTATGGAGTCGATTGCTGGTAGGATAATTGTATATTCCGGGCTTTGACACTTTCCAGTTTTAGCTACTTGGACTGGGTCGGATGCGTGGGGTTGATCGCTCTAGTTCGTTGATGTCGAGGAAGGGCAGCTATCTCCTCGAAGAGTGCGGCTTTCGACGCATTGAGGCCATTGGCTGCTTTTTTTGTTCTTTCGGTATGAAAATTTACGTTTATGATTACATACGCTACAATACCAGTCTATCGATGCTGTAATCAACACGAGAGAGCAGGCGTTGCGAGCGCAGATAGGTAGTGACCTAACCGATCCTATCACGCACGCCCTTCGTCGCGTTGAAGAAAACTCCGACTGGGAGTGATTAATGGGATCTGCTCTCAGTCAGCCCAATACATCGCGCTGGTTTAACCTGACAAGAGATTTGCGATCATAGGGCGACGTACACTGTACGTATAAGCCCACATGGGTATATGTATCTACATGGATAACCGCCGATGAGTGAGTCTGTGGGTACCTCGCTTTTTTACAATTAAATATTCTAGACAACGCATGCTGTAGTGTACATTATTGTCGCTTTCCCTTCTCAAAGACCGAGTATATAATTTTGGAGCAAACCTGCCTAGTGCCACGACCGTGTAGTGGTTCATTGCTCGATATCTTCACTCGAAGTTACTTCCAGAGAAAAAAGTACATTTGTACAGCCGATTACTATTCCTTCTGATTGTGCTCCTTCAATTAATCCCTCGGCGTCAGGCCACAGCGACAGTCATTTTTCTTTTGACTTCGGTGAGCCGACAATGACCTCCAGTACAGCATTCCTCACAGAGCTGGAAGCGTTCTTGGACAGCAGTGTTATTAGCGTCGCCAGCACTGTTCCGCTTGAGCCTGTCGACACTAGTTCGCTCCCTGAACTGTCGATTCATCCTACTTTCTCGAACTCGACTCGATGACCGCCACGATGCTACCAGCCCTTGTTGCTGATTATGAGATCAACAGTAGCTCTAGTGATCAGGATTGCCCAAATATACAAACCACCCAACAAGCAAAGAACGCCAAACGCCGGCAAGAATACCGCCTGCGATCTTGGCAAAATGATTTTTTTTTGTAACATAAATAAAACCGATCAGTCTTCTGGCAAGAGAAAGTCGCTCATATTTTAGAAAATTGAGACAAACGACTTTAATGCGCATCAGCAAATTTGACAGGTAACGGCTGACAGCCACTCGCCGACGGAGACTTATTTTTTCATTCGAGATTATGCGCGCCTAGGACACAAGTGGAGACCCAAGACGGTGCAAGCCCGACACAAACAAGTTCGTGACGCCGACGTGACGTCGAGTGACCTTTCCTGGCGGACAATGACGTTCCATTGGCAATACAGACTTTGCCAACTGGAATTAGGTGGCACGGGGACTTCATTTAGTGCTTTATTTGGCCTTCCATCTGTGGGTGTTTGACCACGCACTAGTCGAACAAAGGCCGGTAGCGATAACTGTGATCGGCTAGCGAGATCTGACAGGAATTTAGCGGCCGCAGCATCAATTGTGTCGCCTTGTTCACTGGAGGGGGGAGCCACCATATCGAACTTGGATGCAAATACACGAGATTGTTCACGCCGTTGAGCCTCGGAGACATCGGCAATACGCCTAAGTAACTGGACTGTTGACGACGATGAGGATGCAGAACTGCGTTCTTGGGACACGAACTGGTGTTGCTGGTGTTGGCGTCCAGTCGTTTCCTGTAGTCACTGATTCGGAGGCTCTGCGAGCCCATTGTACTTCTCCGTGATGTACACTTGGACCACGTCCGGCAATTGCTGCGGCCGGAAATGTGCTTGCTTGTTATCGAAGCACCCGCCGTGGCCATCTCCGGAGCACCCGAGGGTGGCGTTGTACTTCATACAGAGTCGTTTGTCGCCTTGGCGGGGAAGAGCAGATAGAACTTCGGTGGGAACAGATGACTGTCGACATTAGCGTTCCGATCCACGACCTCCGCCCGGCTGGTTGTAGCTTCGCGAGGGCGCGGCGGAGCCGTTGTTGTGAGATCGGCGTAGTCAAGTAGCTCGAGTAAGTCCTCGTCCATGCGTGAGAATTCGTGGTGAACTTCTTGGGCTGAATCGAGATCGCGAGCGACGACACAGCTACGAAATTTCCCTAACTTTTTCGTAACCCAGAGGCTGATCAGCTTCCAACCGATTACGTCTGAGTCTGCAATGTCTCTGTGTCGCTCGATAAACGTCAGTGCGCTATCGATGAGATCCGTTACGTCCTTCACGTACAATTCCTGATCAAAACCTCGGAGAGCGCGGAGTGCACTGCTGATATCAGAGCGGTACGTTGCTGAGGGCGCGGCGCGTAGTGCGTTGCGTTCCGAGAAATCGGCCATACTGGTGTTAGAATTCTGTGCTTTTACTTGGGCCCATTTATCGGCCGGTCGACAGTGCATCAACGTAAGGCCTCGCGCGAGGAAACCGAAGTCGAGAAGACCACGACATACTGGTGGGAGCCGCAGGAACGACGCGTTTTTGGAATGAAGCATTCGTGCTAGCTCATACACAGCAGACTTACCTTGGAAACGAGGCTGGAGAACCGTCTTGCTAACGCGTCTCTGGGTTGCTGACTGCCGGAAGGCTTCGCGGGCGCCGACGCCCTCACTGTCTTCGTCTTGCTCACTATCGTCGAGGTGTAGTCGACTGCGGCGGTCTCGAAGGCTCGGGTCTGTTGCGCGCCGTCGTTTGCCGAGTGTACGGCTCATTCGCTGGACTTCCTGTATGTCCGCATCATCTAAGCTACTGTAGGTCCTTGAAGCGCTATTCGACCGTCTTCCAGCTGGTCTAGCTTCACTCGTAACTGGCGCAGCCTCGTCTTGTCTGTCCGGTATCGTGTCGCGGTATAAATCGAGCGCGTTTCGCTTTCGTTTCCCCATGGAACAATCTAAAATATGCTGGCGACGTACGGACACGACATTCAAAGTAGAGGGTTGAACGAGAGGGATACGTTCGTCGGGAGAAAATGGCACGGAAAATAATGCTCGTACCGATGGAGGAAGAGCGCCCCGCTTCTTACAGCACGCCCCTATGACCGTGTCCTGTTGAAGAAGAAGTTCCTTCGGGTTCAGCGCTATGTCGGATACTGCTGCACCGATCTGAAGTGCGTAGGTAATTGGGTCTGCCTTGATAATACGTATCGGCTCGAGCAAAGGGACAAGGATGGTGTCATCGCCGGAAAGCCCACTAAGCCAGGTTCCTTTCGAGTTCACATCGTAGCGAAGAACAACACCGTAAGCCCATTGGCCGATTTGTGGTCCTCCTGGTTGAACGAACGCTACTGGGTGCGCCAAATAACTTCCTGGCCACAGCTGCCCCTCCTCCGCTTCAACAACCCGGAGTTCGAAAGTTGACATAGGCACCAATATTTCTTGCCCGTCCTCGTCAGAGTCAGGTCGCACGATTTGAGCAACAGCTTCCTCGCTAATTACACGGCGGAGGCGTACATAGCAGAACTCTGTCAGCTCAGAGGCGTGTCCTGGGCCGAGAAAGGCAAGCGTGTTCGGAGCAAGGTGTCTTGGCGATATTCGAGAAGCTTGAAGGAGCGGAAGGGGCGCTTGAAGTGACTGTTGCACTACTCTGCAGAAAGCCGAATGATATACCGCTCCTGCTTTTATCTACAACCCACTGCTAAAAATACGCTTCTGGTCTCGAGACCTTACCGCCTATCGGAAAACGAATCATCCTCAGGACAAATCCCAGCGAGCTACACCCAACCCGACAAAGTGTTTGAAGACGTCAAGTTTGTGTCTAACTCACGAGGATCATGGCAATCCGCTAATAGAGACGTGAACGGCCTCAGCGTCACACATTACATCCGATCAACAAAAATGCTGAACCCGAGCACGTTTGCGTCCGCGTGTCAGGAGATGTGGACTATGGCCAAACAACACAAAAAAGCCGACGACGCGCAGGTGTACAACGTCGGAAAGGACGTCAAGAATACTCTTGCCATTTGGCATCGTGTATCGAAGCATCATGCTTCTGGGAAGACGGCGTCAATCCGACCACTTTTGGTCGTTCGTCGCTTTGCTGCGGATGATAAGATGGTGATAGTATGGAGGGTATTGGCACAAGGGGGGGGGGAGTTTTTTTCAGGGTATTCGCGCGGACGAAACGGGCTGGTGTCGACTGAGACCTTCGACAAATGCAGCAGAGCCTGGCACGTGGATTGAGCTGTACGCACGTCGAACGATCTTGCACTACAAAGATCGACAGCTTGACGCCGAGACGGCTCGTCGTTTTAACGATGTACTGCAGAGCGATCCGGGTTAATGTCAAGAGGGGGAAGCTGAGGGACTTCAACGTTTCGTACAGGAGAAGAAGTTGTATGGCTTCGATACTGCAGTACCATGCACATAATGGCTACATCATTCTTTTCTTAAGAGATCCAAAGCATTTTTCTAAGAATTGCAGGTGTACTAGTATGCCTTCGCTGTAGTCGTGTTTATTCGAGCGCGTGTGGGGCTTCAAGTAGCAGCATGCCCAAAACACTCATCATGGATAGCGTTTTCCCACTTGCCAACAATCACTTACTCTAATCTTGACAATATAAATGCTAAAGGCATCGATTTTATATGCCCGTGTATTTATTGCAATATATCGCGTTACCTTACGTTTCTTCAGTAAAGTAGTAGCCTAACTTTAGCCTGGGCCATACATTCGTAGCGTAGAATTAGCTAGTTACTGTACAAGTTTGCTTTTTTAGCTTGGAAAGAAAGGACTCGAAGGTGAACACTTAAAAGGAGGAAGCGGGCAATCCAAGTATACAAGCTTTGGTACAAGCATGGGAGGAGGGGTATACCGATAACGCACCTACTGAATAACTTAAAATAGCCCAGCGTGAACAGTAGTCCAAGTAAATCGATACGACTCCAGTGTCTGGTACATAATTTAACCCCTCCAACCCGATGTGCTGCATAATGCAGTTTTTTTCATAAACTGCATTATGCTACATTAGAGCTATTTAACCTTGAAATTTGTATATATCGTATTTTCCCTCGCCAGCGGGTATACAAACTTTAAGATAAGCGATCTTGGCAAAATGATTTTTTTCTGTTACATAAATAAAACCCGATCAGTCTTCTGGCAAGAGAAAGTCGTTCATATTTTAGAAAATTGAGACAAACGACTTTAATGCGCATCAGCAAATTTGACAGGTAACGGCTGACAGCCACTCGCCGACGGAGGGACATTTTTTCATTCGAGATTATGCGCGCCTAGGACACAAGTGGAGACCCAAGACGGTGCAAGCCCGACACAAACAAGTTCGTGACGCCGACGTGACGTCGAGTGACCTTTCCTGGCGGACAATGACGTTCCATTGGCAATACAGACTTTGCCAACTGGAATTAGATGGCACGGGGACTTCATATAGTGCTTTATTTGGCCTTCCATCTGTGGGTGTTTGACCACGCACTAGTCGAACAAAGGCCGGTAGCGATAACTGTGATCGGCTAGCGAGATCTGACAGGAATTTAGCGGCCGCAGCATCAATTGTGTCGCCTTGTTCACTGGAGGGGGGAGCCACCATATCGAACTTGGATGCAAATACACGAACTTGTTCACGCCGTTGAGCCTCGGAGACATCGGCAATACGCCTAAGTAACTGGACTGTTGACGACGATGAGGATGCAGAACTGCGTTCTTGGGACACGAACTGGTGTTGCTGGTGTTGGCGTCCAGTCGTTTCCTGTAGTCACTGATTCGGAGGCTCTGCGAGCCCATTGTACTTCTCCGTGATGTACACTTGGACCACGTCCGGCAATTGCTGCGGCCGGAAATGTGCTTGCTTGTTATCGAAGCACCCGCCGTGGCCATCTCCGGAGCACCCGAGGGTGGAGTTGTACTTCATACAGAGTCGTTTGTCGCCTTGGCGGGGAAGAGCAGATAGAACTTCGGTGGGAACAGATGACTGTCGACGTTAGCGTTCCGATCCACGACCTCCGCCCGGCTGGTTGTAGCTTCGCGAGGGCGCGGCGGAGCCGTTGTTGTGAGATCGGCGTAGTCAAGTAGCTCGAGTAAGTCCTCGTCCATGCGTGAGAATTCGTGGTGAGCTTCTTGGGCTGAATCGAGATCGCGAGCGACGACACAGCTACGAAATTTCCCTAACTTTTTCGTAACCCAGAGGCTGATCAGCTTCCAACCGATTACGTCTGAGTCTGCAATGTCTCTGTGTCGCTCGATAAACGTCAGGGCGCTATCGATGAGATCCGTTACGTCCTCCACGTACAATTCCTGATCAAAACCTCGGAGAGCGCGGAGTGCACTGCTGATATCAGAGCGGTACGTTGCTGAGGGCGCGGCGCGTAGTGCGTTGCGTTCCGAGAAATCGGCCATACTGGTGTTAGAATTCTGTGCTTTTACTTGGGCCCATTTATCGGCCGGTCGACAGTGCATCAACGTAAGGTCTCGCGCGGGGAAACCGAAGTCGAGAAGACCACGACATACTGGTGGGAGCCGCAGGAACGACGCGTTTTTGGAATGAAGCATTCGTGCTAGCTCATACACAGCAGACTTACCTTGGAAACGAGGCTGGAGAGCCGTCTTGCTAACGCGTCGCTGGGTTGTTGACTGCCGGAAGGCTTCGCGGGCGCCGACGCCCTCACTGTCTTCGTCTTGCTCACTATCGTCGAGGTGTAGTCGACTGCGGCGGTCTCGAAGGCTCGGGTCTGTTGCGCGTCGTCGTTGGCCGAGTGTACGGCTCATTTGCTGGACTTCCTGTATGTCCGCATCATCTAAGCTACTGTAGGTCCTTGAAGCGCTATTCGACCGTCTTCCAGCTGGTCTAGCTTCACTCGTAACTAGCGCAGCCTCGTCTTGTCTGTCCGGTATCGTGTCGCGGTATAAATCGAGCGCGTTTCGCTTTCGTTTCCCCATGGAACAATCTAAAATATGCTGGCGACGTACGGACACGACATTCAAAGTAGAGGGTTGAACGAGAGGGATACGTTCGTCGGGAGAAAATGGCACGGAAAATAATGCTCGTACCGATGGAGGAAGAGCGCCCCGCTTCTTACAGCACGCCCCTATGACCGTGTCCTGTTGAAGAAGAAGTTCCTTCGGGTTCAGCGCTATGTCGGATACTGCTGCACCGATCTGAAGTGCGTAGGTAATTGGGTCTGCCTTGATAATACGTATCGGCTCGAGCAAAGGGACAAGGATGGTGTCATCGCCGGAAAGCCCACTAAGCCAGGTTCCTTTCGAGTTCACATCGTAGCGAAGAACAACACCGTAAGCCCATTGGCCGATTCGTGGTCCTCCTGGCTGAGCGAACGCTACTGGGTGCGCCAAATAACTTCCTGGCCACAGCTGCTCCTCCTCCGCTTCAACAACCCGGAGTTCGAAAGTTGACATAGGCACCAATATTTCTTGCCCGTCCTCGTCAGAGTCAGGTCGCACGATTTGAGCAACAGCTTCCTCGCAAATTACACGGCGGAGGCGTACATAGCAGAACTCTGTCAGCTCAGAGGCGTGTCCTGGGCCGAGAAAGGCAAGCGTGTTCGGAGCAAGGTGTCTTGGCGATATTCGGGAAGCTTGAAGGAGCGGAAGGGGCGCTTGAAGTGACTGTTGCACTACTCTGCAGAAAGCCGAATGATATACCGCTCCTGCTTTTATCTACAACCCACTGCTAAAAATACGCTTCTGGTCTCGAGACCTTACCGCCTATCGGAAAACGGATCATCCTCAGGACAAATCCCAGCGAGCTACACCCAAACCGACAAAGTGTTTGAAGACGTCAAGTTTGTGTCTAACTCACGAGGATCATGGCAATCCGCTAATAGAGACGTGAACGACCTCAGCGTCACACATTTCATCCGATCAACAAAAATGCTGAATCCGAGCACGTTTGCGTCCGCGTGCCAGGAGATGTGGACTATGGCCAAACAACACAAACAAGCCGACGACGCGCAGGTGTACAACGTCGGAAAGAACGTCAAGAATACTCTTGCCATTTGGCATCGTGTATCGAAGCATCATGCTTCTGGGAAGACGGCGTCAATCCGACCACTTTTGGTCGTTCGTCGCTTTGCTGCGGATGATAAGATGGTGATAGTGTGGAGGGTATTGGCACAAGGGGAAGGTATTTTTCAGGGTATTCGCGCGGACGAAACGGGCTGGTGTCGAAGAGACCTTCGACAAATGCAGCAGAGCCTGGCACGTGGATTGAGCTGTACGCACGTCGAACGATCTTGCACTACAAAGATCGACAGCTTGACGCCGAGACGGCTCATCGTTTTAACGATGTACTGCAGAGCGATCCGGGTTAATGTCAAGAGGGGGAAGCTGAGGGACTTCAACGTTTCGTACAGGAGAAGAAGTTGTATGGCTTCGATACTGCAGTACCATGCACATAATGGCTACATCATTCTTTTCTTAAGAGATCCAAAGCATTTTTCTAAGAATTGCAGGTGTACTAGTATGCCTTCGCTGTTGTCGTGTTTATTCGAGCGCGTGTGGGGCTTCAAGTAGCAGCATGCCCAAAACACTCATCATGGATAGCGTTTCCCCACTTGCCAACAATCACTTACTCTAATCTTGACAATATAAATGCTAAAGGCATCGATTTTATATGCCCGTGTATTTATTGCAATATATCGCGTTACCTTACGTTTCTTCAGTAAAGTAGTAGCCTAACTTTAGCCTGGGCCATACATTCGTAGCGTAGAATTAGCTAGTTACTGTACAAGTTTGCTTTTTTAGCTTGGAAAGAAAGGACTCGAAGGTGAACACTTAAGTAGGAAGCGGGCAATCCAAGTATACAAGCTTTGGTACAAGCATGGGAGGAGGGGTATACCGATAACGCACCTACTGAATAACTCAAAATAGCCCAGCGTGAACAGTTGTCCACGTAAATCGATACGACTCCAGTGTCTGGTACATAATTTAACCCCTCCAACCCGATGTGCTGCATAATGCAGTTTTTTTCATAAACTGCATTATGCTACGTTAGAGCTATTTAGACTTGCAATTTGTATAGATCGTATTTTCCCTCGCCAGCGGGTATACAAACTTTAAGATAAGCGATCTTGGCAAAATGATTTTTTTGGTTACATAAATAAAAACCGATCAGTCTTCTGGCAAGAGAAAGTCGCTCATATTTTAGAAAATTGAGACAAACGACTTTAATGCGCATCAGCAAATTTGACAGGTAACGGCTGACAGCCACTCGCCGACGGAGGGATATTTTTTCATTCGAGATTATGCGCGCCTAGGGCACAAGTGGAGACCCAAGACGGTGCAAGCCCGACACAAACAAGTTCGTGACGCCGACGTGACGTCGAGTGACCTTTCCTGGCGGACAATGACGTTCCATTGGCAATACAGACTTTGCCAACTGGAATTAGGTGGCACGGGGACTTCATATAGTGCTTTATTTGGCCTTCCATCTGTGAGTGTTTGACCACGCACTAGTCGAACAAAGGCCGGTAGCGATAACTGTGATCGGCTAGCGAGATCTGACAGGAATTTAGCGGCCGCAGCATCAATTGTGTCGCCTTGTTCACTGGAGGGGGGAGCCACCATATCGAACTTGGATGCAAATACACGAGATTGTTCACGCCGTTGAGCCTCGGAGACATCGGCAATACGCCTAAGTAACTGGACTGTTGACGACGATGAGGATGCAGAACTGCGTTCTTGGGACACGAACTGGTGTTGCTGGTGTTGGCGTCCAGTCGTTTCCTGTAGTCACTGATTCGGAGGCTCTGCGAGCCCATTGTACTTCTCCGTGATGTACACTTGGACCACGTCCGGCAATTGCTGCGGCCGGAAATGTGCTTGCTTGTTATCGCAGCACCCGCCGTGGCCATCTCCGGAGCACCCGACGGTGGAGTTGTACTTCATACAGAGTCGTTTGTCGCCTTGGCGGGGAAGAGCAGATAGAACTTCGGTGGGAACAGATGACTGTCGACGTTGGCGTTCCGATCCACGACCTCCGCCCGGCTGGTTGTAGCTTCGCGAGGGCGCGGCGGAGCCGTTGTTGTGAGATCGGCGTAGGTCAAGTAGCTCGAGTAAGTCCTCGTCCATGCGTGAGAATTCGTGGTGAACTTCTTGGGCTGAATCGAGATCGCGAGCGACGACACAGCTACGAAATTTCCCTAACTTTTCGTAACCCAGAGGCTGATCAGCTTCCAACCGACTACGTCTGAGTCTGCAATGTCTCTGTGTCGCTCGATAAACGTCAGTGCACTATCGATGAGATCCGTTACGTCCTCCACGTACAATTCCTGTGCAAAACCTCGGAGAGCGCGGAGTGCACTGCTGATGTCAGAGCCGGTACGTTTGCTGAGGGCGCGGCGCGTAGTGCGTTGCGTTCCGAGAAATCGGTCATACTGGTGTTAAATTTCTGTGCTTTTACTTGGGCCCATATATCGGCCGGTCGACAGTGCATCAACGTAAGGCCTCGCGCGGGGAAACCGAAGTCGAGAAGACACGACATACTGATGGGAGCCGCAGGAACGACGCGTTTTTGGAATGTTGCATTCGTGCTAGCTCATACACACCAGACTTACCTTGGAAACGAGGCTGGAGAACCGTCTTGCTAACGCGTCTCTGGGTTGCTGACTGCCGGAAGGCTTCGCGGGCGCCGACGCCCTCACTGTCTTCGTCTTGCTCACTATCGTCGAGGTGTAGTCGACTGCGGCGGTCTCGAAGGCTCGGGTCTGTTGCGCGCCGTCGTTTGCCGAGTGTACGGCTCATTTGCTGGACTTCCTGTATGTCCGCATCATCTAAGCTACTGTAGGTCCTTGAAGCGCTATTCGACCGTCTTCCAGCTGGTCTAGCTTCACTCGTAACTGGCGCAGCCTCGTCTTGTCTGTCCGGTATCGTGTCGCGGTATAAATCGAGCGCGTTTCGCTTTCGTTTCCCCATGGAACAATCTAAAATATGCTGGCGACGTACGGACACGACATTCAAAGTAGAGGGTTGAACGAGAGGGATACGTTCGTCGGGAGAAAATGGCACGGAAAATAATGCTCGTACCGATGGAGGAAGAGCGCCCCGCTTCTTACAGCACGCCCCTATGACCGTGTCCTGTTGAAGAAGAAGTTCCTTCGGGTTCAGCGCTATGTCGGATACTGCTGCACCGATCTGAAGTGCGTAGGTAATTGGGTCTGCCTTGATAATACGTATCGGCTCGAGCAAAGGGACAAGGATGGTGTCATCGCCGGAAAGCCCACTAAGCCAGGTTCCTTTCGAGTTCACATCGTAGCGAAGAACAACACCGTAAGCCCATTGGCCGATTTGTGGTCCTCCTGGCTGAGCGAACGCTACTGGGTGCGCCAAATAACTTCCTGGCCACAGCTGCTCCTCCTCCGCTTCAACAACCCGGAGTTCGAAAGTTGACATAGGCACTAATATTTCTTGCCCGTCCTCGTCAGAGTCAGGTCGCACGATTTGAGCAACAGCTTCCTCGCCAATTACACGGCGGAGGCGTACATAGCAGAACTCTGTCAGCTCAGAGACGTGTCCTGGGCCGAGAAAGGCAAGCGTGTTCGGAGCAAGGTGTCTTGGCGATATTCGGGAAGCTTGAAGGAGCGGAAGGGGCGCTTGAAGTGACTGTTGCACTACTCTGCAGAAAGCCGAATGATATACCGCTCCTGCTTTTATCTACAACCCACTGCTAAAAATACGCTTCTGGTCTCGAGACCTTACCGCCTATCGGAAAACGGATCATCCTCAGGACAAATCCCAGCGAGCTACACCCAACCCGACAAAGTGTTTGAAGACGTCAAGTTTGTGTCTAACTCACGAGGATCATGGCAATCCGCTAATAGAGACGTGAACGGCCTCAGCGTCACACATTTCATCCGATCAACAAAAATGCTGAATCCGAGCACGTTTGCGTCCGCGTGCCAGGAGATGTGGACTATGGCCAAACAACACAAACAAGCCGACGACGCGCAGGTGTACAACGTCGGAAAGAACGTCAAGAATACTCTTGCCATTTGGCATCGTGTATCGAAGCATCATGCTTCTGGGAAGACGGCGTCAATCCGACCACTTTTGGTCGTTCGTCGCTTTGCTGCGGATGATAAGATGGTGATAGTGTGGAGGGTATTGGCACAAGGGGAAGGTATTTTTCAGGGTATTCGCGCGGACGAAACGGGCTGGTGTCGACTGAGACCTTCGACAAATGCAGCAGAGCCTGGCACGTGGATTGAGCTGTACGCACGTCGAACGATCTTGCACTACAAAGATCGACAGCTTGACGCCGAGACGGCTCGTCGTTTTAACGATGTACTGCAGAGCGATCCGGGTTAATGTCAAGAGGGGGAAGCTGAGGGACTTCAACGTTTCGTACAGGAGAAGAAGTTGTATGGCTTCGATACTGCAGTACCATGCACATAATGGCTACATCATTCTTTTCTTAAGAGATCCAAAGCATTTTTCTACGAATTGCAGGTGTACTAGTATGCCTTCGCTGTTGTCGTGTTTATTCGATGCGAGTGTGGGGCTTCAAGTAGCAGCATGCCCAAAACACTCATCATGGATAGCGTTTCCCCACTTGCCAACAATCACTTACTCTAATCTTGACAATATAAATGCTAAAGGCATCAATTTTATATGCCCGTGTATTTATTGCAATATATCGCGTTACCTTACGTTTCTTCAGTAAAGTAGTAGCCTAACTTTAGCCTGGGCCATACATTCGTAGCGTAGAATTAGCTAGTTACTGTACAAGTTTGCTTTTTTAGCTTGGAAAGAAAGGACTCGAAGGTGAACACTTAAGTAGGAAGCGGGCAATCCAAGTATACAAGCTTTGGTACAAGCATGGGAGGAGGGGTATACCGATAACGCACCTACTGAATAACTCAAAATAGCCCAGCGTGAACAGTAGTCCAAGTAAATCGATACGACTCCAGTGTCTGGTACATAATTTAACCCCTCCAACCCGATGTGCTGCATAATGCAGTTTTTTTCATAAACTGCATTATGCTACGTTAGAGCTATTTAAACTTGAAATTTGTATAGATCGTATTTTCCCTCGCCAGCGGGTATACAAACTTTAAGATAAGCGATCTTGGCAAAATGATTTTTTTCTGTTACATAAATAAAACCCGATCAGTCTTCTGGCAAGAGAAAGTCGTTCATATTTTAGAAAATTGAGACAAACGACTTTAATGCGCATCAGCAAATTTGACAGGTAACGGCTGACAGCCACTCGCCGACGGAGGGATATTTTTTCATTCGAGATTATGCGCGCCTAGGACACAAGTGGAGACCCAAGACGGTGCAAGCCCGACACAAACAAGTTCGTGACGCCGACGTGACGTCGAGTGACCTTTCCTGGCGGACAATGACGTTCCATTGGCAATACAGACTTTGCCAACTGGAATTAGATGGCACGGGGACTTCATATAGTGCTTTATTTGGCCTTCCATCTGTGGGTGTTTGACCACGCACTAGTCGAACAAAGGCCGGTAGCGATAACTGTGATCGGCTAGCGAGATCTGACAGGAATTTAGCGGCCGCAGCATCAATTGTGTCGCCTTGTTCACTGGAGGGGGGAGCCACCATATCGAACTTGGATGCAAATACACGAACTTGTTCACGCCGTTGAGCCTCGGAGACATCGGCAATACGCCTAAGTAACTGGACTGTTGACGACGATGAGGATGCAGAACTGCGTTCTTGGGACACGAACTGGTGTTGCTGGTGTTGGCGTCCAGTCGTTTCCTGTAGTCACTGATTCGGAGGCTCTGCGAGCCCATTGTACTTCTCCGTGATGTACACTTGGACCACGTCCGGCAATTGCTGCGGCCGGAAATGTGCTTGCTTGTTATCGCAGCACCCGCCGTGGCCATCTCCGGAGCACCCGACGGTGGAGTTGTACTTCATACAGAGTCGTTTGTCGCCTTGGCGGGGAAGAGCAGATAGAACTTCGGTGGGAACAGATGACTGTCGACGTTGGCGTTCCGATCCACGACCTCCGCCCGGCTGGTTGTAGCTTCGCGAGGGCGCGGCGGAGCCGTTGTTGTGAGATCGGCGTAGGTCAAGTAGCTCGAGTAAGTCCTCGTCCATGCGTGAGAATTCGTGGTGAACTTCTTGGGCTGAATCGAGATCGCGAGCGACGACACAGCTACGAAATTTCCCTAACTTTTCGTAACCCAGAGGCTGATCAGCTTCCAACCGACTACGTCTGAGTCTGCAATGTCTCTGTGTCGCTCGATAAACGTCAGTGCACTATCGATGAGATCCGTTACGTCCTCCACGTACAATTCCTGTGCAAAACCTCGGAGAGCGCGGAGTGCACTGCTGATGTCAGAGCGGTACGTTGCTGAGGGCGCGGCGCGTAGTGCGTTGCGTTCCGAGAAATCGGTCATACTGGTGTTAAAATTCTGTGCTTTTACTTGGGCCCATATATCGGCCGGTCGACAGTGCATCAACGTAAGGCCTCGCGCGGGGAAACCGAAGTCGAGAAGACCACGACATACTGGTGGGAGCCGCAGGAACGACGCGTTTTTGGAATGTTGCATTCGTGCTAGCTCATACACAGCAGACTTACCTTGGAAACGAGGCTGGAGAACCGTCTTGCTAACGCGTCTCTGGGTTGCTGACTGCCGAAAGGCTTCGCGGGCGCCGACGCCCTCACTGTCTTCGTCTTGCTCACTATCGTCGAGGTGTAGTCGACTGCGGCGGTCTCGAAGGCTCGGGTCTGTTGCGCGCCGTCGTTTGCCGAGTGTACGGCTCATTTGCTGGACTTCCTGTATGTCCGCATCATCTAAGCTACTGTAGGTCCTTGAAGCGCTATTCGACCGTCTTCCAGCTGGTCTAGCTTCACTCGTAACTGGCGCAGCCTCGTCTTGTCTGTCCGGTATCGTGTCGCGGTATAAATCGAGCGCGTTTCGCTTTCGTTTCCCCATGAAAAAATCTAAAATATGCTGGCGACGTACGGACACGACATTCAAAGTAGAGGGTTGAACGAGAGGGATACGTTCGTCGGGAGAAAATGGCACGGAAAATAATGCTCGTACCGATGGAGGAAGAGCGCCCCGCTTCTTACAGCACGCCCCTATGACCGTGTCCTGTTGAAGGAGAAGTTCCTTCGGGTTCAGCGCCATGTCGGATACTGCTGCACCGATCTGAAGTGCGTAGGTAATTGGGTCTGCCTTGATAATACGTATCGGCTCGAGCAAAGGAACAAGGATGGTGTCATCGCCGGAAAGCCCACTAAGCCAGGTTCCTTTCGAGTTCACATCGTAGCGAAGAACAACACCGTAAGCCCATTGGCCGATTCGTGGTCCTCCTGGCTGAGCGAACGCTACTGGGTGCGCCAAATAACTTCCTGGCCACAGCTGCCCCTCCTCCGCTTCAACAACCCGGAGTTCGAAAGCTGACATAGGCACCAATATTTCTTGCCCGTCCTCGTCAGAGTCAGGTCGCACGATTTGAGCAACAGCTTCCTCGCAAATTACACGGCGGAGGCGTACATAGCGGAACTCTGTCAGCTCAGAGGCGTGTCCTGGGCCGAGAAAGGCAAGCGTGTTCGGAGCAAGGTGTCTTGGCGATATTCGGGAAGCTTGAAGGAGCGGAAGGGGCGCTTGAAGTGACTGTTGCACTACTCTGCAGAAAGCCGAATGATATACCGCTCCTGCTTTTATCTACAACCCACTGCTAAAAATACGCTTCTGGTCTCGAGACCTTACCGCCTATCGGAAAACGAATCATCCTCAGGACAAATCCCAGCGAGCTACACCCAAACCGACAAAGTGTTTGAAGACGTCAAGTTTGTGTCTAACTCACGAGGATCATGGCAATCCGCTAATAGAGACGTGAACGACCTCAGCGTCACACATTTCATCCGATCAACAAAAATGCTGAACCCGAGCACGTTTGCGTCCGCGTGTCAGGAGATGTGGACTATGGCCAAACAACACAAACAAGCCGACGACGCGCAGGTGTACAACGTCGGAAAGGACGTCAAGAATACTCTTGCCATTTGGCATCGTGTATCGAAGCATCATGCTTCTGGGAAGACGGCGTCAATCCGACCACTTTTGGTCGTTCGTCGCTTTGCTGCGGATGATAAGATGGTGATAGTATGGAGGGTATTGGCACAAGGGGAAGGTATTTTTCAGGGTATTCGCGCGGACGAAACGGGCTGGTGTCGAAGAGACCTTCGACAAATGCAGCAGAGCCTGGCACCTGTACGCACGTCGAACGATCTTGCACTACAAAGATCGACAGCTTGACGCCGAGACGGCTCGTCGTTTTAACGATGTACTGCAGAGGGATCCGGGTTAATGTCAAGAGGGGGAAGCTGAGGTACTTCAACGTTTCGTACAGGAGAAGAAGTTGTATGGCTTCGATACTGCAGTACCATGCACATAATGGCTACATCATTCTTTTCTTAAGAGATCCAAAGCATTTTTCTACGAATTGCAGGTGTACTAGTATGCCTTCGCTGTTGTCGTGTTTATTCGATGCGAGTGTGGGGCTTCAAGTAGCAGCATGCCCAAAACACTCATCATGGATAGCGTTTTCCCACTTGCCAACAACCACTTACTCTAATCTTGACAATATAAATGCTAAAGGCATCGATTTTATATGCCCGTGTATTTATTGCAATATATCGCGTTACCTTACGTTTCTTCAGTAAAGTAGTAGCCTAACTTTAGCCTGGGTCATGCATTCGTAGCGTAGAATTAGCTAGTCACTGTACATAAGTTTGATTTTTTAGCTTGAAAAGAAAGGACTCGAAGGTGAACACTTAAGTAGGAAGCGGGCAATCCAAGTCTACGAGCTTTGGCACAAGCGTGGAAGGGGGAACGTGGGGGGGGGTAGATATCGATAACGCACCAATTGAATAGCTCAAAATGGCTCAGTGTGACCAGTAGTCCAAGTAAATTGATACGACTCCAGTGTCTGGTACATATGCTGACTACCAATTCAAAACAAGAATATATTGGCTCCAAATTAAAAATAGCGCCAGTACATGTAAAAATTGGCATTCACACTATCCAAACGGCCGCAGTCTCTATTTATAACAACATGAGTAGTGCTTGGTCCGCGTTAATATGTACTAGCAGGGGTGTAAAGGGAATTCAGTTGATAAATGTGATTGATGATCTGGCGACTATTACAAGCACTTTTTCATAGCCCTGTTAATAGCTCAGTGTGTCGTGATCAGTGTCAATCTCACTGCGAATGTCGCTGCTGAGTACTGAGATACTCGATCGCGGGTAGGATAACCGTCGACGCCGGGCTTTGGCACTTTCCAGGGCTAAATACTTTGTCTGCGTTGCGGTGATCGTTGCTAGTTCGTACATGCCGAAAAAAGGCTACTGATTCCTCGAAGACTGCGTCTTCAGAGGGCTCGAGCGAGTGGTTGCATGACTTTCGGGTGGGTTGGTCACATGAGTTCTGACACCTATAACGGTACATGTATTAAAATACCTGCCTTTAGATGCTGTACTCCACACGAGAGAGCGACTGCAGCAGATGATTTAACCGATCCTATCACGCACTCAGGCTTACCTGTTGCCGCGTTGAAGGAATCGCCAACTGGGAGTGACTAAATCTTAGTCACCACAGTACTTCGAAGTTCATTGCGCTGGTTCAACTCGACAACAGATTTGCTACGAGAGGGCAGTGTACAGTGTACTGTACGTATAAACTTACGTGATCTACTGTACTGCGCATTTCTAAAGGTAGCTACTGTAATAAATAGTTTTACTCTCACAAGCGCAAAACTGCCGTGATAATTCTGGCATAATCCTATTAGATTTCTAGCCCTACGCATGCCTTTAAACTATTTTAAAGTAGCTGTGAAGTCTACAATACTATTTTGTTTTTCGAGGCATGGCTGTTTTCACAAACGTTGTGTCGAATCTCAGTGAAAATCACATATGCTTTTTACAGTGAATATTATACGCACAGTTCCATAACATTTTAATGTGTAGTCACGCTAGAACATCGGGTACAGTCGCTCATCCTCCAGATGCTACCAGTCACCGTGGACCAGCTTTTCCTCAGTTCAGTCTGAAAGTCACCAACACGTCCGAAGCCTGGCATCCCATCTTGCGTTTCTACACGAGCTCACTAAATTCCTAAACACTGATTCCCTTCTACAGGGACTTTCACCGCGCTCGCTGCTGCAAGTTGGTGTAATGGAAATATTGTAAGCCTAGTGTCTAGTGCAAACCCAGTCACCGTGACGCCCGTGACTCGCATGGTAGGTAGCGCCATTATTTGTCAGCGCTTATAACGCCAATATGCAAGGGGTCGATCGGCTTGACCAAAAACGCTCGAGGTTTTCTATTTCTGACGGTCATTTGTTCAAGCGCTGGCATAAAAAGTTAGCATTGGCGCTTATCGATGTGGCAAGGGCAAATGCATATTTCACTCGGCGAAAATGTGTGGTGCCTCAGTAGCTCGTGTCTTCAACCAAGCCGTCGTGGCAGATCATGTGTGCGAGCTGCTAAATGGAAAACGGACAGAAGATTTGAGCGAGGTGCGAATGCTGTTTGGGCGCAAGAAGGAACAAGATATGGAGGACCATGCTAGCACGATAGCATCTGCACCTACCATCTTGGGAGCCCTATGACCGACTATTCTTTGGAATCTTTTAAAAAACGTTTACGCTGACAGGAGCCGCAAACGTCGCCGTTGCATCGTGTGCCGATGGGAAATCACAAACTACTGCAATACGCATGCTGTCTGTCTATGTTGCACTATTCACGGTGATAATATAAAGCCGTGAGCATGCCCGGAGAGTGCACGGACCTGCTGGGAGAAATATCACGGGTTTTACCTCGCCAAGCGTTTGTTTACCGCGAAGAGTAATAATAGTAGAGATTCCGAGATCGCTCAGCTACGTGCAGCAAGTGAACCTACCGCCGTGACCAAACCTACTGCTATTCGACAAATTTCCATGCCGGGTGGTGACACCAGGCCCAGCGAGAATGGCCAAGATAGAAACGTCACTGGCCATGATGGAGAACAGTGTGGTAGTGCGAATTTTGGTGTTGCGTAGTGGTAAGATGAACGGATGCAAAGATATGGGTGCGGCGACGCTGTGTCAACCCAGCCACACACAAACATGTCGTTGTAGACGAACCCGACCGCAGGCAATCCGCGATTGCCTGCGGTCCGGTAGCCAGGAACATCAATATGATGCCGCCACTCGCAACGGGTATTCATCGCGACGGGGTCGAGCGAGTTCCAGTCGTTAGCCCACCACATCGTCTGCGAACCGTAGTTCTCGATGGCATCTGCAATGACCGACCCGTTCGTGGAGAAGGATCCGGGCTGCCAGGAAAGTCTGGCCTAGGCAATGACACTTAAGTAGCCGACGTCGATGCTCGTGAACTTACCCAATCTGTGACGCCGGACGCGTCAGTCTTGCAACCTCCTACGGACTTTCGATGACACCCTGTTAGTGGAACGACACACGAATTCAGGCGGCTGTGATTGCCAAGGACAAGCATAAGAAACATGTTTCGGGAGATGTCGACGTGGCTCCTGCAGCTGTAACACCCACCGTGACGGCTGCACACATGGCCACATTTACTTCTACTAGTGAATCGCTGGAAACGAAAGCAGTAGTTGCAGCTAAATTAACTAGCAAAGGATTCATCGGGCGCACCTCTTACGCACATTTAAAGGTTGAAGATGCAAGCGATACACCTGCTCCGAAGTGATATCGCCAGCGACGTTGTAAAGTGGACGGCTGCACAAAGTTCGCGCGTTTTAACAATGGTTGCTCGGGTCATGGCGACCGAAGACTCTGCGTTGAGTAAGGCTGCGAGCTCGTAACACAGCTCGGCCACAAATGCAGTGTACATGGAGGTGTCAAATTCTGCAGTGTCGAAGGATGTCGTCGTGCCGTGCCGTCTCGTGATTGTTGCAAGGACTACGGCGGGGAAGTGCGATGTCAGCATCCAGACTGCACGAAAGGTGCTATTTCCGCCACACGGTGGTGGTTCGCGCTGTGCTGAGCAAGATTGCAAGAAGTAGGACCACCGTCATGGATACTGCGTACGTCACCCAAAGTCTGCTGCTGAAGCTGTAGCGGCACCAAGCCCATCTCCCATGACCGATGATACAATTCAATCATTAGCATGAAGCGTCGACTTAGCCCAACAACAACAACAACAGAGCATAGCGAGTAGCGATGACACAATATACAAATACAAACCAGACCGACAAGCATTATTTCAAGCCACTAAGTGATCATATCATACACACATTTGTATGCATGAATACTTCAAACCTGTATGTAGTATTATATTTCCCCAGTATATGTCTTGTAACGTACGTGTATTCCATCAGAAACATCAAAAATATAGCTACCGACACTTTAAGAATTTCGTCAACATATCGGCTGGTCGTATCAGCTGATGTCTTTAAATGCTCAAAATTATGCATCAGTGGTGAGTGCTCAAGTACAAGCCATATTAGACCAACATCGCAAGCATGTTGGAGGTCGCGACTGGCACGAGCAGCAAGTCGATTCAATGATACTACCACCAAACATCAAGCGGCATTGAGACGAAGGCCTCAACAAAGGGCAGTAAGTGCGCGGCCAGCAAACGCAGAGTCGACCAACAGCCGTCCACGGACCGCCCTATCCAACGGAGACGCGAGCCGTGGCAGCCAGTGCACCGCTTTGACCGACAGAGACAGGTGCAGTAGTAGCAAGTGACCAATGAATACTCGTGCTGCAAGAGCAAATCTGAGCCGATGACAATTGCACCGTATTCTCTGTCTTTTTGTAGAAGATGCCTTCGAATGTACTTTACCCATACAGCGCGTACTGTATGACGGAAATAAGGATAGAAGTAGTGATAGAAGTAGTGATAGAGGTAGTGATATGTGTTTTCCAAACACATACCCCCCCCCCCACACACACACACACACGCACACACACACATCGCATTTTCCAACGTGTCGATTGTTTGCATCGAAATGTGTGTATGTATCTAGAAGAAAGTATAATATTTCGATATCGTTCTATTTGAAGGGTTGGTTAATTCACTGCGTACGTACACATACATGGGGTGCAATAAAAAAAAGCCTTCCAGCTGCACTGAACATCTACATTTGATACCAAAGTCCAGTATTTACAAAAGGGTCGTGTGCAGGTCGTGCGGTGGCGGGGATATATACACGTTGGCGGCAGGCACGACAACGCAGCATCTCGTACGTCTACAGCCTTTTTTTACCTTGGCAAGGCCAGGATGCGATGCCACGTCCCTGCGCAACATCATATAACTCAGGTCGCATTTCCACACCAATACACGCTCCAATATTTGGACCAAAACATTGCCAATGCCGGATCCAATATCTAACATAACATTAGATGGCCTGAGTGAGCCTATGGTGTCGATAGCAACGGCGATCCCCGCGGGCAATATTTCCACATCATTTTCTTGCGCTAGCCCAGATTGTTGTCTGATATCCGCCGTGTTAACATCTCCAAATGTCTCCATTAAAGCTTGAGTTGCGAGAGCGTGCGTATACGGCTCCTGTTCTTCCACAATGACAATTGGCCCTCTAGCCTCATGATCTCCACGTTCGGTATAAGCGTGTTCTTCTGCTACTAGATCTGCTTAAATAACTAAATCCAGCCCAACATCATCATCGAGACGTCCATGTCGATCTTGGTCATCGGAGCCAACGATTCCAAGACGAAACGTGTGAGATTTCGTCAGGGCCAGAAGCTTCAGCATGTTGGTTTTTTGCCTCCAAACATCGATTCCGTGTACGTCCTCATTAGTTCCATCACCATCGTCACCGCCGCGGATAAAGACACCATGAAGCTCAGCGCCACCGTGAGCATCTTTATATCCCTTTGAGGCTTTCTTTCCGTCGACCAGTAGAGCTAGGTCGTCGAGATAATCGGAAACTACTTGGTGGCGCAGGCCCTGTAAAGAAGCAACGGGAAAAACAGGACGCCTTCTTTCCATACGTTCGCTTTAAGCTCGCCTGGCGCATTTGGAGTTCGCGGCCGGTGCTCTTCGACTTCGCCATAACCCGTGTGTAGTAGGTCACACTGAAAAAACGCGAACACAGTCAGGGGGAGCTGGCACTTCCGTATACTCTTGCCGATTGTATTGCGCTTGCCGGCTTTGATGTAAAACCAAAAGTGAACTATAACGACATGCACGCCGACAAGCCGCTCTAACTAACTATCACAGCGTCCCAGCGACAGCGTCTTGCAAGGCAACGTCAGGGTAGCTCTCTGCCACGATGTATACCAGCACGAGTTTAAAAACATGTGCAGTATACAATCTTCAAGTGCGTGGCCTCATCTCATGGGCCACAGCACTTGATGTGCACTTTACTGCGTGCTGTGCCACCACATTGTGGCTAACTATCAACACATACTGCCATAGCTCAGCTACAGAGCTTCACTCACTCTATTGCGTGGTCGTGTTTGGGCTTTCATACTACAGTCCCTCTCTAAGCCCAGTTTCACCAGTCAGCTTTTTGCTTGTGCAAATTGTATTACGAATAGCTCACTACTCAGTGATATTGCAACTCGTCGTGACTAATCACTCGACTAATCAATCGGTCCACGCTATGTGACCTACTTCAACGTGTTGCAGCTAAAGCATACTTGACAATGCGAATCCAACACATAATGACTAAGGCCGTGTTCGACATGCTGCGATAATGTCATTTTGAGGTGATAATACGATTCCAGAGCAAAATCTCGGCATCGAACACAAATAGCTGAGAATCGCATTATCTCTCGGTAACAGCATTTTTAACATGATTGTGAAATTCAGGGGGAGAGCAGAATTTTACCCGCCATTTTGAGCGAGAGGCACTGAAGCAGGGGGTTTCCCCTCGAGCGAATGACAATCCACTAAAGATAGATTTCACTGCCACTCCCACTTCCGCCCTCGAGAACTCAATTGTCATGGCCAACGCTACAACCACCAGCAATGCCAATGGCAGTACTGCGAGGGCTTCATGGACTGAAATGGAGGAGCATGACTTGCTTGACAAGTTTCTGGATGCCAGGAACGATCGCTCAATGGCGACAGACAAAGGCATTAAGTCGAAGGCATGGAGCACTCTGGTGTCGGCCC
>NW_003303745.1:625483-627676 GCF_000142945.1 Phytophthora infestans T30-4
TTGTTTCTGGCATTTCTAATGTTACGCTGGTATTTATTGGTTCAGGGGATGCTCGTGCTACCGGATCCCACGCAACTACTGTGACAGCTTTGGCAGCAGGGCTACGCGACTTGGAAGCGAGTCATGACTCCAGTGATGAAGATGAGCAATCTGTTACAACATCGACCGGTGCTGCACAATCGATGAGGCCTTCAAGCAATGGAGAAGGAGTAACGATTCGCACAAGCCTCCCCCCAACCCATCACGAGCGCGTGGACAGGATCAAACGCATTCGAGGGGGTGCTTGCAAGAGCAATCGAGGCAAACGAAAGCGAAAGCAAGACGACGACGTTGCCAAGGCGCTGACGTCACTGATGCGGGTGACCACCAAGTACATGAAGACGAAGATGGCTGCGTACGACAAAGAAAACGATCCCTCCGACGAACTGACGGGCTCCGACATCCAGCAAGCGTTGGTATAACCGCTTGGAAGATGCGAGCCAATCCATATATAACGTTCGTCTATCTGCTTCACATGCAATAACCAAAGGACATCACCGACAATGACAGAAAATGTGATAGCAGTCGAAATAACGTGCATGACTAGGATTAAGTTATCGGTACGAGCATACTCGTTTAGGCGAGAGCTAGCGCTCACATAAAAATCCAGCATTACATCTCTTCATCACTACTGATTGTCGACAACGATTCCTCGCTATCTGTTAGCCACGAGGAATCGCTCATATCACCGCTGTTGCGGATGGGTTCTGAGCTGTTTAAGCTTTCAAGTTCGCTGTCATCACCACTACTTTCGACGTCATCATTTATAACTGAACGGTTGTCTATCTCACTTCCATCGACACTGAACAAATCCTCCTCCGACTCGTCACCAATGCTGGTCTGCATCCCCTCATATTCCGCCCACATTGTTGACGACATCCAATCACGCCACGAAGCCCCGCTTTGAAAGTCAAAACTAATAGGTTCATCTTCTTGGTCGACCGGCTGATGCAGCTGATCGCCTTGACCAATGCTCTGAAAATCTTCACCCAAATCAGTCTCATCAAACTTCCGGATAAAGTTGTGCACGCACAAGCATGCAAAAACCGCCGCTTTGATATTAAAAAACTCAAAATCCATGCACGTGCGAAGAATCTTGAATCTGCGCTTGAGAACACCAATAACGCGTTCGACGACATTCCTTGCCTTTGAGTGTCGAAGGTTAAACAGCTCTTTTCCGTTCTTTGGCCTCCCGGAAGCCTTCGACCACTCTTTGAGATGGTAGCGGACACCTCGGTATGGGGTTAGCACCTTTTTGTTCAGCCCGTAGCCGGCATCAGCCAATACGTAAAAATGGTCTGGTACGAGATCAAGAAATTTGCTCCACTGGAGAACCATCGCGTCATGGGCACTTCCTTCAGCTCCAACGTAGGCAAAACACACGTTCAGATTCCAGTCACATGCAATGAGGGCATTGGTCGAGACATATCCTTTGTGGTTGCGAAAACGCTTCACGTCTTCACTTGGAACTAAACATGGAAGTGCGAGCCGTCGATGGCGCACAGAGCTTGATCGAAATAGGGGTTGCGCTGCTTGAAATCGTCTGGAACTCCCACTGGCATGGCGATGACATCTTGCAAAGAATTCACGATGGCATAAACACCATGTAGACGATAGCGATGTATTGTAGAATAGGCTAAGTTGAACAGAACCTCCTGTGTTCGACATGTTGCTGCTGCTCCAATCCAATTCAAAGTAACCGCTAAAATCTCACGAGGATCCTTCACAGATAGTGTGATGTGCTCACGACACTGTTCAAAAAGCGCGTCAAACGCTTCCACATCTAAGCGGAAGTGGTCACGGAAAAGAAAACGATTCGCAGATGCATGAATCGCGTCGAAGAAGTGCCTACCATCCGAGGTAGAGAGCCCCAATTTACGGACCACTTTCAGATGAGCCTCGGCTCGGGTCTCCCGATGAATTGCACTGAGGCGCGCCAGCGCGATACAAATAAGCGGTAAAACCGTGTCTGCTATCATATAAGTACTATAGATGGAAGGTTAGCAACCGTATGGAGATATTGTGGTAGTTGGTGATTCGTTTGCTTGTCTACACATCGCGACGGTAGCTGATCTGTTCTCTTCAGAGAATTATCTTTTAGCGTCGTAAGAGGTCGCTGCTGTCTTTAATGAGAGAAATGCTGATTCTTAGCTC
>NW_003303745.1:627776-631236 GCF_000142945.1 Phytophthora infestans T30-4
CAAGGCAGCGTCAGGGTAGCTCTCTGGCACGATGTATACCAGCCCGAGTTTAAAAACATGTGCAGTATACATTCTCCAAGTTTCTGGCCTCATCTCATGGGGCCACAGCACTTGATGTGCACTTTACTGCGTGCTGTGCCCACCACATTGTGGCTAGCTATCAACACATACTGACATAGCTCAGCTACAGAGCTTCACTCACTCTATTGCGTGGTCGTGTTTGGGCTTTCATACTACAGTCCCTCTCTAAGCCCAGTTTCACCAGTCAGCTTTTTGGTTGTGCAAATTGTATTACGAATAGCTCACTACTCAGTGATATTGCAACTCGTCGTGACTAATCACTCGACTAAAAAATCGGTCCACGCTATGTGACCTACTTCAACGTGTTGCAGCTAAAGCATACTTGACAATGTTAATCCAACACATAATGACTAAGATAACCACAGAATCAAGGAAAAACCTTAATTTAGTAAAAGTATAGTCATTATACTGAGGGGTATATGTGTATACACATTAGCTTCAGCGTCGCTTTCCTGACGCTTCTAGCGCTTCGGGGGACGCTCAAGCTTAGTGTCTTTGACTGCCGCAACGTACTGTTGCACTAACGTAATCACGTTTTTGTGCAGTGCTGCTAGAGGCTCCCATGAGTCCTCTATTGCCTTCAACCCATGCCGCCCTACAAGGATCTCGTAGGCTCGGCTCGTGTTGTTCCACCGATGCCGAAGTAGCTCGTGCACGCGAAGGATGATACCCTGAGCAGCCACGTGCTCCAGGAGCTCCTCAGTCACCTCGAGGTCCATGTCAGCGAAAAATTTGAGTCTCGAGACATGCATGTCAAACTCTACGGCAGTAACGAGGTGCTTCACCTTGAAGACGTTCTGCTGTTGTGCTTCGGTGACAGCGTAGGGTCCAATCCATGTGACGAGTAGCTTGCTCTGTCCTTTCGCAGCCACACGTGATCGCAGTACATAATCACCCACATTGAAGTTGACCACGTTATCATTTCGTGCATTTTCTTGTTCAGTAGTGTCTGCTTGAGGCGGGCATCTGCAACTTCCCTGTGCACGTCTCTCACACTAGCTCGTAGTTGAGCCAGACTTGACTCGATCTCGGCCGAGGTTCGAGTCGGTTGTACACTGGGAGTCACATTTGGTCCCAGGTATACAGCCTTCAGAGGCGAAGGGAGATCCAGTCCGGCGAACGGCTCACCCGGTGTCTTGCCTGCCAACGACGGTACGGCAGTGTGGTTGAGATTTGCCTGTACAATAGGAATTAGCCTTGGCCAGACCCTGTAGTTGAGTTTGTAGTCTAGAAAAGTACCCGCAAAACTTACCCGTTCCACACATCCGTTATTCATGGACTGTAGGTCGGCGAAAAGATTTGCTTGCACTTCAACCTATTGCACAGCTCGTCGATCACTTTATTCTTGAAGTGAGTCCCTTGGTCACTAATCCAGTTTTTAGGCACTCCAAATCTGCTGTGCCAATCCATGATGGCATCAGTCGCCACTACACTTGTTGAGGTCTCACAATTTACAAGCTCGCAGCATCGTCTTTGAGCATCTGTAGATACTGCAGGTCACCATAGGTTTCACCTACGTAGAGAAAGGCCCAGTGTAGCTCTTGATTTCGCTCACTGCATCGGTAGGTTTCATTTCAGGGCCTTGGCACCACCTTCCCCCTATTACATGATGGCACACGAGGCAGCTTGCCAGAAACCTGTCCACGCATAGTCGAAGGGAAGGCACGTAAGTAATGCGGCCTAGGTGTGCCAGCATAGCATCCCGGCCTCGATGTCCTTGAGGGCCGCAGTGTGCGATAATGCACAAGCGGCGGAGCAGATTTGTTATTTTCGCTAGAATGTACAGTCGATTGGTCCTGCGTCGAATCCCGGCATCACCTTCCTGCATGCGCTGCATCTCAGACTTGTCCCCGAGTTTGCGCTGGGCATCTGAATTGAAATCTAGGTCAGGCCATACAAAGCCTTCGGCGTCGAGTGGCCGTAGTGATAGACGATCATGTTGCTGTTGTACACGGGTTTGACCGTTGCGTATGCTAAGGAACTTGGTGGTCGAGCCCACCGAGTTACCATATCAGCCCATACGCTGTCCTCGCCTGCGATGTGAAGATGTTGTATCGAAATTCATCAAGACGCATTGCCCACCTCAGTAATTTGCTACGGATATGTTTCTTCACATTGTCGCTCGGAGCGAACACGTTAATAAGATTTTGTGGTCACTATATAGTCAAAAATCACGCGGGCGGAGAAGGGGGTTTGGCCAGCTTGGCGCATGCTGCCACAATGGCAAAAGCCTCCTTCTCAATTACGCTTCTGTTAGCTTGCGATCCTGTAAATGTACCACTCAGACTGAGACGAAGACGATGATTTTGCTCTCAAACAGGTTGATCTCCTCTCCATGTCTCCACGTCGGTCACTATCACACTCCACGCTTCGTCGGAAGTATCGGTGAACACTGAAAGTACTCCGTCTGGACCTGGATGTGCCAACATTGCAGCGTCGGCGAGGCACGCTGTGACTTTATCGAAAGCAGTCGTTTGTTTCTTAGTAAAACTGACTGGTAATCGAGCTGAAACCCGCTTAGTTCGTTTTCCATTTCCCAGAGTCAGGTCAAGGCACGTCTGCAATGCTTTCACATTGCCTGCATAGTCTACGAGACTGTCGCGCATCCAATTGCACGCGCACATAAGCTGCTCCAAATATCCCTTAGTAGACGGTAATGACATGGCAATGCCGCGATTCGCTCAAGGTCATGGCGAACGCCTTCGCCGTCAATAATCTTGCCGCACCACTTGACAGAACGCTGGAAAAGAGAGGACTTGGCTGCGCTCAGCTTAAGTCCGAGCTCATTCACCGGCGAGAGCAGTTCGTCAAGTTTCTCCAAATTCGTATATACGTCCTCTGCATACAGTAATAGATCGTCAATCCATGCAAGCAAGCGCTTGTAAAGCAGTTCAGCGAAACAGTGCTCCATTGTCCTCTGCAAATGCAGGGCGGCGTCACTACAGCCTTGCGGAACGCGCGTGGGTGTGTAGACCTTGGCATCCGTCATGTAGCTCAGGATCCCTTGGCTTGCTTTGGCGAGAGGCAACTGCCAAAAGCCTTTGATGAGGTCGAAAAGGCTAAAGAAAGATATCCACGCACGCGCTCAGTTATCACTTGAAGAATTGGCATGACACCCGCAATCGGCTCCGTTTCCGCATTAACGGGTCGATAGTCACTCGTCTGGCGAAAATCGTTTTTACCTGGCTTCTTGATCGGTAGAGCAGGGCACGCCCACCGAGTTAAGCCGTTCTCGAATACACATCCGAGACGGACCAACTCATCGTTAAACGCCTGCAGCAATTTCCGTATGAGCGGCGGGTACACTCTCGGCTTACACCGAAATGGCGTAGCACCCTTCGTCAGCTCGAATTGCCAATGGCAGGACCTTCGCAGATGA
>NW_003303745.1:632142-635198 GCF_000142945.1 Phytophthora infestans T30-4
GGCGACGTGAACGCTTGCGGCGCTGGAAGTCACGGTCCTGTTCAAATGCCTTTTCAAGTATCAGCTTGAACAGCTCCTTCTCATCTTATTTCGCTGTCCGAGCTTGGTACTTAACGACGGCTGTCACCTCTTCACAAAGGCTGCGAGGCTCAAGTGCTTCAATCAATAGCTTGCATTTAAGCCTCTCACCCTCATTTTTAGTAAAAAGGATTACCAACCTTGTTCAGCGATGAATTCACGACTTCGGACGAAAACTTGCATCATTCTCTCCTTCACGTCACTTTCCTTTATGTCGATGACGACATTTTCCTTTAAAAAGGGCAACGACGTACGGAACAGCGTTGTTTTTCTACTGACGCAATGATCTCGTCGATCTTCGCCAGGATGAAGTCGTCGGTGACGTTAGCAACGTCGACGTCCCACTCAACGTCGCACCATGCAGTTAGAAGTCGCTTGTCCAACTACTCCTTAACACTGATGTAAGGAGACGCGATCACGTACGGGTGCAGCACGACAACAGAGTGACGAAGAACGGAGTGGCGTGCGCGAAGGCAGGCAGCTGCCGGATCACTGTAGGACGAACAATGAAGAGAATGACGACAGCTGGTTGAAGTACCGCGGGCCAGACCCGGGATCTGTTGGGTCGACACAATGGTGTACGGCCAACGGAAGACAGAGAACGGAATCTGGTGCGGAGAAGACAGTACGAAATCTGCGGTGTAGAGCAGAGGACGAATTCTGCGGTGAAGAGCGCGGATCGAGAAACAGTTGCGGCGACGGGGGACCGAGTGCCCAGTAGCCGACCGGACGAGATACAAACGCCAGTGAGTGACTTGACCCGTGAGTCAAGCGCGCATTGGACCAGACGAACGCCAGCGAGCGACTTGGCTCGTGAGCCGGGTGTGAGTTGGACCAGACGAAACGAACGCCAGCGAGCGACTTGACCCGAGCGTCGAGCACGAGTTGGACCAGATGAGCGAACGGACGGACTTGGTGTACCGCGGCAACAGAGTTTGGTGAGTGAGTGGCAAAAGTAGCTGTGGCTCCCCTGTGAACGGCGCATATAGCGGTACCTCGAGGGTGCGCCGAGCTTGAGTGTCTAGTAGCAGGACAACTGGTCATTCGGGCGCAATGGCGTCAACAGACTGAGTCAGGGCATTAGGTAGGACGATTGCATTTGATTGAGTAGCTGAAACGAAATAAAGTAGGTGTTCCTGTCTAAGAGGCAGACACCGGCGCGGAGCACGAATAGACTCCGTCGGCCATCCGGACTTTGGACGTAATCAGCGCTGGGCGACCAACCCCGGCGTGCAGGGGAGCCTAAGACACGTTACATGGTGGGCATACAGGGGCAATAAGCAAAAGAGAACGACTTACGCGACGCTTGACACTTACGAGATCGACCAGCCTTACGAGACCGACGACTCGGATAAGTTACGAACGGGTTACGGATCGTTGTACTACGATTCACTATAGTGGTCAATGAGGGGAAAACGACGAACCGGCAGTGATCCAGCAGCATGACCACGGGGTCTAGACGCGGTACGGGCCACGCAGCGACGACGCAAGAGGCGACGAAAGGGCTCCGGAGGCTCAAACGACGGACGCGGCGGCGGATGCAGGGACAGTAGGGAGTGCTCGACAAGCACCCGCAGCTGAGACGGCGACGAGAGGCAGCGGTGACGCAGCACTCTTAGCCACTTTGAACAGGATGATCACGACGGTAGCTAGGTTGGAGGCACGGGTATCAGGGATGGAGACCGCTCGGGCATCGTCACGCCCAGTATCCATGCCATCAACCGGACCCACCAATACGCTGCGATCAATTGATACGAGGATCGTACCGCCGCATGCAGGTTCCTCGGCGTCCTCGAGACCATCGTCGGGTAGAGCGACGAGGAACAGGGCGAACTCGACACCAGCTAGCACGAGTGGAGGGCACCAGCACCCGATGGAAGTGGAGGTGGCGATAGCAGTGACGACAGCGACGACAGCGACGACAGCAGTAGTAGTGACGATAGCTACGATAGTAGCAGCGATGACGCCGAAGCTGGCAACGGTGGACGACGGCGGCGACGGAACCGACGCAGGAATCAACCACGACGCAGGCGCCAGCACCGGAAGAATGTGAAAGACTTGGTGTTGATGGCGTATAAGCCATCGCCGACGATCTCCGTCTCATCATGGATCGTTAGCGTGGACTTAGCGGTAGAAGGAGCGAAGATCTCTGGACGAGGCGACTGGACGGACAAGGAGCTCTACTTCATCGTTGGCAACAAGTTGCAGGACAACGCGGCAAGTTGGTGGGCTCAAATGAACCAGGAGCTCCGAGACGAAGACAAGACCTGGACCCACTTGAAAGCGGCGCTGATGCGGAGGTACGGTGAGCGGCCGGACCAGGCAATGGCTGAATGGCGTGTGTACCAGAGGATGATGTGGCCGGGAGAGACGTTTGCGGATTTTGCTGCCGGATTGCGGGCAGTCACGGGCCAGAACCACGTCAGTGAACATACCCTATTGGCACAGTTCTATCGCAATCTGGACAAGACGACGAGGATGTTGGTGAAGCAGGAACCGGCGCCTACAACGCTGGAGCAGGCAGTGAACAAGGCGACGGCTATCGGCGACCCGATCGAGAGCGTAGCGCGCGGGATGGTGAACATTGGCCAGCCCTGAGCGACGGCAACGAACGCGTTTGCGGTGCCTATGGACGGTACGACAGGGAGAGTTGCGATTATTCCAGGCGTTGGCACAGGAGCGGTATCGATGGCGGACATGTTAGCGGCACAGACGGGTACGGAAGGTGCGGAGATAGCATACTTCACCAACCCCCAGGGCGTTTATAACAAGTTCACAGGCACATGGGACGTCCCTGAGGGCAGGTTCTGGAACGGCAGGTATTGGCAGCCGTCAACGCGCAATCAGACGAGGACCCGAAGTGATGATCGCTCAAGTGGGAAGCGGCACAGCGGATACAGCAGTAGAAAGGCGAAGGTCGGACTGTTGCACGTGGCGACCGGAGTTCGAGTGAAGAGTCAGAACTCGAGGAAGCAGCA
>NW_003303745.1:635366-721569 GCF_000142945.1 Phytophthora infestans T30-4
CTAGAGGCTCCCATGAGTCCTCTATTGCCTTCAACCCATGCCGCCCTACAAGGATCTCGTAGGCTCGGCTCGTGTTGTTCCACCGATGCCGAAGTAGCTCGTGCACGCGAAAGATGATACCCTGAGCAGCCACGTGCTCCAGGAGCTCCTCAGTCACCTCGAGGTCCATGTCAGCGAAAAATTTGAGTCTCGAGACATGCATGTCAAACTCTACGGCAGTAACGAGGTGCTTCACCTTGAAGACGTTCTGCTGTTGTGCTTCGGTGACAGCGTAGGGTCCAATCCATGTGACGAGTAGCTTGCTCTGTCCTTTCGCAGCCACACGTGATCGCAGTACATAATCACCCACATTGAAGTTGACCACGTTATCATTTCGTGCATTTTCTTGTTCAGTAGTGTCTGCTTGAGGCGGGCATCTGCAACTTCCCTGTGCATGTCTCTCACACTAGCTCGTAGTTGAGCCAGACTTGACTCGATCTCGGCCGAGGTTCGAGTCGGTTGTACACTGGGAGTCACATTTGGTCCCAGGTATACAGCCTTCAGAGGCGAAGGGGGATCCAGTCCGGCGAACGGCTCACCCGGTGTCTTGCCTGCCAACGACGGTACGGCAGTGTGGTTGAGATTTGCCTGTACAATAGGAATTAGCCTTGGCCAGACCCTGTAGTTGAGGTTGTAGTCTAGGATAAGTACCCGCAAAACTTACCCGTTCCACACATCCGTTAATTCATGGACTGTAGGTCGGCGAAAAGATTTGCTTGCACTTCAACCTATTGCACAGCTCGTCGATCACTTTATTCTTGAAGTGAGTCCCATGGTCACTAATCCAGTTTTTAGGCACTCCAAATCTGCTGTGCCAATCCATGATGGCATCAGTCGCCACTACACTTGTTGAGGTCTCACAATTTACAAGCTCGCAGCATCGTCTTTGAGCATCTGTAGATACTGCAGGTCACCATAGGTTTTCACCTACGTAGAGAAAAGCCCAGTGTAGCTCTTGATTTCGCTCACTGCATCGGTAGGTTTCACTTCAGGGCCTTGGCACCACCTTCCCCCTTTTACATGATGGCACACGAGGCAGCTTGCCAGAAACCTGTCCACGCATAGTCGAAGGGAAGGCACGTAAATAATGCGGCCTAGGTGTGCCAGCATAGCATCCCGGCCTCGATGTCCTTGAGGGCCGCAGTGTGCGATAATGCACAAGCGGCGGAGCAGATTTGTTATTTTCGCTAGAATGTACAGTCGATTGGTCCTGCGTCGAATCCCGGCGTCACCTTTCTGCATGCGCTGCATCTCAGACTTGTCCCCGAGTTTGCGCTGGGCATCTGAACTGAAATCTAGGTCAGGCCATACAAAGCCTTCGGCGTCGAGTGGCCGTAGTGATAGACGATCATGTTGCTGCTGTACACGGGTTTGACCGTTGCGTATACTAAGGAGCTTGGTGGTCGAGCCCACCGAGTTACTATATCAGCCCATACGCTGTCCTCGCCTGCGATGTGGAAGATGTTGTATCGAAATTCATCAAGACGCATTGCCCACCTCAGTAATTTGCTACAGATATGTTTCTTCACATTGTCGCTCGGAGCGAACACGTTAATAAGATTTTTGTGGTCACAATATAGTCAAAAATCACGCGGGCGGAGAAGGGGGTTTGGCAGCTTGTCGCATGCTGCCACAATGGCAAAAGCCTCCTTCTCAATTACGCTTCTGTTAGCTTGCGATCCTGTAAATGTACCACTCAGACTGAGACGAGGACGATGATTTTGCTTATGAACAGGTTGATCTCTTTTTCATGTCTCCACGTCGGTCACTATCACACTCCACGCTTCGTCGGAAGTATCGGTGAACACTGAAAGTACTCCGTCTGGACCTGGATGCGCCAACATTGCAGCATCGGCGAGGCACGCTGTGACTTTATCGAAAGCAGTCGTTTGTTTCTTAGTAAAACTGACTGGTAATCGAGCTGAAACCCGCTTAGTTCGTTTTCCATTTCCCAGAGTCAGGTCAAGGCGCGTCTACAAAGCTTTCACATTGCCTGCATAGTCTACGAGACTGTCGCGCATCCAATTGCACGCGCACATAAGCTGCTCCAAATATCCCTTAGTAGACGGTAATGACATGGCAATGCCGCGATTCGCTCAAGGTCATGGCGAACGCCTTCGCCGTCAATAATCTTGCCGCACCACTTGACAGAACGCTGGAAAAGAGAGGACTTGGCTGCGCTCAGCTTAAGTCCGAGCTCATTCACCGGCGAGAACAGTTCGTCAAGTTTCTCCAAATACGTATATACGTCCTCTGCATACAGTAATAGATCGTCAATCCATGCAAGCAAGCGCTTGTAAAGCAGTTCAGCGAAACAGTGCTCCATTGTCCTCTGCAAATGCAGGGCTGCGTCACTACAACCTTGCGGAACGCGCGTGGGTGTGTAGACCTTGGCATCCGTCATGTAGCTCAGGATCTCTTGGCTTGCTTTGGCGAGAGGCAACTGCCAAAAGCCTTTGATGAGTCGTAAAGGCTAAAGAAAGACATTCCACGCACGCGCTCAGTTATCACTTAAGAATTGGCATGACACCCGCAATCGGCTCCGTTTCCGCATTAACGGGTCGATAGTCACTCGTCTGGCGAAACTCGTTCTTACCTGGCTTCTTGATCGGTAGAGCAGGGCACGCCCACCGAGTTAAGCCGTTCTCGAATACACATCCGAGACGGACCAACTCATCGTTAAACGCCTGCAGCAATTTCCGTATGTGAGGCGGGTACACTCTCGGCTTACACCGAAATGGGCGTAGCACCCTTCGTCAGTCGAATTTCCAATGGAGCAGGACCTTCGCAGATGGGTCTGGGCCATGTCGGATTCTCCATACATCGTACATATACACAATAGTTCGTAGTTTGTCCTCTTTGTCTTCTGGAAATTCGTTCTCAATCGCAGTCACGATCATGCCTTCAACAGCTTGGCGAACCTCCTCATCAGGTGTACAACCCGCTCCGAAAGCGTCCTCAACTGGTATTGGGTCGTTATCATCCGCTGAAGTCTTCTCAGCCAACTGCTCCAACTACCGATCAATATTGATGCCAATATCTGTGCGCTTTAATCTTCACGCATGGTTATTAGCACGTTTGCTATCGCAGCGCTCATGCATCTTGCGAAAAAGCTCTTTCTTCTCATCACTGCTCGCAATCGGGCAGCGAACAGGCCAATGATCGCCTTTATACTTAAGACAACCGCATCTTTTTTCAGAGCACGCTTTTTTGGCCCTGCTTGTTGCTCGTACTGATGTCTTTTTTAATTAATTTACCGCCATGCTCGACCTTAGGGTACTTAGCAGGAGGCTGGTTGGTATTGCTCTTCGTCTGTCTCTCCTAGCGCTTCGTCTCACTTGGGTCTCGGCGACGTGAACGCTTGCGGCGCTGGAAGTCACGGTCCTGTTCAAATGCCTTTTCAAGTATCAGCTTGAACAGCTCCTTCTCATCTTCTTTCGCTGTCCGAGCTTGGTACTTAACGACGGCTGTCACCTCTTCACAAAGGCTGCGAGGCTCAAGTGCTTCAATCAATAGCTTGTATTTAAGCCTCTCACCCTCATTTCCAGTAAAAAGGATTACCAACCTTGTTCAGCGATGAATTCACGACTTCGGACGAAAACTTGCATCATTCTCTCCTTCACGTCACTTTCCTTTATGTCGATGACGACATTTTCTTTTAAAAAGGGCGGCGACGTACGGAACAGCGTTGTTTTTCTACTGACGCAATGGTCTCGTCGATCTTCGCCAGGATGAAGTCGTCGGTGACGTTAGCAACGTCGACGTCCCACCATGCAGTTAGAAGTCGCTTGTCCAACTACTCCTTAACACTGATGTAAGGAGACGCGATCACGTACGGGTGCGGCACGACAACAGAGTGACGAAGAACGGAGTGGCGTGCGCGAAGGCAGGTAGCTGCCGGATCACTGTAGGACGAACAATGAAGAGAACGACGACAGCTGGTTGAAGTACCGCGGGCCAGACCCGGGATCTTTTGGGTCGACACAATGGTGTACGGCCAGCGGAAGACATAGAACGGAAAATGGTGCGGAGAAGACAGTACGAAATCTGCGGCGTAGAGCAGAGGACGAATTCGGCGGTGAAGAGCGCGGAACGAGAAACAGTTGCGGCGACGGGGGACCGAGTGCCCAGTAGCCGACCGGACGAGATACAAACGCCAGTGAGTGACTTGACCCGTGAGTCAAGCGCGCATTGGACCAGACGAACGCCAGCGAGCGACTTGGCTCGTGAGCCGGGTGTGAGTTGGACCAGACGAAACGAACGCCAGCGAGCGACTTGACCCGAGCGTCGAGCGCGAGTTGGACCAGACGAGCGAACGGACGGACTTGGTGTACCGCGGCAACAGAGTTTGGTGAGTGAGCGGCAAAAGGAGCTGTGGCTCCCCTGTGAACGGCGCATATAGCGGTACCTCGAGGGTGCGCCGAGCTTGAGTGTCTAGTAGCAGGACAACTGGTCATTCGGGCGCAACGGCGTCAACAGACTGAGTCGTAGGGCATTAGGTAGGACGATTGCATTTGATTGAGTAGCTGAAACGAAATAAAGTAGGTGTTCCTGTCTAAGAGGCAGACACCGGCGCGGAGCACGAATAGACTCCGTCGGCCATCCGGACTTTGGACGTAATCAGCGCTGGGCGACCAACCCCGGCGTGCAGGGCAGCCGAAGACACGTTACACTGACATGAACTTCGGCCATCTTGGTCGGGTCGTTCTTGCAGCGCATGGCTACTTTGGCCCCGTACTCACTGCGTAGCTTGCGTCACTGGACGAGATCTGCATCCGAGGTGCTCTTAAGTTAAGGTGCTGCGAGGGGCATGAACAGTGTCATCGGCACTGTAGACGAATCTCTCGCTGCGGTACTAGCCGGTGAATCGGTCGTCGGGTTGCTCCTGCTGTACGATTGTTTGAATTAATGCAAGATTGGTCATTTTGGCAAATACTAAAACTAAGTAGTTTACTCACACAGCGAAGCGTTTCAGGCTATTAAATCAATGACAATTTATTTCAGTCAAACATGAAATACTCTCCCACCCCACCCCCACCCACCCACCGCGCAAAATGTGCTACGCTAACGGGACCTCTTCCAGAAATCAGTACAAACCGTCATATGTTTCGCTCCTAATTTAGCATTTGTTGAGGTATAAATAGAGGTCCAAGTGGACACCTACCATTTTATTAAAACATCAACTTTTGCAAATCATTTGAGTCTATTATACCCAATTGCGGCTTAGCAATTTTATCTAGAGAGGGCAAATCCGCCCAGTAGCTAAAGGGTGAATAACTCGGGATCTGTTGATGATCATTTGGATATATTGAGCTTCGTGCGTGGGTTGACGAGCTACCGTGCGACTCAGCTTCGTTCACCAGTCTTCATTTTGCCTTCTTTTTGGTTGCGAACTTCATGATCAAGTTGATCATTTTTGCTGCAGCGGTCGCACTTACTACCCAATGTGGCTCTAATATAGCTGCAGACGACAGCTGCGTGCCGATAGACTTCACTGCCGAGAAGACAGCGTTTTCTGACTTAAATGCTGGAATCAAGACAGCCAAAACGGATAGACTTCTGGGCTCTAATCTTGGAAATCACGACCCTTTTATTCGAAGCAAAATCCCGCTCCGGTTCAACTATAACTTTAGGCTGAGGATGCTGACGTTCTCGACCACCATTGAATCGCTTAATATCACCGGTCTTACAAGTTTCACCCCGCAACATATCCATGCGATTTCGCCGAACTCCGTTTTAATTGAAGCTTCCTCGAATGGCGAGGTTATTGTCGACATGGCGTGGTTGAAGCGATGGACAAGCCTGTCACAGCCCACTTGCAGTTTGTGCTGAAGCAAACAACGATTTCTATCGAAGTATGTACGCGTGCGCGTCGGACGTATCTAGCTCAGTCGGATCTTCAGACTGACTTGGAAACCGCGACTACAAAAAAAGACTATGCGATCACTACGAAGGAGGTGCTGACGAGGTTCAAGGACGCGTCCGTGAAATCATTGTCTTTCGACTTCAAGTCGATGTCGAGTTTCAATTTAAGCTTCGATAGTTCTAGTTTCGCTTTGCGCACTCTCCTGCGACTCATTCCAAATTATAGAGCTGAGTACTTTAACACTGAAGACATCATCAAGAAACAATTCGTGGAGATGATAACCCGTCGTGCTCCCAAGCTGCTAAACTACCTCATCGATGACACACGCTGAAACCTTCGTTCGGAGCGACGTGTCTGTTCGAAAAATAGTTTGGAGCTTGCAGATTCAACCATGAGGGTCGTTAGAAGTAATTCAGTTCGGAGTCCGTCCGAATGACAATGCACGAGCTTGCTTTCTACTTCGGAGAAACTAAAAGCCATGCTTTACATGTCAATGAGTGAGGATATAAGATCGGCAGAGCTTAAACCTCCGATCTATCTCGGTCCCTGACGCAAGACAAAATGATACTTACGAACCTAAGTACTCTAAACGAAAGCGGGGTGTCTCCTCTGTCTCTTGAGGTCCCTTACAAGCTACCTAATGCTTAAAACTGAAGAAGTTCTCTGTTAAAAGAGAGAACTTCTTCAGTTTTAAGCATTAAACGTATTTCTCATTAAAAATAATGCAAGATTGCGTAATTGTCATTTTTCTTGCACCACTATACACTCTGTATACACCGGCAGCTTTCACGATGGACGCGGCGAAGGCACTTGAGGAGGAGGATCTGGAGACCGAGCCGGACCAGTTTCTTGCAGACCTGCCGCCCTCTGGCCGTGCCGAAGGGCTGACCTCTTCGTCGTCTTCCGGTCTACAGCCGACGCCGTCCGTGTCGTCGTCCGGCGCCTCAGAGCTGCAGGAGCGTCGTGCCCAGGTCGGAGCAAGTCCGTATTTGGCCCCGTTCACGCCTAGTGGGTCCCCTCCGCGGCCAAAGACGCCGTCCACCACCGGTGGACGCTCCTCCACTAACAGCAGTCGAGGCGCCAAGCCTCAGCTCGTGCCTATGGGTCGAGGAGCAGTCGGAGGAGCCTTCGGAGCAGGCCCAGCATTACCCCGAGACGACGTGGTGAAGCATTTGCCACCCAAACTGCTCGAGACGTTGGTGGACGTCGTGCGGACGTTAGATCAGCTGGCGGACGGCGTAGCGGACTTCCGGCCAGACCAGTTGGGCTTCCTCAGCGACAAGGCCCAGCGATATGTGGAGCTGCTGCAACAGGCAGACAAAGCGGCGGCCGAGTACAGTGCTGATATCCCCTTGCAGGTGCTGAAGATGATGGAAGACGGCTCCAACCCCGAGTTCTTCACAAAGAATCAGCTGGACAAGTGTCAAGAGGAGAGCGGACAGACTGCAGCCAAGGTCGAGACCCTCGCGATGCTAAAGGGGGCGCTGCAGACCGGACTGGACGAGCTCAAGTGAAGCAAACTCGATTATACGCCCAGAGAATGCTTAGGTTGGAAAGAGAAAATATTTACAAAGTAAGACGCCGGATTCTGTGGGTGTTCATTAAAAGGAACTACTTCACGCTTTAACGCTACTGTAGTACTTTAGCAACAACACGTTTGGTTTTAATCTCGATTTTGGTTCAATCAAGGTGTGTGGCTTTCTCGTGGCTGACCTTTAGAGGCTAAGCGAGTTACCGTCACTTGATCGAGTTTTCGAGTTTAAAGCGCCTGGCCATCGCCATCACGCCGCAGCTCGAGAGGATGCCAAATAGGACGACACAACGTCACCATGCTGAATTTGCTCGTCATCAGCCCAGACCTATTTAAATGGAGTCAACGGAGTTTGTCGTTTGAAGATCTTGAGCTGCATGACTGGCCCTATTGCGGACATGCCAGCAGCAACTTGTCTCGATGCAGCTCCATTCTCGAGAAGTATCTCCACACAGCCAGTGTTTAAAGCGTTTTCAGCAACTTGTCCGCCCCTATACGACAGAACGCGAGAAGTGGCTTGGCTGCGGTCAATGAGAACTAACATGGCAGAAACACTGACGCAAACGTATCCAATCGCCCAGCATAACGTTGCAGTCGCTTTACTTGGGACTCCACATTCCCAGGCGTGTGTCGAACTGCATCCGGAGGAACTTATTGTAGCGCACAAGGTGTCGTCTGTCATGTGTCTTGACTGCTTCATCAACGCCTAAGATTGCCAGCGGCCACACACCCAACGTTACATGCCTTTTCAGCTTTTTTTTTTTTTACTGTAAGCCCAGAAAGTGCAAGCCACCGACTGGCTCACAAAATGCCACAGAGTGACTCCATCAGCACCAACGATCCCCGCACGGAGCATACTCAGAGCAACCTGGAAGCACAGCAGAAAAAAGACATGCTGTCACCACTCACATGACGTTTCGGAAGGGAGAAAGCTCAAACATACTCTCGCATCGATACAGATATCCACAAGACGAGGTCAACATGCAGACGCCAATCAGCAGCAGCGTCCCAGCTTCAGCGCGATCCACCGCAGCCGAGACGACAGCTGGTCTCGGCATCATCGTCACTAACTCGCTGTCTACATGTAGTACGAAATCCGTCCATCGATACTCACAAAACTGTTCTCCAAAGGCGCTCGGATCAGCAACGTTCAATGCTTGCAGAGAAAAGCCCAGCAAGCACTCGAACACGGCGATAGATAGCAACACGGAAGGCACATGACAAAATAAGCGACTAGCCGCGGCAGATCCTCTTCAGTATCAAACTCTTCGTTCTTGCGTGGAGTCTTCTTTATGATGCATTTCTCGCTTGCAGACGCAAGCATGGACAGACCGAGGGCAGGCACCAAAAATCCACAGCAGCCAGAAGACGGAGGCGCACGAAAGCTGCGGCACGTGCAGGAACGGAATTGAGTAGGACGCAAGGATGATCGTGGCGATGAAAAGCTGCGAGACGAACATGAACGTTTTCACCTGATGGAAGCTGGAGAGCATTCGTCGTCCCAGTCGGATAATCTCAATTAGATGAGCCACACTCGCAGTCCCATCCGTAGTTGCATTATCCTTTTCCTTGCCGTCAGTGGCCTCAGAGCGTGCCTTGTCTTGGCTGCTAGCGTCATCCGGAGCACTCTTGAGACGAAAAACACACGCCAGGGTGTTGAGAATGTGACTGAGTTGGACATCCTCGTCAGAAAGCACAGGAAGCTCCTTCCCGTGCGGAATCGGCTCGTCGAAGAAAGCGTGGACACCACCCTGCAAAGCTACTGCCAAATCCGCCTTCGAGAACAATGGCGCGTTGCTTTCCTTTAGTGACGAGCCAACGCCCATGACAACCTCGTGATTCTCCTGAAAGATCGAGATCATCTCGCTGATCGTGTCCGGCGTGCTGTCCGTGTAAGGCGACACCGGCAACGGGACGTTATCCACCTCAGCCAGATGTCGCTTGATCGCCTCAACTCCGTGCGGTAGTCGAGCCTTCACGTCCCAATCCGAGTAGTTCGCTGTCATGCGATGAGGGTCTGGGCCGTCACTTTCCAGCGGACGCAGCAAGATTGCCCAATTCCAGTTCGTCTCGATTCCCATTTTCTCGGCGAGTAGTTCCTGCGCATGTTACGCGGCGAGAAGTACACGAAGCGAACCCCACACGCGTTCAGGTCTTCGATAACGTCAGGCGTGTGCTGCTTCGGTTGGACGCCAGTCGCAACCATTCCCAAGAAGATCTGGTCATCCTGCCAACGCCAGAGCATAGAATCCTTCTCAACAGCGCTTGTTTCGGATGGATGCAGCCCCACAGACGACTCTAGGTCGCTAGTTGTGAAGTTTCTAAGTCTTTTCGAAGGTGGAGTGATTTGGCCGCTTGGAGGAGCCCCAGCGGACTTGGCTGCTCGTACTCCAGAGATCGATTCTTGGTCTAGCGACATGTTCACGGAGTCTGGGGAGGCCAGCTTTTCACGGTCTTCAACGTCGAAGATATCTGGCGGCGCAAACGCTGTGGCTTTCAAGATCGACGCCATCGCACTATCGATACCAGATAGACGCTCGTCTTGGCGTGGGTATTTATTGGACGTCTTTGTGTATTCGCTTTTGGTGGAGACTTTCTCAGGTGTTTCTTCCTCATTAGACCCATCACCCACATCCTGCTCCTGCTCGTGGCTTGTGCTTTCTTTCGGTGCCAAGATGTCATCGAATGAGCCGAAGATGGATGCAGTAGCCGCGGCTTCCGCGACATTCAAGACCAGTGGCGTGTTCAGCGACGCAAAGCTCAGCCAGATCCCAACAGAGTCCGATCGCCACGAGCACCAATACGGAATACAAGGTGCAAATAGAAATGGCCAGCTGTCTCGCTTGTGCCTGAAGCTTCTGCGTCGGCGTCACGGGTCTGTGTATCCGGAACAAGGCGTCTCCAGCTTCTCAAAAATTCGCATCGCGCCGCACAAATCCAGCAGCATGGGAGGATCAAACGTCGCTGTGCATCTCGTCGTGTCGTTCGCGTGTCTCCTCGTACAGGACGGCAGCTGGGAAAGACTCGCTCCCATCCCCTTCCACTGGTCGCACTTCTCCCGGGGCGATACCTCCACTCATCAAGCCTACGACGTCTCCTTCTACCAGCAAATTCATAGGTAGCCGCTGCCACTGACTGTCTCGATAACACGCGACGTAGCTGTTGGAGGGCACCAGCACCGTCGGCTCCGGTCCGCTGCCCAGCCAAATGGGTGGACGCTGGTCCTCTTTCTTCTTGTCACTATCTCTCTGCATCTGCTGTACAGCCACTCGGGCTCTCTCAGCCATCTCTGCATGGTGTCAACGCTTCTGCGCCATGTCGAGCAGCACGTTGCTAGCTGCTGCGGCCACCAGGAAGACTCCTTCTGCCACTGCAGCCGAGCCTCGATCCGTCTCCATCTCAGTGAAGCGTCTTGCTGCGCCAGTGAGTCGGTAGGCGGCACACAGGGTCAGCAGTAGGGAGAAAGGGTCTCGGAATTCGGTTGTGACGTTGGACGAGCTCTCTTTGGCACTACCTAAGAATGTCCCCCGTTCTAAAATTTAGATCTCAATATCTCCAGCTTGCAAGTAAGGCGTGAGGCCACCAGGCACAACACACATCGAACACTTTTCGAAGAGCACTTAGCTTTCACAGCCTTCGATATGTGGGCTCCCATGCTGTCCCAAACCAAGCATTTACGCTCACCGTGCATCACAAATGGAATAGCCACATCAATCCACTTTTTGAGCAGCTCGCTATCAACCCAAGCTCGGGGTTGGTGTGCCACGAAAGTCCAGTAGCGACATTTGCTTCTCCCGGCCTCGCGTGCGTCCGAATTCTTCCCGAAACGAGCTCTGCGGAGTACTAAGCCCGCTCATTGCTCGAGGGGGAACACCCATCGCATCAGCATGAAGAAGAGCGTGGCCATCCACTGTAAATTGGCCTTGGAGGTCTTCCGGGTCCAGCCGTTAGGTGCTCGCTACCTGCAGCATCGCAGCTTTTATCAGCACTCTGCTCGTCGTCATGTTTGGCTTCAACTTGCTCGGTCTCATCGTTGCAGAAGTATTCATCAATAGATTTGTCTACGACTACGTTCTCTTCTGGGGGGGGGGGTTAGCAGCTCTCCGGCGAACGTCAGAGCTTTTGTGTGTAAGCGTGACATCATCACGTCAAGCTCATCGGTGATGACATCCACCTCTTCAGGACTCTCGTATTCACAACTATGGTAATCCAGAAGACCCGTGTGCTTCCAGCAGTTCACAGAGGCTGATGGGGGTATTGAATTCCAGCACAACACGCTCCATATCAGGGGGTTGCACGTTCACACCGTACAATTTTGCAGCCGTGGCAAGGTCCAAGCCGCCTGTAACGTCTCTTAAACGCAGCGATTATACCTGTGTCCAGAGGTTGCCGCTTGCCCGTAGTATTTGGTGGCAAGAATACTATTTTTGTGTTCATCAACTGCGACTCGTCGTATCCCAAATGGACAGTGGTGCTATCCAAAATAAGCAGGCACTTCCGGTTTTGCACCCTAAACTTCGCGTCCAACTCCTTTAACCATTTAGAAAAATAACCCGAGTCATCCAGACCTTGACGCTATTGGTGTAGTGGTATGTGGCCGCTGTAGTCTTACTGAAACATCGCGGCCCTTTCGACTTCCCAATGAACAAAGGCGGGAGACTTTTGCAGCCAGCCGTTAAAAAAATGGGGGAGGGAGCTTTCAATTCCCAAAATCGAGGCTTCACCCGTCACTGTCACGCCCTTTTCTTCGCACCACGAACTAGCGCCGAATCGAGCGCCTGAAAGTGAACGTGGGATCGTGACTTTAGCGAAAGCTCCTCCACCGAAACTGCTTCTAACTCCTTGCGCTGCTTTAGAATCTTCGAGATCACTGATTGAGACGGAAGAAGAGGGAGACCAATTACGTGTTGAGCCCATAGAGCGATATCACGCTGACTTTCATTTGGAAACTCTTGCCTTTGGCGGTATATCACCAACCGCTGAGCGTTGCTAAGCCCGCTACGGGTTGATGACTTGGTAGGTGAGGGCATCTGGCAAGGACGAGCAAAATTGTCGAGTGTAAGTGGCTCTTTTTGTGGAAGCTCACTTGTGATTGGAGGGCTAGCCACGCTGGGAGCCACCAGTAACCTGAACCGCGTCGTCAACCACCAGCATTCATGTAAAATCGTAATATGCACATAGTGATTTTGAGAGAAGCGTAAAAGAATCTCGCTTCGATTTCAATCACTCGCAAAATGATATCTAGTTTTTTGGTAACGTACTCCATTCAGTAATCATCAACAGAAACGGTGTCTGAATTCGTAAGACTGGTTTCTTACGAAGGATTAACTACTGTGATTGGGCAATTTAGAGACAGTCGTACATGCGCCGGTGGCGGCGGCAGTATACCGCCTCTACAAATTCATCAGCTTGCTTGTCGCTGCCGACCCGCATACTATGCCCCTCAACGTCACAAGCTGCAATAAAAACTAACCTAAATGAGATTCGTACCTGAACCATAACCAACAAACATCCAAAACCCGAGTCAGTCAGCGGGGTCGAAAGCAGTGCGGAAGTGCTAATTAATGCAAGTGTACAAAACCATCCATTCGTCCTAAATGAGTTATGATCTAAGTGACTCGATTGTATTTGGTAAATGTAAGCGCATAGGCGCGGAAATGGACAAAGAACACCCAGCAATAACGTTATACGTTATAGCCTTACCGGTATTTGTTAATCATCTACGAGCTGTCGTATCATACGATTCGTATGAACTAGGCTACCAGTATAACCACATTGCTAGAGATACAGAGGTGCTTGTTGCGACCGTCTTGATCGCCGTAAGGATGACGACATTTGATGGACGTGTTCCGAATTAATCATTGTACTGGAATTTCAATACGATATTTTACAATAAATTATTTAATTTTGAGATGCCAGATATTACTTTCAATAACTTATTTTCACATGGTCTTTCCCATTTTTTTCCATGTTTTAGCTTAAAAACCTTTCTTATGGAAAGCTTATGTTGGCAGGAATTATTTATTTTCGCTGAAGATTTCAGAAGAACAATATCTTTTTTTTCAGGGCTGTGATAATATTATTGCAATGTTATTATCGGAACACCTGCGTGAGTCCCTTAGACAACGTGTGCTGCTACCTGCTGATCTCGGTGGTTCACCAGTTTTGGCAGCCCTTCACTCTCGTGGTGGCTGTGGAAGTCGTGACGAAGATGACATATAGCATCTTGCCAATAGCGCCATGGCAGTCATGACCACAGTGATCTTGACTGCAATATATTGTAGCTGGAGTGATAACGCGTTGGCCTCAGAATCCTTCTCCTGAGACCTACGCCTATCGTTGGACTAACCCGCGCAACCGGGCCAACGTCGGAGGCCACAGTCATCGCAGCTTATCACCGTACGGGTACCGTGGACAGCGTTGACATCCGGGTGTATCGTTATAAAACTTAATTTATTAGCCGTGTTGTGGTATCTCATTCTCCCGGTTTATATTTCGGCCAATGAGCGTAGAGTAACCAAGCGTAGTATGTAGCCATAGAAGGGATGGTACCCTTGTAATGGTACAGCTCTAAACAGACTTGCCGACGGTATCACTACAAAGAGGATTGTCTGTTGTCGAATATTTTGCTGATCATAATCACCGGTCAGCACATCATCATCTGCAGAGGACAAGAGGAAGATAAAGATGTCACTTTGCTGATCATAATCACCGGTCAACACATCATCATTTGCAGAGGACAAGGACCACTGCAAGGAGGAAATTGATGTCAGTTCTGCTTTTGCCTAGGACGTGCATGCACACACAAATGAACAGCTCGGACCTGGACTCACTTGACGGCGTAGGCGACGTGACTCTGTCTGACATCGTTGCACTCTTTGGTGCTCTTGAAAACGATATATCCCATAAATATCACAATGAAGCCACTCGCCGTAATCATACCACATTTAAGCCGCAAGTATCTTCAAGAACTCGTCCGAGAGCAAAAAAATCATCGAGTAAACCCCCTAAAAAGCGAAAGCACAAACCAGGTTACTCCACGCAGCTTCTACACCGAAGGAAGGCAGAAGCAGTTAACCTCACCAGACAAATTCCTATCCTGGAGGAGTGGCTGGAACGAATAAAAAATCCTCACGCTGTCGACGATAAGCGCGAAACTTCGACCCAGCAGCAGAAACAGGACGTCAAATCGTGGGCAACGACTGCATTGGAAGAGTTTCGCCGTCGTCGTACGGCTGAGACCGTCAACAGAAACCTCAAGGCTGCTCAGGCAGTGTGTATCAAGCTTGGCAAGGCCATGCTCGGAGTCAATAAAGAAGAATCTGCGTTAAACGTACGTGTCCTTCTCGTTCAAGAAGAGTTTACTAAAAACTAATATTTCGCTCTCACTTTAAAAAAATAGGAAAAGAAGTACGTGTTTACGAAGCCGCCAACAGCTCGAACTGCACTGGCGCCCCAAGATAAGACCCTCATGCCGATCGAACAGCTCGCCCAAGCCGTACCGCAACTGTACTCGCTGTCCGAGACTGTGTTCTCTAACAAAGTTATGACGTCTTTTGGTTGTCGCATGGAGTCGAGTCTCGCGGCAAGATCATTGAACTCGTCGCGCGAGTCCCAGCTGACAGCTCAATGAAGCAGGTTAGCGACATCCTTTGGCAAGATGTCAAGAATCTCAGCCGTTTACCTGACAAATCATACCGCTACGTACGTCCACGTATAAATCGAATACTCATTATCTGGCCACTCATATTTGTGCCTCTACTTGTATAGATGAATGAACGAGGGCCTGACGCCGTGGCCAAGAGCTTTGACCTAGCCATCCAATGCCCCGGCGACACGACTGCGAGTCACGGTATCGAATACTTGCGCAAGTTTGAGGAGAAAGATCGCATCGTTCATATTCGACAAGCTAAGCTGCTTCTTCCTGGAGGTTCACAACTATGTGGTCACGCTTGAACAGTCATCTCGAAAACTACAAGGCAGCAGTGTGACGTGCGGTTTTACTTTCAAGTCTTTGTCGAGCGCCAGGAAGGCTCTTTTTGGCGGTAAAAGACGTGGAGTTTATTCAGACCGAGATGCTGAACACGTGGGCGATGAAATTGTGCTCGGATTGGCAGTGGCAACAAGAATTGGTGGCGGGGAACCTTGCGCCTACATTGCCACTGTAAGCGATACTAAAATGATACAGAGATTGATATCGATGCTTTACTCTAAAGAAGTTTTGACGATGTCTGCGTTTGAGTTATTAGTTGTGCGTGCAATTTGATTTGGTATGCTCACGAGCTTCGCAATCACGTGCTTGCACACCCTGGCTAAGTATGGCTGATGTGGACGTTACCTCCTTGACTGAAGCACTCGGTCTTGCCGGATTTCTACCAGGTGCACGTGATATTATAGGTACTCCCTGTTCATGTACTCTTCGTCATCGTTGAGCGATATCAGCGATATCGAGAGCACTGAAGAAGATAATAAACCACATTTAAATAAACAGCGTTGTGTATACTAAGTGAGATACTTAAGTATTGGATCCAATACTTCAGTAGCTTGTGGACTTTTAATGATTTTTTCTAAAGCTCCATGTCGCCAGGAATCGTAAGGCGTACCCAAGCTTTTCAAACCGTGCCATCCGCAAGAACTATTACACGTCTAATTCAACTCAAACAGCAAGATCCGGGTTATCAAAACTGGAGTACCGGTATACCGGTATAGAACTGTTGACGATAAACTCCATCAAAGTTCCTTCGCGACAACAGCAGGGAGTACGGTACAGTACTCAGAACCACCCAGTGAGCGCTCTTATGTAACAAAAGGTGACTGACATTTATGCAGTCTGTCGGGCCTTTATGTGGTCAGGCCGCACAATCACCAATCAACTCGTAATCACGTGAGGACGAGTACAGTACCTGCTGGAGCGTATATCAAACGCCCCCGACGACCCCATTCAACACCACGAAGAAGAACGTCATTTACGACTCGAGCGAGTAGCGATACATGTGGTTCACCTTGCAGAGCTGACTCATCAAGAAGTACATCATACTCGCTTCATTGGCCACAGGGCGCTAGACCTCTCGAGCGACGTTAATCTCGCGCTCGGCGTCTTTGCCTTTGCGCAATGCGATGCCGACATCAATCCCTGTGATTTTCGTCCTCCAGACCTTTGATCAGCGGGACGTCGGACAAAATGTTGCTGCAACATTAAATGAGACGCACAGCAATGGCGCTGTAGCTCATGATCGTGTGGGGGTATTGAAGGAGGCGCTGCGTCGGACCATCTTCTCCATGGTCACGAGAGGTCTCTATGAAGAGCACAAGCTGCTGTTCTTGGTAGCGCATTTTTCACGATAGAGGTTGCCATCAAAGCGAAAAAAAATCGAAAGCGCCCGCAGCGATGACCAGCTTGTACCTGAATCGATTGGAAGACATGGCAGAGGCGACTCTGTCCGACATCATCGAGCCGGACGCTGCTGCAAAACATCGTCCGGTAAAGAAGCCAGCAGCGTCCAAACCTGCGAGGAAACGAAAGCACAAGCCAGGCTTCGACCGAGCTTTTGCATCGAAGGAAGGCAGAGGCACGCGAACTGAGTCGGCAAATTCCTATCCTGGAGGAGTGGCTGGAACGGATAAAAAGACCTCGTACCAAAAGCGCAGGTCGAGAGTTGCCGACTCAAGATCAAGAGCAGAATCATGAGGTCGTGGGCGACACTGCACTAGATGGGTTCCTCAAACGTCGTATGGCTGAGACCATCAACAAGAAACTTAACCCCTCTGATACCGCAAATGGAGTCTCTGAACGTGCAAACATTACGTCGTAACTTACGACGTCCTAATAACAGCATTATTGTATAGGGGCGTCCCTTTTGCCGTAGGATACATCGGCGACGGTGAATAAAGTTTTGAAGTGTTTGGTCTTCACATGTCGTATACTTACGACCTCTTCTAAACGCCAACGCATAGAGAAGTCTCAACTTACGACTTCTACTAAAGCCTGATTCAAGAAATGTACTACCCACGTACAAAATCAATTACATAAAACAACGACACTCGAGATACTACAATCAAACCCCCGTTTTATGGCGTTCTCAAACGTTAGCTACATATGCAGTTTCGCCCTCGTCATCAGCATCGTCCTCCTCTTCCCGCAACAACTCACGGCGTGTTTTCTTGCGCGCTCCAAACTTGGCCGGACGTCGAAACACAACTCGTTTCCCAAGTGACTCAGGAATTGATTTTCACACTCAAAATCTTCATGCCAAATCTGGAAGCATGTTTTCGCGATTCCATTGTACTCACGCCGAGCTTTCGGGCAGAGGAAAAATTTGGCCTCGCCGCTGGAGCAGTCTTCACAGTAGAATGTCGTCTGGAAAGATTTTTTTCTTTCACCGCGAAGAAGTGCGCATACCTTACACGCACGCTGTCTACGCTTTTGAACGCCGGACACAATGACCCAGTCATCGTACTGTTTGTGGATGTGCTGTGGGAGGCGACGACGTTTTCGCCTGGAGGGAGCGGATGACTGTGGAGTTGCTATAGGATCCAAGTCGAAATCTTCGGGTTTTAACTGCAGGAGCTGGTTGTGGAGGACAGCCATCCACGCAGCACGAGACATTGGCGCAATTCTCGCGGCCCGGCATACCTCCTTCTGTGTGATAAAAGCATTCACGATCGCCAGATCTAGGAAGCCTAAAAATAAGGACTTGTAGTACTTTCGAAACCGATAAGCCATTTGAATTGAGAACGACTGCAGGCGGAGTTGATCATGAATATCAACTCCGCCCATCCACCGCTGATAATCGGTCACTAGCTTGGGACACTTCACAGTAATCGCCCCAATTTGCTTCACATTGCGCTAAATCGTATCCTCCTCCATCGATGCACCCGTGGCCAAATAATGGACTGGCTTTCTATCCCACCAGTGGCACGCAACCATTGTAGGTGCTGCCTCGCAGCGCGAGAACGTAAAGGTTCCTCTCTCAACTCCACGAGGCCGCGTCCGACGGCCTTCAACGACTTGACGTTCAAATCCAATGCGGTTCGTCATGATAGTTCCGACGACGTAGATAGACATACCGAGGAGCTGTAAAGCCAGCGCTACGGACGAATAATACCGATCGACAACGACCATTCGAAATCCACTAGAGCAGTCGCCAAGTAAAATTTTCATGTTGCGAATGACGGCAGCCGCACCCGTCTTGTTGTCGATAGTGGTGGATTCTCCGTGTGTTGATTCACGGGCTCCAACATAGACCTCAAACCTAAACCAGTAAGTTACGACGTTAGCTTTTCAGAATTGCTAGAGATGTCAGAAGTTACGACTTTGAAAAAAGGATACTAACGCACCTGTGGCAGTAAGCTGTCTTTGAGTCGCAAACCATAAAAAGTTTGGTACCGTACCGATGAGGTTTATCTGACATAAACATCCGCGTAGTGTTCCGCCGAGACGTTGCTGGTAACACACCTTCATCGAACGAAAACACTGCCGGCAATGTCCAGCCAGATTGGAAGCGCTGCTGCAGGATATCGACGACCGGACGCAGTTTCCACAGTTTGTCTCGAGTGCGGGGTGCATTGTTGTTTGTGAAGTGTAGATCACGTAGGATAGCTGTACATCGGTTGCGTGGCATATATTTGCCAAAGGTACCAGCAGGTAAAGCTCCGTCACACGCCATCGCCCAGTGCTTCGAAAACCGTTGCTTGTGGGGGCACAACATGTGCGCAACAAGCAGCCCGATCACGTGCAAGATTTCGCAGGTATCGTACGCCTTCGCAGCCCTCAAACGCCGTCGTATCTGCAAAAGTGTTTCTGGTGACGCGATACGGTTGTTACGCCTCTGGCTTGAGCGTATTTTCTTGGCTTCTGAGTCAATGTTCTGGGCTCGATAGCGGTTGGTTTCAGTCGCGATGTCGACCCACAACTGCTTAGGCATGAAGTAGAACAGCAACCCTAGTGGTGTAGCTGCCATTTCCCGTAGCTCGTGCGTAGGAGCTGCTTCGTCACTTGAAAGCCCCTGGTAGCTCGGTCTACCACTTTCGAACAGAGAGGACGGTTCACTCCACTTCGTCAGGCGCAAAGCATCCTTGTCGATGTTGGCAATGGAGAGAGTCCCACCAAGAGAAGCTACAAATGCCTCGTCAACTAGTTTCAGCTCATCATCCGGAAGTTCGTCGTCGTCTTCAACATGTTCTCTGCGCTCTACCACATCGTCCTCTTCACAGTCATCACCACCATCATCGCTGGTGCTAGATTCCATACACTCGAAGTCATCGGAGTGTTCGTCTTCTTGTAGTACATTCACATCGTCCGCTCTAACGTGGACAGCGGGTGGAGACGTATCCACACGTTCCACATCATCCTGCTTGCTCTCGTTGTCCGAGAACTGGACATGTCCTTCTGATTCAGCTTCCGACAGCATTCGCCGGAACGCACCAACAACGACATCTTCGTCGGATAACCCGATCTGACCAGGTAACTGTTGCGCTATGTCCGCAGCCGGTGCAGCCACTCCTGTATCAGGCCCGGCATTCTCCTCGTTAGCATCACTGCTGCCGTCAAACAGGGCATCCAGCGTAGGCGCGGACAACATCAGAGAGCAGTCAATTTGAGAAGGACGGACGTTTTCGTCTGACTCCTGTCCGTTGTCGTCACTGCTTTCGTCCAGATTGATCAGCCCAGACGAAATGGCATATCTAACAACCGCGTCCTCGCCTTTGAGCATGTTAACAGTTAGTACTTAGATATAAAACCCTTCCAAAGATTTGCTTACCAGTGAACATGTTTGTCCCTTCAACCATCTCCTGCGAGTCACGATTTGGAGCGAAGTACATCCACTCCGTAGCAAGCCGCGTCGGTCTTTTCGACGTCCACCCGACCACGCGGAGCTGCCGCCAAAGATGCCTGAAGTCTACCGAACGCGCCACCGCAGCATCTTTTGTCACCGTACTCGTTCGCAACCTCGCCATTTATCCACTTGCGTGACAGAGCTCCAATTTCCAAATGAGCACGTCTGGAACCGTGGAGCCACTCATCACTGGGTACGGATCAGCATTTCCCGCATAACCCTTTCCACCGCCCGTTTTGTGCACATGCAAGTTTGACCTGTGTGACCTTATACCTTTTGGAGCAGAAATTACACTTGATTAAAGTAATGGAACATTTTTATCAAGCCATTTGCTATTGTTGGTGTTGCTAAAGTCGTATCTTACGACTTTGTAGTTTTGTGAAGTCGTAAGATACGACCTTGGTAACAGAGGGGTTAAGGCTGTTCAGCAAGATCATGTGAGGCTCGGCAAGGACTTGTCCACGGTCATTCAGGATCAATCTGCGCTAAGTGTACGTGGCTAACTGCACCCCCTGCCTGTGTTAACTACCGTCCAACGGTGTTATCCTCACAGGAGAGAGGCTTCGTGCTTGCGAGCATACCAACAGCTCGTACTGCGCTCTCGAGAGCGGATAACAGTCATGCGCTCGTCGAACTACTCGCTCAATCCGTGCCACAACTGTACTCGCTGTCGGAGACTGTGTTCTCGAACAAAAACATGCCGTCTTTCGGCTGCAGTATGGAGCCCGGTGTAGACGAATCTCGAGGTAAAACCATCGAACTCGTCGCGAGAGCTCCAGTTAAGAACTCGATGAAGCAGGTCAGCGACGTTATGTGGCGAGATATTAACAGCCTCAGCGATTTGCCAGACAAGTCGTATAGCTACGTAAGTTCATTTGCAGAATATTTTGCAGATAATTTACTGACACGTTTGCATTCTTTAGATGAATGAACGAGGAGCCCACGCTGGTCGGAAAAATAACTGGGATTCAATAAATTATTGGGTTTTGCAATACAAATTTGAATTAATTGTAGTCGACCTTGACAGTACAATATGGTATTAGACCAATTATGGACAATTAATATGGCAAAAGGTTCATTTGGCATCACCAATCAGATCCGATGACATCATCTTCGCTGCCACCTAAACGCCAACATGAAACGGTGGCTATGATAGTGTCTGGCAAGCTACGATACGCGAGTCACAACTCAAACTTATCTTCAATTTTGAGCTACGATGGTCCTAAACAAGCAAATCACTGCCTACTTCTACACGTCACTTGACCAAGGCCTATTTCGCTGCAATATATGCGGCAACGAGCGAAAACAAGCTAGATGGACAGGCTACTCTAATCTCAAGTCGCATCTGGACGCGAAGCATGCAGGGTACTACATTTCGTTCGAGAGCAGTTTGGGTCGCTCATTGCTATCGTTCGGCTTCGTATTCGAAGAAGCTAGTCATCTGTTCCAGTGGATTCAGTTGATTATCATAAGGAACATGTCCATCCACGAGGTTGAAGCCGTTCTAACACGAGCCATGAGCATGCTACGGCGGGTTGCTGTGAAGGTTGTGAAGAACTGTCTCGAAGGACTGGTAATTAAAGCACAAGCTTGAGAAAAAATTGGGAGCGCACTGCAGCCCAATGTTTGATGGATAGTCACACGCTCGAGTGCACTATGGCGCGCTTTTTTTCTGTTTACGTAGCAGATGACAAGCTTGGCGTGCCTTGCCTGGGCCTTTCTCCCCGGGCAGATCAATCTCAGACAGCAGATGCACAGGCTCAACTGTTTGAAAGCATCCTCAACGTTTCTGGGTGGGCTTCCTGGTGGGCAACAGCTGTAATACCAAACAATCAGTTGCGAGCGAATTGGGCGTTCCACTTGTTGGGTGAGCAAGCTACCGACTCAACCTCGCTGTGAGCAAGTACCTGGCCGAGCATGAGTCGTTGCTCTCCGAAGTGAACGACCTTATGGTCGAGCTACGTCACGAAAACAACTACGCTGGGCTTAAGATGCACACAAACGCCTTCCTGTAAAGCGGAACGTGACTCGCAGGTCGTCTACGTTTACAAGGGTACAACAGTATATCCGAATCCGTAGTGAGATCAAAAAGGTGGAAGATGTTGAAGTGCTTATCCCGACTGGTGCGAAGCACCGGGAAATTCTTGACCTCTTCGAGCATATGAAGAGTTTTGAAATCATCTGTCTACGATTACAGCGAGATGAAACGGACATGGCCGAGGTGCGAGTGATGTTTGACGCACTTGTGGCTGACTATCCTGCTACGGATGAACATCTTAAGATCACAGCAAAAATTGTGCACCAGGCGGGTTTGGAGCCTGTAATTGTGAAGGTTATCAATGGATATTTACTGTCTTGAGCGGAGGCTTTACAATACCCATACTCGGTCAGCACTATCGTTCGTGTCAGCCTTCGACGTACCTTTCGTGGCAGCACAAGGTACAGAGTCTGAATTTCAATCACTGTCAGCATATGTACGGTCTTACACGCTCGTTCACTGCTTCGAAACTGTATTTGCTCTTGATTCACATCATTGCCATTGTCGCTTGGAGCACGACAGTTTGCTGCTCACAGACAACCCCACATGTCAATACAACAGCTAAACTACGCACGGAAAGGAGTATTACCTTCAAGACGCGGAGAAGAAACAATTTAGAAAATAAAGACGTCTCGCGGCGCCGCTTGTCCTCCAACTACTGTAGCTGTTTTCTCGTCTGCTTTTTCTTCTTAGCAGGCTTGGATTTGATGATTTCCCCTTACCTCGCGCCTTTGCCTTCCTCTCCATTCCAGAAAAGGGTACCTCGGTCTCGTGCGAGGTCGCACATAAAGCAGGAGCCTTGGCGTGTTTCGTTTTGGCTTTCACCTCTGGTGGCTGTTCGTCAGTGGTAGTAGACGGTGGGGTGTTTGGAGGAGCAGGTCGCTTTCGTTCTACAATTCACAGAAACGTTAAATACGACACCTCGACCTTCAAACATCAAAGCGTTGTTACCATTAATGGCCAATCACTATAGAGATAGAGTGATGTATATACGCATATCCAGCAGCTCACCCATCGTCGAGACCTTGAGCACGGGCATGTGTCCATTTTTCCGAGCGTAGAAGCTTCCACACCTGCTTGTATACCATCTCGCTTTGAGGCTGTATGGTGGCTAAGGCCAGTTGAATTTTGTTTTAAAATTTTGAAGTATATGTCCCGCACGATAGCACGACCTGCTCATTATCGTCCAATAAGATTTCGTATATGATAATATATTCAACCGACCATCGTAGTGATTATGTACAGGTTGGGACGGGACCAATAATTTGCGCATTTGAACCATAGTAAAATCAAGTTCTGTTATGCCTTCCGGGACAGTATAGTGTGTGACAAACGTGTCTGCCGATGGGGACTAAGGAGCTGGAGAAGAGAGCAGCTAAGTTGCCCTGGCGCCAGTATTTCCTGGTAGCTCTTCAGGATAACACGGGATCAGAAGAGAAAAGTTCAGAATTCGAAGATGGCCCCGACTTATATGTTGCAGATAGAATATAGGCTACGAAAATTAGTGAAGATGGGCAAAATTACTATTTACTTTCCTGGGTGGGGTTTCAAGAATTATAATGGTAGCTTTCCACAGAACACGGTGACGACTTTTAATAATGCGGAGCTTGGCGTGGCCTGGCCAGTTGACTATTGGGCCAACATTCACACACGGGGATCATGACTGGTCCAAGAGTACAAAGACGTAGCTTTTTATCCCAATATATTTAAATTACGGTGAGTTTTAATTATGGAGGTGCTCATATTAAAAAAAGATTATAACGGCAAAGCTTTGCCACCTATAGATGTACAAAACAGAATTGTATTTTTCGACCTCTGCAGCGTGGGCCACGCTGAAGCCAAGAGCTTCAATTTAAGCATCCGTTGCCCGAGCGGCACGATAGCGGCCCACGGTCTTCAATACTTGCACAAATTTGAGGTAAACGACCGCATTGTTCACTTCCGGTTCCCTGCAAGTGCATATCATGCTTAAAGTAGAGGACGGAGCGCATTAGCTACAAATGCAAGCCGTCTCGCTCTGCAAAGTCATTGCAGAAACTTTGCGTCGACTTATGCAGCGTTGATGTTGACATCATCTTAAAGCAAGTCAGGTTTTATTGGTTATCCACGACGCTACGAGGTACAAGTGGGACTATTTGCTGGTCTACAGAAGCAAGCTATTGAGTTGATCTAGAAGTGAATCCACTGGATTCCCGAATGCGGCCATCAAGATGGTGCTCTGAAGGAGGTGGCGCCTTCGCCAGCAAGAAGCTCAAGAACTTTTGCGAGGATCTCGGCATCGACACGCGCTCTTCGAACTTCTCCAGCTCACCGGAGAATCCGATCGTGGAGCGCACGAACCAGATTGTCATGCAAAAGGTTCGCTTAATGCTACAAACAACATAGACGCCCGTTTCATTGTAGGGAGAGGCATTCCTAGATGCTATTGAAACGACAAGCAAGACTCCGGCGCATACGTTGAAGCAAAAGTTGTCCCCGTACGTAGCGCTGTACTGAGAGCGATCAGCTCTTAGCATGTTGCGCACGTTGGAGCACACTCGCATTCCCGAAGGCTTTTGGCAAAAGAAAGAAGAAGCTCACTTCAAGGACGCAGATGTACTTACTACTTAGCTACAGCGAGAAGACCAAGGGCTACCAGCTGCTGAACCTGCGCACAGGAGTGACGACGTGTCGAGGTAGGAACATGAATACGCATGAGTAGTATACGGTACGCAGCGTGTACGTTGAACAGCTTTTATTGAACACTTACGAGTACGGGGACTACTTACCTGCAGAGATCCCGATCGTGCCGATCGGGGCTATTGTGTATACGTACCTGCAGTTGCCTGTAGAGCTTGCTGTAAAGCGAGCAGCGCAGATCGAGAAGCTCGTCATTTTTGGTGAGATCCAGGATCGAGTTGAATAGCTTAAGTTGAGTCAGCGACTCAGTATGCTGACCCAGTGTGGACAAGAGAATCTACAGAGAAGACGGCCGAGCCAGCTGCTTCAGTGGAAGGTTCCAATCGAAGGAACAGCACCAAGCAGAAAAAGCATCAGTGTGGAGATCGAATGGGATCTCAAAGACCAAGGTTGGTCGACATGATGCTCACGGAGACGAATTTTGGAGCCACGAAAGGCACAGTAGTCGTCGCCGAGCGACAACAGCACCACTGCATCGCGACTGAAGTGGAAGCGGTAGTGGCGTGAGCCGCCCGTCCCAAGGGCTATGTAGTGACGAGTGTGACGGTGGAGCGAATTGAGGATATGCAGATTCCTATCCGTCACAAACATGCGGCAAGGTCTAAGAAGTGAAAGGCGCGGAATGACGCCATGCAAGCCGAGATGAGCTCACAGCGGCAGCACGGAACTTGGATGCTTGTACCGCGCACAGACGCCAAGGGTAGACGTGTCATTTCGTGCAAGTGGTTTTATGCGTTGAGGAGAAACTCAACCGACAGAATCAAGCGATATAAGGTCAGGTTGGTCACCAAAGTTTTTCTTCGGCGCATCAGCATCTACTACAGTGAAACTTACGCGCCTGTAGTCAGGTTTGAAACGATAAAATGCGTGATCATGTTGGTGTTGCAGCGCGGATAGGTTATTCTACAAGTTGACGTCAAGACCGCGTTCTCGTACGGTGATCCGCCTCCAGGGTTTCGAGAAGACTCTGTGCGCTACATATGCAGACTACATAAGAGTTTGTACGGCCTGAAGCAAGCGTCTTTGTACATGTTTCTGATAAAGATCGGTCTCGAGCGTCTCGACTCTGACTACGAACACTACGTCAGAGCAGTAGGAGGAGAAGTCACCATGTTGCTCACGGTGTACGTTGGCGACATACTGCTACTCGACCCAAGTGGCCTGCGCGCTAATTTTGCTAAAGAGCTCAGTGCGGCACTGCTCTCGGACCAGTCAAATATCTCCTAGGCGTGAAGATTCTGATCGATCGCCGGCGGCAATACATTCGGGAGCTGCTGAAGCAATTTCATATGGAAAGCTACAATGTGCTGCTACGCTAGAGGCGCTGCGCACTGAGACGACCAAGCGCGTCCAAAATGATACACATTTCTCGTAACGAGAGATCGTTGGTGCATTACAGTATCTGGTCTCATCTTCATGACCGGACATCGCGCACGCTGTGTGTCGTCTCAGTAAGTTCTGTCCTGCTTCGATCGCACACAACTAAACGAGTGCAACGTTGCCTAGCTGGAATCAACAACTATGACTTCGTGATGGGCGTTGTCGCCGGGAACTACGTCGATCTGACGTGCTTCATCGATGCTGATTACGCGAATAACCTTGACTCCCGAAAGGGTTTGAGCGGATATGTGACGTTCGTCAATACCAACGTGGTGTCGTACGGATCCAAAAATCAAGAGATTAACGTAAAGAGCACGATGGAAGCAGAGCATATTGCAATGAATGAAGGAACCAGAGATCTACAATGGCTAATGCGATTCTGTGAGGGGCTGTGCTGGGCGTTCGCGACGCGGCGACAACAAGTCGTGCATATACCTGACTGTCAAGCCTGGTAAACCCAGCGAGAGCAGCCGCATTTTAAATATGTTTCACCTAGTGCGCCACCAGATGGGGGCAAGCGGCTACGAAAGAGACCGCCGTCGAGATGGAATGAAGGTGCTGCGCATCGATCGTCAGCACGACTCAGCTCGTTGTGGGAGCCAGCCATTATCGCTGCGCGTGGGGTGTCAGCTTTCTACTGCAAATTTATGCGGGCAAGGAGGACAAAAAGGAGCGACGCTAAGGACGAAGCGCTGTCGCTGCTGCACAGCCAGCTTGACGGCGTCAAGAGCACCGCGGTGATCTCTAAGGTGATTGCGTTGAACAGGGGCAAACGGACGTTTGTAGGTGTCCCATCTGGGCGCACTGGTCCTCTTCTGGTACCGTAACATAGGCACTAAAGTTATCAGGTAGCCGTACCCATCCGAAGGACCGATCATATGCATATTTCAAGCTTTACTATGAGTAGAAATTAAAAGTAATCCTCACAAATTTAACACAGCACTTTTCGGGTGGGCGTAACCGCCGTTGTTTACATACACATACAAATCGGGTACCCGCACCCACATATGAGACAGATAGGGAGCACCCACGGACGGGTACCCGAAACTCGGGTACCCGTTGCGACCTCTGGTGCTGAAGCTGTTAGATGCCCGTTCCGTCCTGTTTGAAATCCTTGAAATGCACAATGGGTTTGGGCGTCGGTACTGCTGCTCACTCGTCAGCTTGTGCAGCGCAGCAAGCAGCCGCGCCGAGCATTTGTTCCCTGCTGGAATTTCTTCCTTGCAACTTACCGTGCTCCTCGCAATGGCACATACGCGGAGCAACCAGGTAGAGACCATTACACAAAAACTTTGATGTTACCGTGTGTGCTTGTTCCTGTCACGCATGCATCCGTCATCAATGTCAGCTAAAAACACATAGGCGCAAGCTAGAACACAGACAACTACACTACTACTTTACTTTCAATAGCTCCGTGTCTAGTGTAAATCGGAAACTAAAGCTGGCCCTCGAGCCAGCCTATTGATATCGGTGTAAGCAGGTTAATCCCCGCTAATATCACTATTCTGACCTTCAAGAACAGAATGACTTCTCTCGCCAGAATATACTTTCTGCCAACCCCATTCCACGCACTTTACTCGAGGGGTAGGTTAGATTATCCTTCTTCAATTCGGATTTTAGTTGTTCTCAAATGAATGAGCCCCTTACCATTCTTTGAGTCATGCTTGTGCAAAGTGTGCACACTCTGTCATTCTTCTGAAAGAAAAAAGTTACGATGGCGCTGAGTACTCGCATCGCTATGCATTCAATATGTGGTGGAGATCCTTTCATCGCAAACGACACTTGTAGAGTGAGTGCGCCTAACGTACTGATTTTGAAGTGTATCTTATTCGTGAAGGACAGACAATTCCGGGCAATTCCGGAAATAAGCTGGAGTGTACAACATCTACCCCTAGAGGCTTCTTGCTGATGAGTATTAAGTCATTACTGAAGCCTCATTGGTCTAATTTAAATATTAACCTTCTTATAGGGCTAGGGCCTTTGGACCCTTGCTAAACCCTAACGTGAAAATAGGCTCAGAAAAATGCGATACAATATCGGGTAAAATATTTTGTAACTTACTACTCCTAGGACGATTGCACAGAGAATGTGGTACAATAGGCATGTTGTAGTACAGGTACTGTGACAGATCCATGGATCAGATAATGTCACTATTTAAAATTCTTTTCTACCCCAAAACCTTTCCGTATTTGCGTTTCTTAAAACATGTTTTTACGCGTTATCCTCCCCCGCTGCCGCCGCCACACTCGCTGAGGGGGTTCGCTGTGGCTTTTCTTTGCTACGGCTTACCCACACCTGCATCCGGATGCCTCTGCGTTGATGTGGGGTACTTTCACAGCAATGATCATTCATGCACGGGCTTGCTGTTCTTGTGTAATTCCGCCAAGGGGGAAACAATACGTATTGTGAGCACCAGCCATTTTGCCCACGCGAAATGCAGCCGAAAACCCAGCTCCTAACAGATTAGAAGCAATTTAAATATGCTATTCTGCACAATGAAATCGCCCTAAATCAGAGCATAAATTGGATTCAAGTGTTGCTAATGGGAGTTCGCCTATGCCGTTTATCGACTGGTAAAGGGCGCGATTCCAAAGTTAGTGTTTTTTCATTCAGCATCCAGCAACATGTACGGTCCTGACTTCCGGTGGCGTGCAGTTACTCTCCACTATGCGTACGCAGTGCCGTCCGAGCGAGTAGCTCGGATCTTGGGTATCTCCGGGCGTTCAGTGAGGCGCTGGTACGACCTGTTTAAATCAAGTGGACACGTCATTTCCGGTGCCAAATGAAGACGAAAAAGCGCGCACCTAAACTGGTAGACTTCATTTCCAGCTACGTCAAAGATCATCCGACATTCTACATTGAGGAACTACAGTGTGAATTACGGCGTCGGTTCAGTGGGCTAAGAGGTGGAATGAGCGCTTCGACGATTCTGCGTGTGCTACGATTTGAGCTGGGGCTATCACGGAAAGTGCTAGAGCGACGAGCACGAGAGGCAGTGCCGTTGGAGATAGAGGCTTTCGCGGCAAAGCTTCGGTGTTGGTATAGCTACTTCGAACAACTCTTGTTTCTTGATGAAACATAAAAAAAATGGGCTGGATGTCATGAGGCGGTATCCGTGGTCGAAGAAGGGTACTCGAGCTATCGTCCGTGTTCCCTTTGCGCGAGGGCCACGTGTTTCGATTCTTGCTGCATGTGACGTGAAAAGATTTCGGGCGTGAGCAACTACACGGGGTACATTCAGCTGACTGAAATTTCACCGTGCGCTCATCCGCCATTTTTTCCAGCAGCTCAACCCCTGGTATCTTCCCCGCTCTATTGTCATACTTGACAACGCCCGTATCCACATGTACAGTGAACTCGAAGAAGCCGTTCACGCGTGCGGTGCTGTGTTATTGTTTCTACCACCATACTTCCCGCAGTACAGCCCAATTGAAGTGATGTTTGGACAGCTGAAACGTTGGCTAGGACGTCATGCAAATCTTACGTTTCCGCTTTATCCGGAAAGGGTTTTGGAGGTGACAGTGCGAGCTTGCGTGAAACCTGAGGAAACTGGTACAAACTTATTCCGTCATTGTGGATACGGGCCTGCTGGAATCAATGATGCTGTTTTCATGCAGGGCCTAGATGCAATGTAGGTATCTTGATTTTGAGCATTCAACGTGAGTATACAAAGAGTCGTTCAATCAACTCCATAAAGTTGGTGACCTCGTCCCATTTTCGAATGCTTCGTCCCATATTGTTTGCCACCCCGTCCCAGACTGGGACGAGCCGCCCTATAATGGGACGAGGTCACTACTTTATGGAGACGATCGGTAAAATGATCAATGCGGGTTTACTTTTTAAAGCACGCGAGGTGGAAACTATTGATGATCGATGTCTTCAACGTCTTCGGGGTCTCCGGGTGGCTGGAAATCAGAGAAAATATCTTAGGCTGAAAAATTGTAGTTTGGAAGCCCAAGCATCTCTCTCAATTTGCTGGCGTTAAACGTGAGGCGCAGTGGTGTCGATCCATTTAAGCTAGCTGTCAACGTCCGTATAGGCTCGTCTCGATCGCTTTGTTGCTGGATTAGAGCTGCTCTGATTGCATCAATATGCTGAGCTTGATGGGAAGTTGCATTGTCAGGAAGTGCAATAGCTGTTTGATCGTGCTGACGAGCATGGGAGAAAGCCCAATGTGTCCGGGCTATATCGCCTACTTGGACGTCAGGATGCTCGCGGAGATGGCTGTCGATCAAGCGTGAAGCTTCTTCCACTCGACTCGCAGTTGCACGCCAAATACCGCTCTGCTCCTTTGCAACAAAAACAATCAGCTCAATAACAAGAGGTCCAGCTGAAGGCCGTCGTTGGTAGTTTGCTTGTTCAGTATCGAGATTTGCCAGCCAGTTGCTTGCCGCGATTGGGACCCACTCGCGTTGCGGTGCCTTTAGACCTAGCTTCAGGTAAATGCTCTTATCCAGTCGTACGGTTTTGGGTTCGTATGCTTCTAGTGCTAGTACAGCTAGTTCCTCGACTTTGGAAACAAGCTGGTCGAACTCCTCCCTCTCTTCGAAGACGAAGGAGCTGCCTTCAACACGCACATTCGCTCGACTTGTACGGCCAATTTCTCCTACCTTGACTGCGACTTGGATCGGCATATGTCCCTTCGAGGCTGCATATATGTAAATGCCTTGATATGCCTACGGATGTCTCGGCATTCTGGGGGTACATAAATCGACCTGACATCCTATAATTAGCAGTGCAATTCGATGCTTGTCCCTCTAAATTATTGGTATGAAGGCGGGTATATATATAACCTTGGTGCCCCAAGAGCCAAAATGGGCAAAATGAATGACGATCACAATAAAGCGAGTGTATGTTTAAAGCTGCTGTATCATGTTCATTATCGAGGAGATAGAATCCCTTGCATGCCACAAAGAACTCTGCCACAAATCGAGTGCATACTCTTATTGATTTTTATCTTGCCCTCGATTTATTCAATGTTGCCGTATGATTCGCTAAAAGCATGCTAGCTGCCCTGTTTAACGTGATCGCTTACTACAATACATATTTAGCATCCAATCATGGGACTTAGCTCGTTTTTGCCCCTTGAATATGAAATATGTTTACAGTTAGTCCGATAAAAAACTCTGGACCGGTACAGAAAGAAGCGTGCAGCTCGAATTTTTGAGTGACCCCCATTCGATTCAAACCCCGATAGGCTGCCATTCGGTGACTACTTCGTTCAGCGCACACGATAGGAGCGATGGCGAGGTTTGGTACCTCCTAAACGTAACCTAGCCAGCTTCTATAATACTTATGAACTATAATATTTCGCTTGGTGTTCACAGGAAACATACGGATGGGCAGACTCTTATCTCACTCTTCAATTACTGAGCTCTATCCCAAGTTAAGCTTCCAGAGTTCTTGTCGAGATATTCATGGCCTTCATTACGATCAAGGAGTTAAATGCGTCTTTCAGTCCTTTCTGTTGTGTCTACGGTATTGGCACTCAAAGGATGCCGGCCAACTTCTCCTGTGCCGGGCCTTTTTGGGGGTCATCGGAGTGGCCTTCATGGCTTTCGCCAATGTCTACGGTGCTGTGTCGATCTGCCGTGTAATGCTGCCTGCACCCACCTCCGTTCGGACTTACGGAGATCTGGGCGAGTGGGCCATGAGAAAACCTGGCCGCTACATCACGGTCGTCGTTCAGGTAACAGGCTGCTTGATCGTACCGTGCGCGTTTTTGGTGCTCGGTGGGACCCTGTTGGATGGTATCTTCCCAGACGCTTTCACTACGACGACGTGGTCAGCTCTCATGGCTCTCACAATCACGTCGGTGTGTCTCGTGCCTACACTTAAGGAAGGAGCTGCATTGCGTTTGTAGGGTGCATGGGCACGTTAGTTGCGGAGGCCCTCGGGATCGGGATCTTGATGTATGGCATGCGGGGTCACCCTGGTACCCCTTCTCCAGAGCTTCACTTTGGCCAAGTGGTTCGTGCATTCAGCAGTCTGGTGCTAGCATACGGCTCTGGAATTGTGATCCCGTCCATACACCGACAACACAGTGACCCTAAGCGAATGCCTCGAGTGGTGGGTGTGACTGTCGGAACAATTTCAATTCTTTTCCTGATCCTGGCCAGCACTGCGTATTCGACCGTCGGTTGTCATATCTCGGGTAACATTTCGTGGACAATATACCCGGACGCACATACAGGGCTGACAGCACTGGGCTATTCTCGGCATTGGGGGCTTGTCATACTCGCTTACTTGGGAATGCAAGTGCAATTAACGGTTGTCTTCTCTGTCATCTTAAAACCCCGTATTCTATCTCAAAGAGCGCATGTTGTTGGGGGTGCACAAACTTCCACCCGTTGATATCGAAAACAACCCGCCCAGCTAAGCGGATGGCTCGACGCCAGTAAATTATACCGACAAGCTATCGCAGTCTCGTACATCCCATCTTCGATCGAGCACCGCCAATGACGAGGTGTACTTTGACATGGGGGAGGCTGAGGCTGCTGAGTACCGTGGCGCCAATGCTATCTAGTACGTCACTCTACGGCTCATCATGATAACGCCCCTCGTCATTCTCTGGGTCATATTCGAAGACCATTTCTCCGCATTGTCGGATTTCGCAGGTGCGTCGTGTGTGACAATGACCTCCATCATCCTCCCTATCCTGTTTATACTCAAGAAGAAGTGGGGTGAGCTTCCACTGTGGCCGCCCTCGCAGTTATCATCGTCTGCTTTTGCCTCGGCTGCTACGTGACCATCGTCACGGGTTGTTATCTTCGCACTTGTTGTAGGTGTAGTAAAAGACACAATGAATGAAATTGAGGAAGCTTAAAAAAAACGAACTCCTGTACTCCCCAGCTACGACCAGTCCGGCTTGGCCGGCCTAGCTGGAACTGTTGTGCAATCATCCCACTTACTTCGTGCCTGGATTCGTCTTGAACGCGCGGGCTTCACGCCGGCGCGTCACGCGCCGCAACTCACGACAACTTGATCTCTCTTAATGCGTCCTCTTAGCAGGCTCCGGTTGGCCACCTTGAAGTTGTGGCACGTAGATTGAAGTAGCAGCTGGTAGTGAGCTTGAGCCTCGCTAGCTGCTGCTACTGGAGCCATCCTGCGACAACACCACCCTCCGAAACGGCCTAATCTTGAAGCAACGATAGGAGATCCAAACTGGCAGCGAGTTTCTTCGTTTTGCTGCTCGACGGTGGTCGCGAATGATTTTTTTCACCATCATGAGCACATCTTCCAGTAGAGAGATCGCAGGCTTCAAAGAGTCCTCAGCCGTCGAGAGTCCACGCCAGGTCACAAGCATTTCGAAACGCTTCTCAGCAGCGCTGTAGCGAGAATCGAGAAGTCGGGCCACCACGTGACCTTCGCTGTTGTGGGCGATATGTTGTAGCAACTCCTCGGAAACGTCCAGTGAGCTATCGCGGTAGAATTTGAGACGCGAGGCATGCACATCCCGGAGATCTCCAGTGACCAGGTTCTTTACTGTAAAAATCCACGCCGACGTAGCTTCGACGACTTGAGCCGGCCCACACCATTTAACACTCAGTTTTGCGCGTGTGTGAGCCCAAACGTTGGCATAGAGAACGTAGTCGCCGACGTCATACTGTGCCACAACAATTCCAGCCTTGCGATGACTTTTACGACCTTTAGACCTTGCTGCGCTGCTTGCAGCGCTCACCATCCTGTGCATATCATCCAAAGCCACTCGCAGGTCCTCAAATGCTTTCTGGCGCAGCGCCTCGAGTGCGGACAATGTCGTGGGCTGGAGCGGCGTAGGTAGAACTATCGCATCTAAAGGAGGCATAGCTGGTAGGCCCGTCATGACAGTCACAGGAGCTTGGCCGCCGAGGGACGCGGCCGGAGTGTGGAGTAGCACTAATTGGACCACTTTCGTGAGACGAGGCCACTCCTTCGGTGACATCTTCCATTCGGATAAGAGAGAGCGAAAACAACGGAGTGCCTCGCGCATGACGACTTCTACTGTACCGTTGGCCCAAGGACATCAAGCGGTCGTAAAATGATGGTGCGCACCAAGGCCATGCTGCAACGACTTGATCACTTCATTTTTGAAATGTGTTCCTTGATCACTGACCCACGTTGAACACACTCCGAAGGTCGCAAACCACTCCATGAGGCACGAGTATGTCGTCTCTGCTGTTGCGTCCGGTACAGCGAAAAACCACACGAATCTAGACGCGTCATCTTTGATACCCAGAATGTACTTGTCGTCGCCCTTGGACGCCCCCATAAACAAATAATCCCAATGGATCAGCTCGTTAGGACGTTCAGCATGCATAGCCTCACCAAGCGGTCGTGGTATTGGAGGTCCACCCACCACACTAGCACAATGAAGACAGCGACGAACGAAAAACTCCACATCTGCAGCCAGGTCGTTCCACCAGAATCGCGCCGCAATACTAGACCGCGTTGTATCCATACCCCTGTGGCCTGCAGATCCAAAGTTGCCCATGATACACAGCCGGAGTTGCAGCGACCCTGCCGACCCCGGAATCCAGATTTGCCCGTCCGCGACGTTCAGTATCTGGACTGAGTGCGAGTCCGTCTGGCCGTGGCTCACTCTGCTGACACTGGAGAATTTCAGTCATTGAAGGCCACTGGAAATCGTCATTAAGAGTTGGGGAGTACTCGTAAGGGACGAGGTGAATTGCACATATCTTCAGAAGCGTCGATCCCCAGCGAGACAAGAGGTCCGCCCAGACATTCTCGTCGCCCGCAATATCGCAAATATCATACTCGTACGCCATTAGTAGCAGGGCCTATCTCTGCAACTTGTCGGCGGTGTACTTTGGTACGGAACTGAGGACTCTCGATGGATTGAAGATAAACCGGAAATTGCGATGATCCGTGTACAACGAAAATACACCCTGTCGATGCAAGAGATAATCCGCACGCTGACAGGTGGCCACTATAGCAAAAGCCTCTTTTTCCCCGATGGCCCATGACAGCGCAGATCCTGAAAAGGTTTCGCTAAGAAACATCAGCGGCTCGTGATGTTGCTCCGAGAAAATTTGGTCTTTGTGGTCCGGTGGAATCTGACTTACAATTGCTCCCCAATGTGACTCGCTAGCATCGGTAAATACCGAGAGTGGGTAGTTCGCTTTGACATGAGCGAGTTCCACTGCGTTTCCTAATGCCTCTTTACAGGCGTGGAGACACTGTGTGTGTTCTGATGTCCAGCCAACGTCAGCTAGTTTTACCCGTAAGACTTGGCGACGGGATCGTCCACCAGCCTTCCGATATACTTCCTCCAAGAGGTCCATCAGAGGCTGCGTCAACTTGTTGTGGCCTGGGATGGACATCCTCATCCAGCCCAGCGCACACACAAATTGTTGCAGATCTTGACTGGTAGCGGGTACACCTAGCTCTGAAGAGCTCTTATCCGTTCCGGATCGTGGCGGACTCCATGTTTTGAGATCAAACGTCCACACCATTTTGCTTCCTTCAGATAAAAAGAACACCTTGAGGGATTCAACTTTAATCCCTTGGTAGCACACACTTTAAGAACTCCTCGTAGCAGCGTAAGCAAACCCTCCTCTGACTTCGCGTAACCCAGTAGGTCGTCCAGCCAGATTAACAGACCGGAGTACAAGAAGTCTTGGAACATCACTTGGACCGTGGCTTGGCAGTAGGCCACGCTGTCTGAACCCCCCATAAAGACGCGTGTCGGCGTAAAGATTTCCATGTCCGTAAGAAAAGAAAATAATTCCTGCCACTCGAGTGACAACAGAAACTGCCAGTACCCCTTAAAGAAATCCAGCAGAAAAATGAGCTCTGATTCATCCAGATACTTCCAGAATGGGCATTGACCAGAAAAGCCTAATTGTCTGAGCATTTACGTGACGAACGCTCACTGTCATGCGAAATTGACCCGGCTGCGCTTTCTTCACAATCAGAGGAAAGGAATACCACTTGCTGTGAGGATTGCGATAGCAAAGTCCAGCATCAATGAGCTCTTGAACATGTTTATTCATAAACGCCCGGTGCTCTGGCGGATACCGCCGAGCTTTACACCTCGATGGCACAGCGTCCGTTTTCAGAGTCACTTTCAGGGGCGGCATGTCGACTGGAGGGTCCCGCCCGAGTTTAATGTGGAAAACATCACGGTTTTCAAAGAGGATTTGTGTTAGTTCAGTTCGGAAAGCAGTACTGCACCCCAGCTTCGCAGCCTCCTCCAGCTTAGCTTCCTGTATACTCCACTCGACTGCACGCTCATCCTCTCGGTCCTGAGCGAAATCTACTTTTGGAAAACAGCATTGTTCCTCCTCTTCCTGCAATCCTTGTTCCTCCGGCGTAGTCGCTGGTTGTTGACCCGTCGATGCATATGCTAGGACCCGTCGGACACCGCTCACCTCGGAGCCGTCATCCATGTCGTATATTCCACTCACGCTTCATGCCTTATCCAGTAGCTCTTGAGGATTGTAACCTAGTCGTCCCATGACGCTTTCACTTAAAAGAATATCCCCCATGCCAGGGGGCAGGCCCGCACCCACCACCCAACAGGTGACGTTTTTCAGCGTCAAATTCTCATTGGCGGTAGCAAACTGCAGATCCAACTTGACCTCCTGAGTGATAATCATCGGTTCCTTGGTGATGCCCTCGATCGACTCGCTTCGTGTAAGGTCCCGACACTTCATCCACTGACCCTTCGCACTGAGTTCCTGGAGTAAACGAGGCGATACAACCGACACTTCCGCTCCGCTGTCCGGTTTAGCCTTGGCTTCTACCACCCCGTTAAACATACACTGTAGCAGACTGGATCGCCGCGCGAGTAGTCTGCACCTTACTGAGTACCGCAGGAATTTGGGGAGCTAGTGCGACAGCACCCACTGTCTTCGACTGCTTCCGGTGTTTTCATACAGCTCCTTGGCTTCAGTGGCACTCGCCAACGGACATTGAAACACCCCGTGCGTTGCATCACCGCACTTAAAGCACTTGCGTGGTTGCCCCGGTACTTTGGTAGCCGACGACGTTCCTGGAGGAGACCCCCGGCGCGGGACTGCGTCTTTAGAGACTGCTCCTCCTGGAGCTCGTTGAAACCGGTCGTTTCTACGCGTATTCTGTGGCTTGAAATTTGTCTTGTCTTGGCTCGATAGAGCACCTCCGCTTGGGGTAGACGAAACCGTGTGCTGAATTGCGGACTCAAAAAGCAAAACCGCCGATACTCGATACTTGAGCCAATCCAGAAACACCTTTACCGACTTCTTAGTGGACTTGTGGACTGTGCGTTTCAGCTCCGTAATGACCGTCTGCTTGAGGACTTGAGGCTTCAGGGCCGCACACAAAAACTCCACTGCCATTTTGGGATCTTCCAGCGGGAAGTCATCCATATCCTGCGAGTCGAGAATCTCGTTAAAGTCTGTCACCAGTTTCATCACACGTGATTCTGCATCCGGTAGGGATGTACCCATGGACAGCGCCCGCATGGCCTGTGCCAATCGCGCAGGGTCCTGCACCTCTGAACGCCTTGCTTCCAGGAAATACGACTTCCACTCATCTTCGGTGATTTCCGACTCGGCTTTACCAATCTCATACATACAAATTCGGATTAGTGTCCGATGCTCGATACAGGTGCTCAAGGGCATCACAAAAACCCTTCCAGCCGAACCCTGATTTAGCGCGGTGACTCTCTGCTTGTATATGAGATAACTATCCATAAACGCCTTCTTCTCCTTCTTTGTGGCTCCTCGATACACAGGAGGCGACGGCATGTTCGAGCTCGTCGCCATGGTGATTGTCGGCTCGACTCGGCTCTCACTTAGGTCTCCACTCGTCATAGCTTCATCACCATCAGCTTCACGAGCAGTTCTACCCGCACTCCGGTCAAACCAGCCCCAGCGGCTCTGCCCCCGTGGGGAAAGTACCTCTACCTTCAGATCCTCGATCTGACGACCTTGGTGTCCCACTGTTTCTGCGGCCTCCCGCATCAGCTGGTACTGCTCAACTAGTGCCCTCTACTGCTCCTCGAGCTGCGTGCTCAATGCTGTCTGTTTGGCGTTCAGCGCAACTTAGTTCTCGTACTGCTGCTGCAAGTACTCAGCCGTTTTCGATGCCAATGACTCCTGTTGCTGCTAAAACCGGTTGAGTTGCTCGACCGTAAGTTGCTGGACTGCCTCAGCTTTCTTGGCAACTTTATCGACCTTCTGCCCCGATTCCGCCTGGAGGCTGCGCGACAGCGACGACTCGAACGTTCGGGTTTGACGCTGCGCCACTACAACATCTTCCACGGTCACTCGAGGTGAAAGAGGTGCCTCCTCGGCCAAGTCACAGCTCCCGTGAACTGGACTGCTCATCGCTTCCACTTGCCAGAGCGAAGTGAGCTAAAGAATTCTTTGTTATCTTCGCACTTGTTGTAGGTGTGGTAAAAGACAGAATGAATGAAATTGAGAAAACTTAAAAAAAAAAAGAACTCCTGTACTCCTCAGCTACGACCAGTCCGGCTCGGCCGGCCTAGCTGGAACTGTTGTGCAATCATCCCACTTACTTCGTGCCTGAATTCGTCTTGAACGCGCGGGCTTCACGCCGGCGCGTCACGCGCCGCAACTCACGACAGCTTGATCTCTTTTAATGCGTCCTCTTAGCAGGTATCGGCTGGCCACCTTGAAGTTGTGGCACGTAGATTGAAGTAACAGCTGGTAGTGAGCTTGAACCTCGCTAGCTGCTGCTACTGGAGCCATCCGGCGACAACACGGGTAAAGAATTCTTCAAACCCGTCGAAGAAGAAACGGCGTTCCCCTTCTGTGCACCGGAGTTCGAGAATGTCGTCTACTACAACTACACTGCAGCCCACAAGGATTAGCATCAACCAGCGTGGTGTTTAAAGAAAACGTGGTCGATATAAAAAGAGCTAAGAAGTTGAACTGGTGGTAAAAATTATTAAACGATGGTAGATATTAGAGACAAGTTACCCTAAAACGATTACTTTGATAATACCTCTTTTTTTCAAAATATAGCTCTCTCATAATTTAAAAAAAACTCTTGTCAATAACTCATTTTCGTAAAATCCGTTTTAAAGAGTCAAGACAGAAGGGGGGGGGTACCGGTAGACGAATTAAATTAAAAACTGACTCAAATTACACAGAATCAGTAAAAATGTTTCTGGGAGCTTATAAAAGCTCCCCCACTACCCAATTTACTTTACCACTAAAGCAACATTTTAAAAAACTGAAACGTTGGACTCTGTAGTCTTCAAGCGGAGAACCCACAATTGATGCACCAGTTTCATCTGAAGGCAAACCGTCGCGTCGCCTCGTACTTCGAAGTAGTTTAAAGTATCTCACATGGCGCCGCTCAAGATCCTCATCGTCGGACCTAAAGAGGCCGGCAAGTCCACTGTACGCTTCCATGTAATGAGCAATATCCCGATGTCCACATTTTGCTCATCCCTCGTGTCTTTAGATTGCGAACTTCCTTGCCGAACACACCGATCGTCTCGGCAGTCAGGAACGTTACCAACCGACCGTTGGTGTGCGGATCTTGGAGCTTGATAAGGGCAAGGCGAATGTGGAGCTGTGGGACGTATCGGGAGATCAGAAGTAAGGACAGAGGTATTCTTTGGACAGACCTTCAGCTAATTGTGTCTACTCTCATGCAGCTACGAGGCGTGTTGGCCGGCAGTGATGAAGGATACGGACGGTGTCATTCTCGTCTACAACCCCGAGTCGCATGTCCACGAGAGCGAGGCTGTGCTTTGGTTCGTATCGGTCTGACTAATAAAGAGAGGGGGTGACGCACTCATCAAGTATTTGCGTGCTAGGTACGAGTGGTTTATTCAGAATGCAGGGTTGGACAGCTCACAGAGCCTCGTATTCGAGCACACGACGGGGAATAGCAACACTGCCATCCCATTGGCGTCGAAGTCCCGACTGCCAAGCCACTTGCGCGCCGTCGCGACTACTTTCGACACCCCCAACGTGTTCAAGAGCGAGTTCAGTCGACTCGTTACGGCTGCTCTCGAACGCCAGCAACGTATGGGCAACCGCAAGTGAGGGCTTCTCACTCTTCAATAAGTCGACGAAAAATAAAAAAAATCACTGTTACTGGACCAAAACTACTCGTTTGTAGACACCGTTAATAAAGCAATCTCGTCTGTATATTCTGCGCTGTCCCCTTCGTATTCTTTAGCTTCGTCTTGAACGTTCTTTAAACTGCCCAAGCCTCCGTCGAAGCCATCGCCACCAACGTCAAGATCATCGGGTGGGGCGGGATGACTAGTCTGGCTCACGCCCCCCAAGACCCCTAGAGCTGTACCAAGTGCTGTCTGCTCACCAGCGCCACCTCCTTTACCAACTTCTTCAGGAACGACGGAGGACTGTCCTGTGCTGCCGTAAAGAGCTTCCCGTGTAGGAGACACAACAGGCGCGATCACCTCGAGCGGTGCAAATGCGCGGCTTTCGTCACTCTGGTCCATCATTCGCTTCACGACGAAGTAGCAGAAAGCTCCACAGACAGCAACTAGCACTAGAATGCCGAGGATCCACCAGAGCCACAGCACTTTGTTCATCAGGTCACTGTCGCTATGATAGGGTGGCATCGCGCCAACGTATGCACAAGTGCACACGTACTCGGCTGGCGAAACGTTGCAGACGGCGTTCAGCGGGCAGCAACATGGAAGTTCATGGCTGGAGCGAGCCATCCAAGTGCCACAGAACTGACCCGGGCCATTGCGAAATGCTTGAGAGCAGTCACCAGTACTCGCACAGAGCTGACAACCTGAAGGCGGAGTAGTGACACCGTCAAGATCTCCAGGACTTAACGCTGGAGCTGGCACGACCAGCAACATCAGCAACAACCAGCAGCATTCCATCACGAGGTTCGTTCTTCACAGCCTCGTCCCAACAGATCTGCTTACAAAAGATCTGATACATAGCCGGCTTGTGATGCCAATACCGGTACATCGGTTAGAAATCCTGGACAACCACTCGGAAGCGCTTTAGCTCTCTTTACAGTAGTACAGTAGTCAAAAGTTGTTAAAATGGCAAGTGGCGGATCACTTGACCTGCGCGATACCCGAGCTCCCAGCAACATGGCTCAAGTGACTTGCACTGCAATTGATAGGAGTGGCAACAAAAATTGTAAGGACATTGCTACGGTGCAACTCATCGACAAGTCCTCTCGCGTTTAGTAGTATTATAATATTAGTACATGGACTGGCAAAACAACAACGATAGTACTATTGCTAAAAGTGGTGACAAAGTGCTCAACGGAGCGCATCGAAGTTTATTAATACGTGCGCACATTGCAACTCTGCATGCCAAGTATTTTTATTCAGACCAATCAGCGATCTACACATGAATTTTATCCAATCCGAGTTATAGTTTCATTCATTCCAAAAAAAGACAACTGGAACGCACAGAGGAATGCTGGCAGAGGCGCTGGCCTTCATCGACGAGTGTGACAGCAACGGAAAGCGTACTAAGGCTCGCACATCTAAAAAATCCAAAGTTTTTAGCTCAGTCGCGTCTCGGAAACCGCAGAGCTCGGATAAAACCCAACATCAAGCGGGTGATTACCAGTGCTACTCGGCACGATTACAACATCGCAAGAAGGCAGAATTGCGTGCACTGAGAGAGCAGGCGCTTGAACTCGATGAGCAGGTGAAGCTGCTACTGCAGCGACGTCAACAGAGACAACGATCTCGAACGGAGAAGGAGAAAAACTCAACCACCCAGAACGAGGACGATGACAGTCGGGAGTGGCTCAAGAAAGCGGTGGGTGAATTCCAAAAACGACAGAAAGCAGAGAGAACCCACAGGAAACTCCAAGAGATCTGGGCCAATCAGACCAAAGTCAACGGAGCTTTCCGGCACTTGGTGCAGCGTCGCTCGCTGCTTTATGTAGGTGGCAAAAGAAGCCGACCGGCGTGTTTTATTTGCTCCTAATGGGTTTAATTAAACTACAGGGCAAGGATTTTGTGTTCGAGGATAAAGAGAACACACCACTGGAGCCTTCGGTGGCGGACGAGACGATGAACATCATCTCCCAACTGGAAAAGAGAGTAGAGCGACTGTACTTGAGCTCCGACTCCGTGTTCCCACCAGACCTCCCAGAGACCATTTCGTGCAACACGAGAGTAAAACGCAGCAGCGACACGGCCGGCAATTGCATTGAGATTATCACGACAACGCCCGTATCCAGTCCGCTGCATGTTGCAGCGGATGTCGTGTGGAAAGACCTGAACGTCAAGAGCCAAGATCCCGAAAGAATCTACAGTTTCGTACGTCAAAAATATCTTATTTCATAGATTTTTTTTAAATATCTAACCATAACTTCTTAAAACTATTACAGATCCGTGGCCGCAACTCCGATTCATTGGAGAAAAACTTCCTCATCGCCTATCACAACCCGTCGGGTGTATTGAAGATCGACGGCTTCCAGTTCATGCGCAAGTTCGAGGAATCCGACCGCGTTGTGGTCATAAAACACAATATTCTGACGCTACCGCACATGGGACTCGAGTTCCGTGACCGCTGTTGGATCATCATCTCCCGCTCCAAGTCGGACCCGACACAAGCGTCCGTCGCGCGCACATGCTACCAGCTCTACGCTGAAGGCTCTGAAAGTTTTTCATCAAACGAAGACGTCGCGCATACGCGGGACTATATCATGTGGGAAAGTGCGACGGGACCACCAAATGTTGCAGAATGTCCTAGCTGCCAGTCTAACATGGCTACATTTTTCTCCGTGGTGTAACAAACACAAAATATATACTGAAACGTTTCTTCCCTATTTCTAAATAGACACCGTTTTAATGACGGGGCCGAGAACTCGAGCCGAGATAAAGCGTCGGCGCAGCTCGAGCACCGGAGATGCTACTTGCGGCGTAGAGTACAGTGAGCAGCTGTATGCAGCGCTTACGGCGGGCGCGTTGTGGTTCCTGGGTGTCAAAGATATGGTTCAGCTGTTGGGGACGTGTCGGACGCTTCGGTTTGATAAAACCCTGGGTGTTATGGCGCTGAGCAATTGCAGCGTTGGGGTGCATTTACTGCACGGCTGTAGCGGTGATTGGATGGATTTATCCCTACAGAAGCAGCAAGAATCGACTGGAGAAGAATCGATCTTCTGGTCCGAGTGCAGGGAACACAGCCATGTTGCCAGGAAGAAAGAGCTGAATCGTCGCTTAATGGAAGATAAAATACCATTGGGTTTTTCACGAGGACAAGCCGCGCAGTTGCTATCTCTTATTGGCAAGTTGGAAAAATGTTTTAAACCATTTTACAATCGCGCCTATGTGGCAACTCCGTTTGGAGATTTCTGTCGTGCTCGACCGGTCATTTTGCCACTACCTGCAAGAACTGATAAAGACGCGAATGCAGCGTGGACGATGGAAGATGCTCGTGACGCGTTGAATTCCATGTGGGATCGTTTCGGAGACGATTTCGCCGCGTCGGGTACGGAATACATGCATGTATCGGAGATAGGGATGCACTGGGAAACTATTGCTGTTGCCAAGCGTGATGCCAAGACGAAGTGCAATTTTTGCGATACGGCAAAGAAAGCTATTCGGGAATACCGGAAAGAGGCAAATACATTGATGGACGAGTTCACGCGTGTGTTGAAGAGCAAGCAAGTGGAGTGGCGTGCAGAAGGTCTGGACGATGATGAGATGCATGAGCGACGTAGTTTACTAAAGGCTGATATGTTCTTGGAAGACTCGTATCCTGATCCGAACGCAGCTGAGAGCACAGCGGACGACATCCTCGCGCACATTTGCGAGCACGACAAGTTCCCCGTAGTCCCATTCGAAGGGATGGCTAACGGTCTAGAAAGGAGGAACGATGATATTTTCAATGCGCTGGCACTGGAATGTCAGGATCTGTGTGACTCGTTCTACCGGCCTCTGAAGCAGAATCTGGCGGCAGTCGTGGCCTTTACCGGCCAGCGAGTGCATCGACCGTGGATGGACACGGGCGAGGAAGCGGGGATCATCCGACGCGAGCTCATTGCCGGGCTATCAAACAACGGGTTTCTAGTAGGCGTATACGTTATGAAGGCCGTGGAGGACTAATTGTAACTTGCTAATAAAATTGCAGATTAGTATTTGCAAGATGCAAACATTTGTAGCCATTTCGGGTTTTTGCCCGCGTCGTCCTGTCTGAGTGACATCAGTCGTCCAAATTGCCAGATGGCGAGAATGACTGGCTGGCGGCAGCTGGTCGCATCCCGCCTGATAATGTCCATGTCACATCGGATTTCGACCCAAAGGTGAACATGTTGTCTGTATTGTCTGTACTTGCCGACCATGAGCTCCTCGGTAGTGCACACCATGATGAGATGGAGAGCGTATTGCTGCGCTGGTAATGGTGAGCGCGTCTTAAGGCGTCCAGATAGTCGCGCTGTTTCAAACAGCGTCTCGAATCTCCATCTGCGCGGCGTAATGCCATTCTCGTGTTCATGATCCAATGTGAAGATGGTGGAGAGGCGAAAAGATGCTGGGTTGGTATAGGGCCAGCTGCTGCGCTCGCTTCAATTGTCCAGATTGTTTAGCGCACTGCGTTGACGAGGTGTTGCCACTACTATGCCGGTACATGCATGGAGGCTGAGGTACGCAACAAGCAGCAGCGCTAGTCATCTCATCACGTTACTATCGACGCCGTCTCTACAATGGCAAATCGGCAATCAATTAAAGAGGCAAATTTGCCTCAGAAATTGACCCCATGCCCTGGACAATCTCTGCATTTCGTAACAAGAACAGCCGTTGGTGGATTAAACATAAAATTCAGCAGGTAAAACATAGAATCTGACGGGGAGGGGGGCCTAATTGGGTTGACGGTGTTGGAGCGAAACTGAATTTTGGCCAGAAGAACTGAGCTGGCGCCGCTGTAGCGAAAGCGCTTTGTTGCCTGCACCGCCAGTGCCTCCAAGGTAAGCTGCAGCTTCAACACGCTAGCTGTTCGTGCATTTGTTATGCCGACTTGCAAGTGATTAACCGCGGTGAGTTCTTTGCCTTACAGCAAAAAATTCTTCATTGGCGAAAAGCTCCCCTGTCGCTTTCGACACAAGCCGTTTAGACCCCAGCAACAACCAAGGGCGGATTTTCAACACACGTAAGTTGCCGCAACCAACACTCACGCAGTTTTTCCGTCACAATGAACGTCACAGTCACCTCACCTTGCGCTTTGGTCACTTTCCGTCGCTCTTTGTCTTGCAGATAATGAGCTTTTCCAAATCAAATTTGCCACCAACGTTGCCAGTGGCAATAAAAAAGGAGAGGGAGGACCCTTCCTCTCTATCCGGCTCCATGTCAATTCCCGGCAGCAGTAGCAGCATCCCGCGCAAAGACTCCATTGGCTGGGGCGCCGACGATTTCTTGGGCATGATCTCACACACGCCGCCAGCGTTTTCTCCGGGCAGTTTGACAATGCCCATGACTAAAAGAGGTCGCAGTGGCAGCATTTCCAGTCGACTTCTTAGCGCCTCAGACTTGGAAGAGCGCGGGTACATTGACAGATACCAGAAAGGGGTGCTAAAGGTGCGTTAAGACACTCTGGAGCAATGCAAGTGTTGCAGGTATGTATCTAAACCTGTGTTGCCTTTGCCAGGATCTTATTATCAGTGGCGATGAGGCATTGCAAAAAGCGTTGGAAAAGTTTGACGCGGGCGACCCAACCACACTCGAAGCCATGTTAGACAGTGGAGCACTGAACCGAAAGTCGTCGTCGATTGATCTTCTCGACGATTTGGATTTGGGTTTCCTCAACGTTGGTTCCCTGGGCGACACTCCGAAAGATGAGGTTTGTGTTTTTTGGGCATTTTCTGTCGTTTCATTTTTGTTGCAATTGCCTAATTTCTGTTATTTCGTTGCAGTTCCAATCAGGCGGACGGAATCAGTCGCTGGACGAATGGGATGAACTTGGGTTCGATTCTTCTTTTGCGGACGTGTCGGCGCGGGATATTCTAGACGGGGAGTTTTATAGCTCTTCGCTGGGTGCATCGTTGCCCAATTCGTTGCCTTCCATGGGTTTGGGTATCACGCCACCCGCAGGTTTCAGTTTTGCCGAAGACTTTTTGGAAAATCAGGTGAAAACCGAGCCAGGAATCAAAAGTGAAGGCAAAAATGACACAGGTAGCAAAACTAGTACTGGCGCCACTAGCGCCTCAACTAGCTCCTCTGCAGCATCGAGTTTGTCGACGTCTCGACCCATTGGCATTCCTGGCTCTGCTGGCGCTGCCCGCCCTTTTATGGGCGTCGACAAGGGCAAAGATGGCCAGAAGCAAAACTTCGTGGGCGCCTACTCCCCTGACTCTAGACGGAAGCGTATTGAGAAATTCCTCGACAAGAGACAGAAACGCGTATGGCGAAAAGAGGTCAAATACGACGTGCGCAAGAATTTTGCCGACTCGCGACTGCGAGTGAAGGGTCGCTTCGTGAAAAAGGAGGATGAGCAGTTGCTGCGTGAGCTGCTGAGCTTCACTTAAGGCCTTACCGCATGGGTACCGAAAATTGCAACGCAAAATCGAGCAACTTTTAACTGTCAAAATGACGGGAATGTCGCTTAGGTCCAGTCTTTGATCCTCGTTTTACCGGGGAGTGCAGTGGCTGAAAGACTTCAATAGCTGGTGCGATGCGTTAAATCGAGGAGAGAGAGAAACACAAACCGGCGGATCGAGGTGGCAAATGTGGTATGTACGACTTGCTCCGCGTGTGGGCGTGGTCCGTTGAAATAGAAGCAGGGAACAAACGAAGGAGGATTTGGAGATGCGAGGAGAAGGTCGGATGTGGTGCGTGAGGCGTAGTTTATTGGGACGAGGCGACCTCTGGAATGCGTGCATGGATTACGTTTCGGTCGGTCTCGATTTAAGATAATTTGCACTGTTTTTCATTTTCATTCGTACGTCCATTTTCCTTATATACGTTCTGTAGTAAATGGTGAAGCGTTCGGTGAATAGTCTGCATGAACTGATGAAATGTTGCATCGTTAGATTTTTGCACCACGAACAGCATCACAGCATACAGTAGTTGCTGAATTTGTACACTTGAATGATTTGTCAGCTTATTATCAGTCTGCACTGACAAGTGCGACGTGACAATTCTCTCACTTCAACTTTATCCATGTTGCTAGTCGTGACCGCAGAAAATAGATCGTGTCGTACTTTAATGCCAAATCCAAGCAGCACGATCAATTAAAGCTGCAATTTGCAGTACAGCTTGATCTCCGTCAAGTGCCTGGTCAATTTTGTTTTGCTGCACTGTAATGGCGACCCCAATTAGATTGGTCAACACAGGCGATGATCCTCGCCAGGCGAGGATCATGCCGCGGTTGAACCGCTGCCTCAACTTGATTTATGCGAGTGCGTTGCACTCTTCCGGATCACGGACTCTGCAAGAGGGATATTGGCGACATTACCTGGATAAAACTGTCCCTGCTAATGCTGCGCGTTAACTAGCTCAGTGTGCCTCAAGATTTTTTTATACTTTTTTCATTGTCCGACCTCCCGCCTTTATCAGGACGATGGTGTTGCATACCGATAATTTCAAGAAAAAATTCAAACAAATTCATGAAGTCTGGTGTAATGTCAGCTAGGATTGTTGCTACTCTCCTCGGTCTCTGCTAGCGGGGGTCATTCCATCATACACCCGCGCACGGAGATATGACCGTCCTTACCAGTATCAATGGGGAACCCCCTTGACTGTTGGGGCTAAGCATGCTCGAGTCGCACCGTCGTCAGCTGCGTTTCGAGCAACGATAGACGTCCAACAAGATCGATTGCAACGAAGTAAACGATACTGCGACCAACAAGGTCAAACGCAAAAAGCGAGCCTTCTTCAAATGTATTCTCTCCTGTGGTGTCAACGATTCGCCAAGTGGCCCCACCGCCGCCTCCGAGAGCTCGTGTCAAGATCCCCATCGTCTACCGCGATGGAAAACACAAAGGTGCGATCGTAGGTGGACTACGCGCTCCCTTCTCACGCCTAATGCAGGCAAATCACAGAAGTGTATTGTTGTCGCAAAAAGATGTGTCCAAGAGGACACCCAACTCGTTTGAGTTCCCGAGCAGACTAGCACGGAAACAATTCCAAACCGAGGATATACGCAAACGGGAAGATAAAAAGTGGCTCAAGAAAGACAAGTTAGTACGAGAACTGGCCAAATGGGTTCCTTAACCCCTTCAACCCTTAAAACGTTATCTGAATGTGTACTGCTTCGTACGGTATTAATTTTTTTTTAGTTTTGATTCAGAAGTCTCCAGCAAAGTCTCCACCACCGCCATAGCCGCCCCCACCTGCTCCATCAAATCCTCCTCCATCGAACTCTCTACCACCTGCATCTCCACCGTGATCAGCTAGAGCGTTTCCGAGCAAAACCCCACCCAAAAGACCGGCTGTGCCTCCCAACGCCGCGCCGGTACCAGCACCCATACCACGACCCCCTGTGCTTTGACCGTGGTATCTACCATATTGAGGTGTGGCATCAGCGTATCCCTGGTCTACAGGAGCACTGGCATACGCTGTCGACGTGGTCCTGTAAGGCTGACTGGAGACACCTTCAGCCACGGGTGCGGCAACCGGAATTCCGTCGGCTGGGCGTCTGTCCCTGACCTGCTTGGACGCCATAAAGCAGCAGCCACAGCAGCATAACAACAGTGCTAGAGACCCCAGCAGCCACCATAGCCACACCAGTCCATATCCTCCATCGCCCGCATGATGCGGGGCGTATCCACAGTTACAAGCGTAGTTGGAGACCTTACACACGGCGTTGTCCGGGCAGCAGCACGGACGTCGGTCGCTCTGGCGGTCCAGCCAGTTGCCGCAGAATTGGCCAGACTCACCTCGGTAGGCCCTCGAGCAATCGCCTGTGCTGGCACACACCTCACAACCAGACTGCACTTCATCGCCTTGCCCCGAAGCCGCAGTGAGCACCACCACAAGCAGAACGGCGACGCGCCAGAGGCTCATTTGCTTCTACGGCTAGCTGCTTTTGCAAGGAGAGAAAGCCTCGTCCCAAATTTGTTTTGACAGAATGAAGATGACTAAAAGAAGTTGAAATTTGAAGAGCATTTGCTAGATATAATGTTATCATTTCGATAACGTCGTCATACTAACGTTAGACGTAATAGATTTAATCCTCTGGCCGATGAATGGTGGCTTACGCTTTCAGGGCATGTTCCTCCACCTCCACCACCGCCGTAGCTACCGCCACCGCCACTACTAAAGCTCCCTCCACCATCGAGCCGAAAACTCCGGTGGCTAGAAGACAGATCTATGAAGCCACATCAGCAGCAACCCGTCAAAACCGAGGGATGACATGAGTGCAGGCACCAGTGCGGCACTGGGCGGCACGGCCGGCTTTGTGGGTGGATATGCACTGGGAGGTGGTCACCTCTCGGACGCCACGATCCAGCACTAACATAGAAATAGTGAGAACAAGTAATACAAACGGCACCACCACCAACGCCACCCCCTCACCTGCACCTTGTTGCGGCACATACCTAAACAGCTGCAGGCGTAGTTTGAGACCTTGCAGACAGGGTCGTTCGGGCAATCAGTTGCCGCAGAACTGCCCAGGCTCGCCTCGGTACGCCTGCCTGTGCTGGCACACACATTGCAGCCAGATTGTTTGTCACCACTCTGCCCTAAGCCACGTTGAGAAGCACAAGAAGAAGCACAGCGACGTGCGAGTACAGTACGTCAGAATACCCACAGCAACTACTCTGCACAGCTCTCATGTTAAGAGTGCATTAAAGAGAGATAAGGACTACTTCAGTATGGTAGAAGAGAAGAAAGTGATTAATCGTAATAAATACTTATCCGGATTGGTCCTAGAAAAACCTCGATATTTCGGCTGCCAACTCCAAATGAAAGCTGTCGCTGCGGTCGTATTGCCATCATTTACTTCATTATCCATGGTGAACATTCGGTACGACCCCATACGTCTGTCTCAAGCCACCTCGGCCAAGCGAAATTGCGTTGCTCGCAGCACCACGAAGCAGGCGAAGAGTAATAGTGCCAGCAGCAGCAACCACTGCCAATCCGGAAAGCCTCCATCGTCATCATCATCATCTGCATACATGTACTGCGGCGTATTCCCACACTCACAGGCGTTGTCGGAGACATTGCAGATTGTTTCGTCCGGGCAGCAACAAGGTCGCCAGTCTCCCCTGTGGGCGTGCCAGTTGCCACAGAATCGACCAGAATTACCTCGGTAGGCCCCGGAACAGTCACCCGTGCCAGCACACAGCACACAGCCAAACTGCTTGTCATTGCTTTGCACCGCGAGCAACACCATAATGAACACGGTGAAAAAGCTACCCATTGTTGCCAGTTTGCACTTGAGGAAACTTCATTCGCAAGGGAAAAGAAAACCCTGTCCCAGGTCTCCTTAAGCAAAGAGAAAATGACCACCAAAAACGGCAACGGATCTCGCCGTGGAAAAGTCAAAAGATGAGCTCAAGTGCAACGAGGACAGCCCAATGCGCATGTGACTGGGGCCAGCGCGAGTCGGACGGCCTTCGCGCCTACATTCTGAACCCTCATGCAGCCTACAGCACTAACTCAGACACTTTTTTTCAGCGGAAGGGGCATCCATCTTCTCGCCAGAGGTCATCTTGGGGGCGAGATCAGGTGTCGTCATTTCGCACTGGAGGCACAGTAGAGCCTGTCCGTCAATGGCACTGGACCACGTGACATGAAACGAAGCACAGCGCGGGGAACTCGCGGTGCTGCAGTTCACTAGGCGGCTTCTCGGGCATTGACTTTTGCAGGACGCGTTGCCATGACAGAAGAAGACCCTTCTCGCCCAGCGCTGGAAGGTGGTTTGCTCGTCGGCGTTGAGTGCTATTTTACGCGCTTGCAATTGAGCGACCGATTCGACACTTTGGATTTTTGAGCGAGCGCAGGCCTGGCTGCCGAGTGTCCTCACCAAGGCGAGACAAGATGGCGCCGAACAGAGCCGGCTGGGCTGGAATTTTGATGAAGAGAGCATGTAATACATGTAGCTCGGCGCCAGCGGTCGCGTTCCACGCAAACAGACAGCGTGCGTGCGCCGCAGAAAGGGTCTCTAGTCACTCGACTCCGGGCAACCTTTTGGCTTTGAAGCAACGCTCCGGAGCACTGCAACATTATTGCGTGCGTGTACCTGCTCTCTAAAGCCTTGTAGATGTAGTACATCTACAAGGCGACGTCTTAGGCGTACATCATGTACCTGCTCTCTAAAGGTTCATTTTTGCCAAGATCTCGTTGAAGTCGTTGCGGTCAGTCAAGCGAGGGGAAAGGCCTTGCTTGGTCTGGGACACGCGCGCAAATGAGTACAGTGTCATGTATTACGGTTGAAGCCAACGATCCTTGGGCGTTGGCGACGACGGTAGTCACTACCGTAGTGCCGGGCCCTGGGTCCATGCTTCCAGGCTGTGATGGTGTTGATGCGCGGGAGACGAGTCGAGGCAACTTGCACTGCGAGTCTCGCAGGCAAGCCTGGCCTGCCATCTATCATTGGGCCTCGGACCATCTGCGGGTACCACACGTATCGCAGCGTGGGCCTGCTCCTCTTGAAGAGGACCTCTTCCTGCCTTCAGACGCTCCATACTTGCAGTTGCTGCTGCCGCACAATGGATACGCTGATGGCCACGGCCGCAGAATCTGGGCCCTACGAGTCGTAGGAGTCGTAGTACGACTCCTCGCCAGCTGACGGCCCAGAGCGTTGACTCGAATAGGCACAATTAGTTTGTCCTACAGTGCACGGAGCGGCTGACGGTGCCATGATGGCCATCAAGACGCTAACACCAAAGCCTTTGCAGCGAGCACACATCTGCTGCGGCATTTACGCCGTATTAGGCAAGCCGGACTGCAAGACTCATCCTGTCCCGATCCTTCGCACGCACGTACTCGCTCCTTTACGATGGGGCGACTGACGTACTGGATTGTTCGATTGTGGCTGGGGGAATGATCCGGAGCCGACAGAACGTGCACATACCCGTAGAGCCAAAGTTTGAATTTTGCCGCCAAAACAGCACGGAACTGTAAATCTCTTTAAATGAGGCTTTCGATGTGAGTACTTGCACTGTACATGTACCTTGTTGCTAAAATCACCGAATTAGAATTTCTTAGGCCGTGACAGTTGTTGCTTGTCCGGCTCACGCTTCTCGATTATCTAGAGTCCAATCTAAAGAGAAATAAATACTCGGGGGTCGAATAGGGCGTCGATCACCAAGCTGCAGTGCTTACTACACGACTTGGAAAGACGGTGGCTGCATTTGAGGCAGCAAGCTGAGCAATCTCCGGAATACCGCCCCAGAGTCCGTTGTGAAAGCCGTTGCTGCCTATCCCGAGCAATAGCGGCATATCCTGCTCTTCCTTCTTGCTCTTTAGAGTGAATATACCCGCAGCTTTTTCTGCTGTATCGATGTGTTCCTAGCCGAAGCAATTGCAAAGCCTCCCAGCCAAACAATTTCCCAAAGAATCAAAAATAACACTGAAAAGCGAAGGAGCCCCATTTTCAGGGCACATTCTGGCGGCCGTATCATTTTACGGAAAAGAGTGGGACGCCGAGGTACCTGCTGATTCAGAAAACGGGCACAGGCCATAAAAGGGCGTGAGGTCCGACTCGTCTGCCAAGCCAATTGCCTGTCGGCTGGGCGCCCGAGCGAACGACAGCCGCTGCGGCCGCAGGGTTGTCATTCCGCAAGTTGCTGGCAACTCGACACACATCGCTCTCGGTCGTGGCATTGCTGTTGCTTGTCGACCATCACTCCCGTCGCTTAGGTGTTCACCTCTTCCACATCACATATTTCAATGAGCGCCGAGACGCGGAGCCCCAGCGCGTCGCCCAGCGCCAGCAGCGACAGCGACGCATCTCCCGCCAATAAGCACAGCGCAGCGGACGGCAAGCCCAAGAAGTGCCGCTTCAACGACTGCGACAACCTGGCAGTGGACGGCACCAGCAAATGCGCCTTCCACAAGAACCGGCGTCAATGTTGTGTCGAGAACTGCACCAACCAGGTCTACGCGCGCAAGTTGTGTGTGCGCCACGGCGGTAAGAAGCAATGTCAGGCTGACAACTGCGAGGCGCACGCGCGCGGCGGAGGCTTCTGCTTACAGCACGGCGGCTTTGTGGTCAAGCGGTTCTGTATCGTCGAGGGATGCTCCAAGCAGGCGCACGCGCGCCAGAAATGCGTCCGTCACGGTGGCGGTCGACGCTGCAAGGTGGACGGCTGTATGCAACACGCGCGCGCCGGCGGACTGTGCAACCGCCACTCGCACGGCCACGAGTGCCGCGTGGAAGGTTGCAACAAGACAGCGCAACACTCAGGCTCTATCTGTTTCCGCCACGCCATGGAGTTGCGCGCACACGGCGAGGAAGTGCCCGAGCTTAACATCTCCAAGGGAGGACGTCTCAGTAGCAAGAAGCGCCAGCAACAGCAGCGCGAGCAGCAGATGAAGCAGGAACAGTTCCACCACCAGCAGATCCAGCAGCAGATCCACGCGCCGCAGCACATGCAGCCACACCCGCTCTCTATTCAGGTGCCTCAGAGTCAGCCTATGCCGCAACAGATGCAACAGCAAGGCAACCCGTTCGGTCTACCTCTGAAAATTAATGTGCCAACGACCATGCCAAAGTTCAGTCTGCGCACGCCTTTGGGCAACAGTTTCCCAACTCCGCGCAGCCACGAGTTTTCGCTCTTGATGGGCCTCCCTTCGCCACAGATTGACAACTCGCAGCTGCCCAGTGTGCTCGCAATGACCAACTCAGGTGCAAACGCCACATCCAGTGGCCAACGTACCCCCGGTTTTGACAGTTTCCTTGCCAGTGGCCCACCCAGTGTCTCGCGTGGCAATGGCAACTATCTGTCGCTCGGTCTGTTCCCCACGCCCCGCCTGACCGACCGGACGCCTGGTGGAGGCGACGACGCCATGATGAGCGACTACATTAAGCTCATGGGCCCCGACACGCCCATGAACTTCCACCATAACGGCCACTTCGGCGGCGGCACCACGCCTCTACTCGAGAACCTTGGCAACGTCTTCGAGCACAACCAAAACAACCAGAACAGCGCCAACCACGCGCCACGTAATCATATGGCGGCAATGGCGGCCGCCGCGGCTGTGCACGGCAATACGCAACAGAGAATGAAGATGGACTTCTTGTCGCCACGCGGTCTGGCGGCCCACAACTTCCAAAGCCAGGGATTCCCCACTCAAACTTCTGGTGAAGGGATGGGTTCAAACGGTGGTCCGTCCGGATCTTCGGACTACGCGGCCCAATTCTTTGTGGACAATAAGAACGACAAACGTGGCCACATGAAGACATCGAGTGTCTCAGCAGCCACTACCCCCACTCCCAAGCCGACCGGTGTCACCGCCGCCTAAAGGCTGAGAGTCTTTGAGTGTGAAAAACAAAGTGAGTGACCCAAGTGACGTCCACTGTGATGACTAAACACGCACGTGCTCGAGCCCGACGGCTCGAAATTTCCCTCGTTACCGCAACCGACTGCGTGGGAATTGCATTGGCAAGAGCAGAGACCTCCGACTCGACGGCGCATGCGGCGCCTTGTAGAACGGTCGAAGCTCTTGCCGTCCTGATAGAAGAACCGAGTCCGCCGATTCCACGGACATTTTTTTGGTTCAGAAAGTTTTGACCCTTACAGATAAAGTACGGATGAATAGTAAAGTAAAACTTGACGATTTTGCAGCTTGAAGATTTTTTTTTTTCACTTTCAGTTATCAGCACGAGAGAGCAACATGTCAAGTCCAAATTCGTTGAGCTTGACACGAGTGCAACAGTACCGTCGATCTTATTCCGTGTGAACTAGCGAGAGGCTCATCTCGAGTCGACGGCACGATATTCGACGGATGAGCCGGACTTGCCAGCTCTTTTTTGTTGTTGGCGTTTAGAGCGCTGGAAAGCCTGAAGATCATGTGCTTAGGTGGTTGTAGGTGTATCGTCGTGTAGGATACAAGTCGTAGCTTGGTCGTGTCCGTCGCTCGCTTCTGGCTTGATGCAGGGACTCGTTTGCAAATTACGCGTAGAAACGTTTTGCTTGACGTGGGCTTACCGTGAGCTCAACGTCAGCATTTGCCAATGAACTAGATGAGAATCAATCGTGTTTTTTTTCCTAAATTTTCTCAGCTGCTTTGGTTCTCTAACAACTTTGTTGACATGTTTACAACGCCATCGTAGCAACGTTCTCCGTCGCCAATTCTTGTTACCACTGCCAATGCGAGCGCAACTTCATCGCCCACGTGCTTAACACGTCTTCTTGGATGAACTTGATGTCTTTTTCCGCCGCTGAAAACCCTTCCTGTCGTTCGACAAAGAGTTGAAAGAAGAATCTCACCTCGCATTCCTGGGCCGTAGCTTTCGAGGTGACTGTCCAAGCGTGGCCACATAGCTGTAGACCTTCCGTGGGGAGGAGCAACTTGGATAACCGGACGTGAACAATGCGGTCGTTTTCCTCGAACTTGTGCAAGTATTGAAGACCGTGGGCCGCTGTCGTGCCGCTCGGGCATCGGATGGTTAAATTGAAGCTCTTGGCTACAGCATGGGCCCCTCGTTTATTCATCTAAAGAATGCAAACGTGTCAGTAAAGTATCTGAAAAATATTCTGCAAATGAACGTACGTAGCGATAGGACTTGTCTGGCAAATTGCTGAGGCTGTTAATATCTCGCCACATAACGTCGCTGACCTGCTTCATCGAGTTCTTAACTGGAGTTCTCGCGACGAGTTCGATGGTTTCACCTCGGGATTCGTCTACACTGGGCTCCATACTGCAACCGAAAGACGGCATGTTCTTGTTAGAGAACACAGTCTCCGACAGCGAGTACAGCTGTGGCACGGATTGAGCGAGTAGTTCGACGAGCGCATGACTGTTATCCGGTCTCGAGAGCGCAGTACGAGCTGTTGGTATGCTCGCAAACACGAAGCCTCTCTCCTGTGAGGATAAACGGTAGTTAACACAGACAGGGGGTGCAGTTAGCCACGTACACTTAGCGCAGATTGATCCTGAGTGACCGTGGACAAGTCCTTGCCGAGCTTCACATGATCTTGCTGAACAGCCTTAAGTTTCTTGTTGATGTCTCAGCCATACGTCGTTTGAGGAACCCATCTAGTGCAGTTTCCGCCCACGACCTCATGATTCTGCTCTTGATCTTGAGTCGGCAACTCTCGACCTGCGCCATTGGTACGAGGTCTTTTTATCCGTTCCAGCCACTCCTCCAGGATAGGAATTTGCCGACTTAGTTCACGTGCTTCTGCCTTCCTTCGATGCAAAAGCTCGGTCGAGTAACCTGGCTTGTGCTTTCGTTTCCTCGCAGGTTTGGACGCTGCTGGCTTCTTTACCGGACGATGTTTTGCAACAGCGTCCGGCTCAGGTTTGAGTAGACCTGCGTCGTCATCAAGAACTTCCAAGAACTCGATGATGTCGGACCGAGTCGCCTCTGCCATGTCTTCCGATAGATTCGGGTACAAGTTGCTCGTGCTTTCGAAGAGAAAATCCGATTTGATGGCAACCTCTATCGTGAAAAATGCGCTACTGTACTCGTCCTCGTCCTCAGCACGTGATTACGAGCTGATTAGTGATTGTGCGGCTTGACCACATTTGATTACAAAGACCTGAATACTGCATAAATGCCAGTCCCTTTTTGTTACATTCGAGCGCTCACTCATCCACATTACATGTACTCTTGGGGGTGGTTCTGAAAACCGTACTCCTCGAGCTTGAGCAAGAGTTAAAGAAGCATCTAGATGTTTGAATTGAGTCAGACGTAAACCCTTATTAATATCCAGGATAGTTCTTGTGGATTCTAAACTGGCACGGTTCAAAAAGCTTGGGTACTGTGCGCCTTACGATTCACTGGCGACATGGAGCTTGAAAAAGAAATACATTTATAGTCCACAAGCTACTGAAATATTGGATCCAATACTTAAGTATCTCACTTAGTATACACAACGCTGTTTTTTTGTTAAATGTGTTTATTAACTTCTTGAGTGCTCTCGATATCGCTGAAGAGTACATGAACAGGGAGTACCTATACCGGTAATATCACGTGCATCTGGTAGAAATCCGGCAAGACCGAGTGCTTCAGTCAAGGAGGTGACGTCATACTGAGCCAGAGTGTGCAAACACGTATTAATAAGCAAAGTACCACTGTTTGTTGGTCGATGGACTCGCGAAGACCCCGTAATCATGGAGTCGCTGAATTCAAATGAGTGTATTACATGTATTTGTGATTGCGAAGCTCGTGAGCATACGAAATCAAATTGCACGCACAGCTAATAACTCAAACGCAGACATCGTCAAAACTTGTTTAGAGTAAAGCATCGATATCAATCTCTGTATCATTTTAGTATCGCTTACAGTGGCAAGGTAGGCGCAAGGTTCCCCGCCACCAATTCTTGTTGCCACTGCCAATCTGAGCGCAATTTCATCGCCCACGTGTTCAGCATCTCGGTCTGAATACTTTTCACGTCTTTTACCGCCAAAAAAGAGCCTTCCTGGCGCTCAACAAACACTTGAAAGTAAAAGCGCACGTCGCACTGCAGCCTTGTAGTTTTCGAGATGACTGTCCAAGCATGACCACATAGCTGTGGACCTTCAGGAAGAAGCAACTTGGTTTGTCGAATATGAACGATGCGATCTTTCTCCTCAAACTTGCGCAAGTATTCGATACCGACTCGCAGTCGTGTCGCCGGGGCATCGGATGGCTAAGTCAAAGCTCTTGGCCACGGCGTCAGGTCCCCGTTCATTCATCTATAGAGGCACAAAAATAAGTGACCAGATGATGAACATTCAATTTATAGGTGGACGTACGTAGCGGTATGATTTGTCAGGTGAACGGCTGAGATTCTTGACATCTTGCCAAAGGATGTCGCTGACCTGCTTCATTGAGCAGTCAGCTGGGACTCGCGCGACGAGTTCAATGATCCTGCCGCGAGACTCGTCCACGCTGGACTCCATGCGGCAACCAAAAGACGGCATAACTTTGTTAGAGTACACAGTCTCGGACAGCGAGTACAGTTGCGGTACGGCTTGGGCGAGCTGTTCGATCAGCATGAGGCTCTTATCTTGGGGTGCCAGTGCAGCTCGAGCTGTTGGCGGCTTCGTAAACACGTACTTCTTTTCCTATTTTTTTAAAGTGAGAGCGAAATATTAGTTTTAGTAAGCTCTTCTTGAACGAGAAGGACACGTACGTTTAACGCGGATTCTTCTTTAGCATGGCCTTGCCAAGCTTGATACACACTGCCTGAGCAGCCTTGAGGTTTCTGTTGATGGTCTCAGCCGTTCGACGACGGCGAAACTCTTCCAATGCAGTCGTTGCCCACGATTTGACGTCCTGTTTCAGTTCGTACGGAATAACCTCCGCCACAGAGATGCCAGCTTGTATGAGTTGTCGTTCCAGCACTGTAAGTTTCTTCTTAAGCGCCGCACTTTCGTCATCTTCGTTTGCGTACAACTCTGTCTGCCTTCCTTCGGTGTAGAAGCTGCGTGGAGTAACCTGGTTTGTGCTTTCGCTTTTTAGGGGGTTTACTCAATGATTTTTTTGCTCTCGGACGAGTTCTTGAAGATACTTGCGGCTTAAATGTGGTGATATGATCACGGCGAGTGGCTTCATCGTGATATTTATGGGATGTATCATTTTCAAGAGCACCAAAGAGTGCAACGATGTCAGACAGAGTCACGTCGCCTACGCCGTCAAGTAAGTCCAGGTCCGAGCTGTTCATTGCTGTGTGCATGCACGTCCGAGGCAAAAGCAGAACTGACATCAATTTCTTCCTTGCAGTGGTCCTTGTCCTCTGCAAATGATGATGTGTTGACCGGTGATTATGATCAGCAAACTGACATCAATATCTTCCATGCAGCGATCCTTGTCCTCTGTAGACTGTAGATGATGATGTGTTGACCGGTGATTATGATCAGCACAATACTGTACTCGAGTACAGCGTTATTTTAACCACACTTTCCTCAGTGTTTATGTGAGAGACCTGCAAAAGTTACATTTTCTAACTTAAAAACCGTAGTTGCTGCCCTTTAAACGGTTTACTTAAGTAGTTGGTTAAAAACAACGCTTCGGCGCGTTCAGCACACGAGATAATAGCAAATGAGCCGAATAAAACCCACTACCGCTACGTAACTTTAAATTGCGGATTTTTCAAGCAAGTTCTGTGAAAGGTTTATTAGTGAAGCGGTTTAATCGCATACCGGTAATTCACGATTTTGTGTCATTACTGCGGAGTCCCAACAGGCATTTCTCTCATTGTTTGTTCGCAAGGAGCATTTTTGGGACTACACAAACATCGATTTCGTACGGTGAAAATGGCCACTTTCGTCGTTTGGTAAGCTCGACCGCCAAAGATACAAAGGCGCATTTGACGTGCATGGGTGACAAGCCTATAGTTTGTCAATATTGTATCAATAATTGTTGTCTTGCCACACAATCGAGTCGGACTCCGTAATCGCTATCGATCTCAACCGAGAATTGTCCGTACTGTAATGCCGAAAATTGAGCGCGAGAGATCTCGTCAAACGAGCGTAACATTTGCCATGTACCGGTACCACGTCGTAAGGCAAGAGACCTATGCCGTCTCAAACACTCCAGTAAAAAAAAACTCACTGGATCTGTGTTTTTAACCTTGCAGAGATGCAGCCGATGCCCACAGTATTCGTTTCATGCTGGTAAGCTGAAAGCACAAGGTGTGATCTATAAAGCTAACCTTAATAACCTTAAGCACCATTGGCAGAGTTAGCCGATGTCGGTAGAGGAGTATAATATCAAGTGTGTGTTTGCATTGTTTAAATCATGCAGTAGAGATGCCAGGGACTGGTCCTACACGTTCAATCCGACCGAAGGTTTCGACGCTGCGTGGGAATCGCGTCCACGAACGTGTCCCCCATATCGTCGGTGGTGTCTGTGTTTTCTTCCTGGATTGCAGTTTCCACTGGAACGGACGTATCTACCACAGGTTCGTCTGTCTGTGCCGGCGACGTCTCGGTTTCCAGTACTGCAGTAGTCGGACACGGCGTTTCTGCCTCGGTCGACTCCTCCGTCTGAGTGGGAGTGTAAGCCTCCGGGGTGGCTGTCGTGGGGCAGGGAGTCTCCGTTGGCTCTTCCGTGAAAGGAGGCAGCGGGACGTCCGTGACCGGCTCCTGAGTTGCAGCCTCGGTCTGTGCCGGTGTCGTGGCGCACGGAGTCTCAGACGGCACATACGCCTCCTCCGTCTCCGTCGGGCAAGGAGTCTCGGTTGCCGATGGAGTGTAGGGCGTCTGCTCTTGCTCTTGAGTCTCCGGAGCATCCGTCTCCGGCACCAGGGTGAAGACCGGGCACGGTGTCGTCGGTGCCGGCGTGTAAACATCTGGAGTGGGCGTATCCACGGTCTCAGGAGTGTACGGGGTGGATTCTTGGTACTGTTCCGCTTCCGGGGCCGGCGTCTCCGGCACTAGGGTGAAAACTGGGCATGGGGTCGTTGGTGCCGGTGTTGACGTGTACTCCGTCGATTCCTCAGGGGCATCCGTATCGGGTCGTAAAGTGAAAATCGGGCATGGAGTCGTCTGTGCCGGAACTGGAGTGTAAACCTCAGGGGCAAGTGTGTCCGGCATAAACGTTAAAGGAATATCCACTGCTGTCTCGGTTTTTGACGGGGTAGATTCTTGTTGGTAAACAGGGGGAGACGTCTCCGGTACCAGAGTGATAACTGGGCAAGGGGTGTCTGTCGGGACGTATGGAGTGGATTCCTCGGGCGGAGGGGTCGGCAATACCGGGCAAGGGGTCTCTGTGGGGACGTATGGTGTCGATTCCTCGGGTGGAGGGGTCGGCAGTACAGGGCACGGCGTCTCAGTTACCGCTGGAGTGGGCACGTATTGCTCTGTCTCCTCTTCTTGTGCTGGAGTGGGCACATATGGAGCTTCAGTCACAGTCTCTGTAGGGGGCTCTGTCGTCTCCGGGCATGGAGTCTCGGTCGGGGTAGGCACGTATACCTGTGACGCCTCTTGAACCGGAATAGTCGCTGTAGGCGGCTCGGTTGTTTCAGGACACGGCGTCGCTGCCTCTTGGTAGACCGAGGCTTCAGATACTGCCGGTGGAGAGTAGTCCGGGAGACTATAGCCCCCAGCACTGACCACACACGAGTGAGAGGCGCAAACGGCGATAAAAGCAACGAGGTACTTGCCGGGGAGCATTTTTGCAGGAGCTTGGAGTCTTTGAGGTGAGTGGCCCAAGTTGGTCCTTAGTGGTAAAAGGAGAAATGTGAACGTCGGTGCGACTGTGTAGAATGGTCGCAGGAGGAGCAACACCAGGAGTTTCGTTGGCGAAGATCGTTTCAGCTCAGTGGAAACGGCGCGAATGATCGAGGAAAGGCAAGCGGGCGATAGTCGATCGACAGCACACACACGATCACGCCACCTTGTCGCCGGTAAAGTAATGCATCTAGACGCGGAAATCAGTGGAAATGAATTTATCGAATAGGTACATAGGGACGTTGGGTCTGAAAAATCTAGCTCCGTGCCGGTGCAGTGTGCGTCATGTCGAAGCAATAACGTCGGAATCAAGTCGCAACTGATTGGGCGACGCACTTTGAAGCGGTTATTCCTGCATGGAGGCTGTCTTTTGGTAGTTTTCTTTTCAATTTAGAGCATTAGAACGTCTAAGCGAAGCGTGAAGATAAAAGTCGGTTAAACCGACGATGGGTTCATCAGTAACCCCTGTTGACTATTCAGCTGTCGTAGTGGTAACGAGGCGAGTAAATACACTTTTGAACGAGTTGGGGAGGGGTACAAAGTCATTGCGGCAGTGGCTCGGTAGTCTAGAGCCAGTGTAACTACAAATACGTGGCAGTCTAAATCTGCTTTCTGTACTGAAAAGTCCACTCGTTCCTATCACACAAAATGCTCTATCAATGAATCAGAAGTCCCTAATGAGCAAGTCTACGCACTCGGAAACATGCGGCTCGTGGATGTCCCGAGATGACACTGGCGACATCTTCATTACTGCCGCCGAACACGCTTCATAGTTGCATGGGAGTTAACACAGCACACTGAAGCAGCTATATATCCATCATTCTTACTTTGATACGGATCTATTGATGCGTCCCACAATGCTCGAGGATCATCACACCGATGGGCAGTGTTCCTGACTGCTAATACGATCCGTGCGCTTGGCAAATCAGTTAGCCTTCTAGGAAGCAGAATAGACGTGAGCAAGAAAAGTAAACCGAGAACGGACTGTCCAATGGTGGACTTGCCGACTTCCTTGGGCTCGACGATGAGGATTTATAAGCGAAAAATGATGCGTGTAATCGACTTAGAAGAGGAAAGCTTCAGGGGCTTTATGAGTCTATGATGGTGTTGCTGATCTTTCCAATGTGACTAGCTATCTCCAGATACTTAAAACGCTGTTTGTATAGTTCTTCCTCGTCGAGCCCGAACGTCTTGCAAAAATGCGGCTTGATGTTTTTGGCTTGTGACCACACGTACCAACTCTTCCGTTAGTTGCTTGCTGCCGATCTGAATGCTAATGATACATCAATTGCCTAACGCCATGCCTGCGACGTCGGGCTTGCGCGAGACAGGAAGCCGATGACCACCCAGTTTAATGACGCTGATGCTCTACCAGAGCCTCCAGTCTCAATCACGAAGTCGACGCGTTTACCTTCACGAACTTGAGTTCTCGTCCGAGGCTGAAGTAGCCGCAAGCCGAAGATGGAGACGCCACCCGTGCCTCGGAGAACCACCAGAACGCAGTGGAGTTAGACTAGTCACACACACGAGAAAGGCGAGCTGCACGAAGTCTAGCTTACAGTCCTTGGGGCAGCTTGAGCTGGCACCGTAGCGTACTGACGCAACATACCACCTAATGTACCTCCTAAATGCGATCCATCGCTAAGAGCGGGGTTGTTTAAGCTAGCAACGTCAAAGTTGGTGATGACACGGTCACCCACTAGAATGCTGTCGACCAGTACTGTTGCTACTTTAGCCCCATCGGAGCATGGATCGACGTGCTCCGTCAATGAACTGGGGTAGGTGGAGTTGGCGATGACGAGATCTCAAGGTAGTTGAGAGCAGCTCCACGGAGTTCGATAAGGACTTCATTGTCTTTCAAGGGCTCCGTCGAATTTGTGCACCGAAACGATAGGCAACGTTGGAAGTCGGCATTTTTAGTTTGAAAGCTCTTTAGGTTTAGCTAAAGTGAGTGAGCTCTAGACAGACGAGCAAATGTTACGGGCGATTGCGTCAAACAAAGCTTTCGCCAACCACTTTCAGCCGTGTCAGATAGATTAGATTACATGTACCCAATTGAAGGTGCTGACAACCATTTTTGGATCCATGTTCAGAGCTGAATGAATGAAAATGTTCAGTTTAACCAGACCTGACCTGCGACGTTAGACCCATCCTTAAAGTGATGCGAGTCCAAACTCCTAGTCGCTTATGCTCAAGGGAATATTAGATAAAAGCAGAGCGTGCAGGCCTTTGGAGGTCATCCCGCCCATTTGGCAACATCGTATCGTATCGAGCTCTCAGGATTATATCCAGAGTTGAGAAGGCGAGTGATTCTGACCCAAAACTACTCTTAACAGATCCCAAACTAACGCTTCAAGCTCAAAACTTTAATAAATTTACTACAGCACTTGATACGCCTGCTACATGAGTACAAGATCTACATTGGATTGTCATACCCAATATAATGGGTTTACTGTCTGAGCCTGCACAACGTGTCATTTCAGCTTGTATCAGAAACAACACATTGACTTTAGTCAATGATTGCATCAGTGATACTACCCAACATCCCGTAAATTACGACTACCGGTAGCCGAAGTAATTTAATCACGTGAATGTTGCCCGAACAGATTTCAGCTTACATGTACACCGCGACTGCTAAATATCCTTCTTGTGGCCGCAGTGCGACGCGTATTTACTACGGTAAACATGACTGCAGGAATAGTATACTGTAAAGTGCGGCAACAAGGAGCGCATAGGAACTAATATCCTGGTAAAGTTTGAGCAGATCAAATTGACAAGTACTTTTTTTCTGGCACTGAGAATGTGACGCTCCTTACTGACGTCCGTTACAATACGGTGAAGCCAATAGTGAAGCACCCACCCTACACATAGTAGTGTAATGCAGAGCTTCTCAGTGAAACACGGCTTCGTACGACTAGAGTAACATTGTTTTGTTCCAGCCTATCATGTCGTCGGGCGCTCATAATTGCAAATCCTCAAAAATAATCGAGCATTTATCCGAGGACGCCTCTCTACATGTATTAGCCAGCAGTCATAGACGACGATAAGCTTCAACTACTCGGCATGATCAGCTCGATGCCACCAGTGACAGCGTGGAGTGTAGACGCCGCAGCGGTAGTCGGTGCAAAACTCGTCCGGATAGGCCACTACATCTCACGACTTAACTTAAAGCTGCCGGTCCACAGTATTGTTATTGTTCGGAAGAATACGCTACTTATTAATAGTACATTATTCCTTAGCCTATAGTATATCAGTAGCGTTTTATAATACTACTACGCAAGAAGTTTAATAATTACTACAGCAGTGCGATAAACAAAGATCAAATACGTGCATGCAGTACTGCTTACCGATTACTGAAGCATTGTTTAAGCAGCCAGGAAGTATCAGCCTTACTCTCGCGACATTGGCCACAGATGACAGCCTACATAAGGAATTGTTCTTCAGGAATTGGCCTGGTTCATGGCATTAACGACCAAACCATATTGCCTACACCGCTCGAATCAGCACGGTTTCTTATCTGACAGCGTGCTTGCGAGTTGCTTCGAAGCCACCGTGTTCCAACATACCTGTGAAGTAGTGAAGGAATTCTGATTTCACCGCTGGATGGATCGATAATGCCATAGCTTCAACGGGGGTGAATCGATTTTCGTGTTGGGCCAGCCAATTTTGGAATTGCATTGCTTGCAACCTCTTGATCACTTGTTGTGCACTTGCAGTATAGACCTTATACTTGTAATAAGCGAGTTCAAGTGCCAGGGGAGAGCTGCCTAGTCGTTTTTCCGACAGCTTGACAGCTTCAAACTCATCTGGGTATTGCCTGAGTTTGTTCAACTTGTCGACATAGGTGACCCAGGTGCCAAATACCGGACTCTCGAACATCTTGCTCTCCTGCTCGCTCAACTTCAGGAGGTCAAAAACTTCGTCTGCGGCTTTTCCATTCGCGCTCCAAACGTTCAGAATAACTTTCTCGGCCTCTTTCGAACTCGAAACAAGAGCCGCCAACTGTGAATCGTCGAATCGTGCCCCCAATACTGCGTACATGGCTTTGTACGGTTCTTTTTCAATTTTTTTCAGGTAGGCTTCCCAAGTACTCCATACGGGGCTCTTAAACAACTGGTCTCTCTCCTTATGGAGTCCGATCAGCGTGAAGACGTCCTCACCACTTTTTCTCTCGCCCGACCATTGTTTGATCAGCCTAGACTCCATGTTGCCGGCAATCCACGTTGCACTGGGGTCTTGCTTTGCTGTACCGATCATCCACGCTAACTTCGCATCATTGACACTTTTTTTGTCTGAGAACTGAAATCATATGCGTATACGGGTCAGCTCTGAGCCGACCACCCGCGTAAGACACCCAAGCTTTTAGCAACGGATTTCTTAGAAGATCTGAACCTTCCTCATCCAGCTTCAGCAGCCGGAACACATCGTCCGCAGTTTTACCGTCTTGTCGCCATTTCCCCATCAGTGCACCTTCAAGTTTCCTAAACGTGTCGTCATCGGATTTATCCTTTGACATCGCAATCATTTTTAGTACTACTGCGTCGTCGTATTGTGCTCGTAGTTTGAGCAGTAGCATGTTGAGCGGATCTTCCTTCAGCTTCGATGCATAGCTCATCCACGTGCTTAAGGCTGGACTCTTGAGAATATTTTGGCCTTCTTCGTCGAGTTTTAGTATTCTGTAGACGTCGTCCACACTTTTTCCATCGCCCATCCAGTTTTTACGCTGAATCGTTTCCAACCGACTGACTATCGAGTGTTTACCCATCCGCTTTGCCTCCAACAGGTGTGGCAGGAAGGCATCACCATAGTGCGTTGCCAGCGTCGCGAATATCGCTTTGTCTGCTGCTGCCTGCTCACCCTTGAGTACCTTGAGGAGTACGTAGCTAGCCGAGCCATCAAACTTGTCGCTCAAGAGCACATTGGACTCCACGCCTTTACCCTTGATCTTATTAAAGCGTTTGGCGATCTTGGTCTGGCTGTCAGGTGCCACCAAGGTCTTAATACTCTTAGCAAGTTTATCCACACTAATTGTTTGAGCCAGCTCTTTTATACTGGAGACGCCTCTGTCTTCGGGGCTGTAGTTAGAATTAGCAATCAGCGTCCTCAACCGCCGATCAAGTCGGATGTTATTCTTCAGGTCCACATCAGTACCCTCCACCTTCACATTGGCTGCTCCTAACGCCAATCCAACGAAGATCAACAGAGTAACAGTAGCCAAAAGCGGACCGCTGTAAACGCTCTTTATACGGCTGGATGACACCCATAGAATCATTGTAGACAAGTGCGCTTGGCAGTACCGGTAAGATGCGAAGTGAGCATGAATTTTACTTTTCCACTGCACTTAAAAGTCCGTAGGTTTCCTTATCATGCGGGAAGCTGTTTACACGAGTCGATTATGATTTTTTTAGATTACGTTGTGAGTTCCGTGCGGTGCAGCTGTTGCAGACGAAGCAAAAGCACCGCCAGCCTCCAACTTTTAATAATATCAACAGCCGTTTTTTCTTTTTGTTTCAGTTTTACATAATTATAATGTGCGTCAGTTATAGGAGGCACAAGAAAGGGTTACCATTTTCCAAGTGCCAGAAAAAAGGTACTCTTCAATTTGATCCGTCGCTCTTAAAAACAAAGATTTTTTGGACCGGCTTGCTGGCCCTTTCTTGTGCCTCCTATAACTAACGCACATTATAATTCTGTAAAACCAATAGTAAACCAGCCGCCCTCGTAGGGAGAAAGGAAACAAAAATAAAACGGCTGTTAATAATATTAAAAGCTGAAGGCTGGCGGTCTAGCAATGAGCTTTTGCAAATTGTCGCGGTCCTCCTCTAATCGGGGTCGTGTATCTTGGGCCGAAGTAGGAGGTAGTAGTAATAGCGACACTACTGGTATAGTAATGTAAAAGCTGATATATTCTTGTGTTGTTTTTTAGAAGGAAATCCACGACTGACCTCCTCATTTTCCCTCGCTAAGAGTTTCAGAGCTCCTTACCTTTCAGCAGATCCCTCGTGTGTGGCGGTCCAGCTCTAACTCTCGCCACGACCAGCTGCTTCACGACTTCACACTTGGAACGTCACTGTCTTGGCCGCAGGTCCCGCTTGCTTGGACGTGGTCCGGAGAGTCTGGAGTAAGTAGACCTTCTGCAGGCAGCCAGCCAGTATCGTTAATCCACCATCTAACTGTACATCGTGACAATTCTCCCCGACTGATGCTCGGAGTCCTCGACGAGCCACATCTCCCAGAGCCTGTCGCAAGGTGTGCTCCGCAGCCAAATCTGGAACGTTCCCACGTGACGTTCCACTCGCAGTTTGACTCTCGTTCCTTGCTCCAGACAACATTCCCTCGGCTTGTGTTCCTCGCAGTCGCTCCACACTAGCACGCTCTCTTTCCTCACGACGCCCGATGCGCCCAGCAAGTCCTTCCCACTTGCGTCTCACAGCCCTGCCATTCTGGTCCGCGGCACTCGGCCTGAGCCCTTCGTAATAGCACATCGCATAACTATAGCAGCCGACCACCAACACAGCCAAATTCCAGTGACAGCAGCCAATATCGAGCTCCAGGTAGACGTCCACCACCAAACAACCAATGCCACCCCCATCCAGCCACACGCACTCCATCGACACTCTCGTACACCAGGCGGGGCAAGTAGATTAGGATCGACAGGAGTAGAGACGTCAGCAAGTAGCTCCCAGCGATAAAATCTCCAACTCTATCCACAACAGCTACCACAGCTTCGCTCGCGGTCGTGCGTACGGGCAGGACGTGCTCCATAGCAGTAGGCTCGCATCAGGAACGTATATACAGCACAAATGGTGGAACGCTTCACACCACTCAAGACACATACGACCTGTAATTCCAAACCGCGACTCGTAGTCCTGTAGCACCGCGATAGGAACCAAAAACAGCAGCTTCACTAGCGCGCACGCGTTCTCCGGAGGAGGCGCAGCAGCGGCATGGGCATTTCGGGCCGCCACCAGGTAGTGGTCACAGCACGTGTACCAGAAGAAGTAGATGGCACGTACGCTCTCGATCGTCCCGTCGAGGAACGCCCACGACACGTTCCGAAGAGGAGTCGTTGCGATCCAAACCACGTATCCCCTTACAGCGCTGCCGACGACCCTAATATCGTCCTCCACTTCAATCTCCGTCACCACGTTCACTAGCTCCGCCCATTCCACAAACACTCCCAACATCGCCACTAATTGTCAAGTGACGCCGTCACGACCGCAGCTTCTCCAGACCGTTAGCCGTTAGGACGGTTCTTCAACCGACACCTTGTCCGCCCAAGTCACCAAGCATCATTGCGTCCCTCAATCAACGCCACGTCCCAGCTGTCGAACCTTCTCGCGTGCCTCTTGGCAGCCATCAAAAGAAAGACGCGAGTCTTTACAGCTTTCAAATCTCTCTCATTTCGCATTTTGCCATCTCGCCATGTCCACGCGACTTATCACCGCCGAGCTGAGGTGCTTCCGGTCGTTCATCAACGCCGCCCTCGACCATGAGGAGCAGGGCACCACTGGGGACACCGCGCGGCCCTTCCAGCAGCCGTTTTGGACCGAGCTGCGCACGCGTCTGGGCGCTAACAGCATGTCGTCAGGTCTTCAGTTCCTGGGCCAGCTCGCCGAGGACATCCTGAATGGTTGGACCGGCGCTTCTCCCCAAGGAATCGTCGTTGCCACCCCCGCGCTGCCTGACTCCGCTCCCTCTTCAGCTCCGCTTCGGCGTCGACAACTTTGTCCAGCAAACAGTCCAAGTCGCCCTCTAAGAAGCCGTCCAAGTCGCCCAAGTCGCCAGCGCGTGGTAAACGCAAGGCCGGCAGTGACGACCCCCCCCCTCCTAAGGCGTCCGCGAAGAAGACTCTCGTCGTCAGCAAGCCCAAGAAACCACATGTCCCGTCCAACGAGTTTGGCCATCTCCTCGACGTGAGCCAAGCCGCTCCAGCCCAGTTCGCCGTGCAATCGCCGCCGTCTTGGCCAAGGCAGAGGCTCTCGGTAAGAAGCCCTGACGTCTTGCGTTCCCCTGGACTGGACGTCCCATTTGGTACGACTCCATCAGTTTTAACACGTGTATCGCGCGCACTGGCGCTTCTGGATGTCGCACCGTCGATCTTTCTGGGAGTGGGCTCTCCACGATCCTCTGGCCACGGCAGCTGCCATGACCCAGCGTCGTAAGCTGAAGATGCGCGCCGTCCAAGCTCGCTGGGTCTTCACAAGTCTTTGCACCGAGACGTGGGGCTCTATGCCTTCCTCGATATGCTGGAGAAGCGTTCCGAGATGTACTGGCTCGGAGGCCAGCCCGGCAGAGCCACACGCGACGGTAGTTCCTACACTGGACCCAACACCGAGGACTTAGCGTCCCTGAAACAGAGGGATAAGGAACGATACGACGCCACGCTCGCCAACGTGCTGGACCCGTCGGCTATCGACACCTACGGGTATCCCGACATGCGCTCTTTGCTCGAGTCTACGGACGCGCTAAACCCAGCCGCTGACGAGAAGAATCGACTCTCCCTCGCTGCTCTGGCTCGAGTTCGTCGCAACACCACGTCCTGTAGGAGGCCAAGCACCACTTGGACAGGCGCCAAGAACAAGGAGCCGTGGTTGTCGCTCGTTAATCGTCACACTGTTAAGTTGGCTCAAGACGACATCATGGCTCAGCTCGCCGCGGGAATGTACAAGGTCCCCACTGCTCGTCCTCCGTCCAGTACGGAACGTCATCGAGACGATTGGTCCGAGCTCGAAGACGATGGAGAAGACGAAAAGAAGGAAGCCGTGGTCGATGGCGACGAAGACGAGCAGGAAGAGGAGGAATTCGTCGCGCACGAGGATGACGACGAGGAAAGCGACAAGGATGAAGATGAGGACAGCCAGAAGAAGGCCGTCAAGTAGCTCCGAGACCCTCCCGCTGTAGCCGTTCGTAGTCCTCGTTCCTTTTGACACTTAGCCGTAACGTTCCGTCGCTTCCCGCCGTCTGGCTTGTCTCTTTCCGTCAGTCCCTCGTTCCTATCGCCAACAAATCTTCGTAAAGTGCTTCCTCTCGTTTCAAACTAACGCATCCGAACTCCCTCATCCTCCTAACTAACGCATCATAAACTTCCTTACGTTCCAGACTAACGCTTCATAAACTTCTTCACGCTCCAAACGGATGATTTACAAACTTCTTTGCGTTCTACCCCGACACACTCAGTCTTCGTATGCTCGTGACGTTTCCAAAACATCCAACTCCGTAAAACCCAAAGAAAAACCCGATGTCGCTCCAAAAATAGAAATATATGTACACGTCACTCAGTGTCCTGTGGTGCTGGAATTCCCACGTGAACTCTAGCTACAAATGTAGTTAGGACGTTACCACAACAATACGTCTACTAGGATAGTAAACGATCGTTCGGGCGGACCTGAAGACCCCAGTTCTGCCCTTGCACCGGGACAAACTGGACCTTGTAAACTACTTATATAGGCCAACCAGTAAAAATAAGAGCACGCTACTAGCACGAGCAAAGCTTGTACTTCTCCGGTCCAGAAAAGAATTAACAGTTAGGTTTTTATTTAAAAAACCTCGCATGTGTGATTGGTCAATGTCCATTCTGAGATGGGTACGATTGGTTAAAATGAGCTCGTATGAGGATTTGTATGCACACGGATTGAGAGTAATTGACGCAAAATGGATTCAATTGCATTTAGTGATATACCACTAGATTAAGCTCAGTTTGCTCTTTTTCTAGTATATTTTAAAGTTTAATTCTGATTATTTTTGACGTCAAAGCGAAAAAAACTCCACCCATCCGTAAAGTGATAGTTCAAATGGTCAGGCATTGGCAAAATTGGTGGGAAATTTGTTCATATAAAAAATCGTGCTGACGCTACGTAAGTAGAGCTTTCAAACTAGCTCAACCACGCTTCCATTGGAGCTGTACGACCGAAGTTATCTCCGACTTAAAGAACTGTTAGTTCTTTTTCGGACCAGACAAGTAGGTGTTATAAATCCTCGTGGTCCTAACAGCGGAAGGGTACCAGGCACGGGTAAGCCTTTTACGAGGGCACCGAGTATTCAACACTCGATTGGAAGAATAAAAGGGAAGCAATTCAAGCACCCCCAGCTGTGCATATAGGCAACAATAAGCCGTCACGTAAAAACCGCCCGATAGTTATCGGCCAATGCACAAAGTCTCTTGGCCTTGCCGGATGAGCCCTCGCTACAGAGATTCGAGCTCACCGACAGGCATAACACACTCAAGCAAGCTTGTCCAGACGCTTACCTTGAAACCGGACGTCGCTCTGTGCGCTTGAGTGGAAATTCTGTTCTGTATTTATGTTTACTCTTTCGGGTCTATTCCTAATAAGAAGTCCGAATCAAGTGTACAAATATCAAGTGAGCAATGATCCGTTATGGATCTTCTTGCACGCCAAGCGTCGTCTGCACCGTCGCATGAGTATCTTTAACGACCCGCGCCCTGTCCCAGACGGTGAACGTGTCTTCCAAGGGTCGCTGAGTCTTCCGCGAACTCATCCCAACCGCCACCGAGGGTTCGTACCGTAGACGGTCAGTTCTTGGCCGCTGAATGCGAATCCGGCCCGTCCATTATTAATAGTAAGGACAGCCTGGATTCAGTGACATATGGACCGTATCCAATATTCGCTGAGAGTTCGGTACTGACGCCGTCGAGTCTCTTGCACCTTGGAGTCACTGTACAACACATGACCGAGGGTTCGTCGCTTGATCATCTTGGGCGGTGCCACGTCTTTGTCGACGGTCGATTATCCGCAACTATGGAGAAATCACTACACCACAACTGCCCCTGTTGCAATGGAAGCCACAGTACTGGTGCCCGTTGTGACATTTCTTCATTCTCCAATTCACCATCTAGTCGCCGCATATTCAAGCGATTGAATCGAGCCGTGAGCAACGCACTTCAGCGTCTCCATCCTCGCCGACATCGTGAACGTGAACATCTGGAGGTAAGTCAGCTCAGCTTCCTCTAGAGTCATCGGCGCCTTGCTCATCACCATGCATTACTCGTCTTGTCTCTCAGGAGGGCGACACCGAGGTTTCGAACGCCCCTCAGCCTGCTACGCTTCCTCCGACGGCAACGTCATCAGCCGGACCTCCGGCGCTTCCTGCTGCAGCTCCTGCGGCACTCCCTGGCGTCGCTGAATCCACGGGGATGGCCCCATCTAAACTTATTCCGACGTGGCGCGACTTGTTTGACTCGCCACCGGTGACTCCACGTCCCGCTCTGGCTGCTGATTCTATTGAAGCTGGTGCCGAGGCTTCGCAGGCTCCGGATGCGGCTCCAGCTGCCGAGGTCCAGGTTCCCGATGAAGAGGAGAAGGAGAGTGGCGACTCAACTTCGTTGGCACTCTTGGCCACCGCTACCAGGCGAATGAAATCGCTTTGAATCATCGCTGCATGTTCCACGACGTTCTCCAGCATCTCAGCCAACTGTTGAGGGGTCCCGCGAGGTTTCCTTTTCAGTGGTCGCTCCTCGGCCGGCATTCATGTTTTCTTATTTTTAAATCACTTCCAAAGCGTAATCATGTTCATGTTGTTCTTCAAATGCATATACAATTTGTTGTTGCAGTAACCTTTTTCGTCAGTTATCACAGGCTGCATCCACCTGTCGACCGTTTACACGTTATCCAGTCACGCTAGTCTTCGTCCGCCACTTGTGCCATCTGCAGCCGATTCTCGCTCCATTTGGCTCGCAAATAGTCGTACAGCAGACCTCCACATGACAAGTTGGATGCTGGTTCCCAAGTTGGATCTTCATAGCCAACCCACTTGACTTTAAACTCGTGTACAGCACGCTCCGTGCTCGTCGACAGTGGTGTTCTGTCGTCGAGGATGGCCTCGACTACATATTCATCGGCAGCATGATCTGGTTCCCAGCTGTCTTCAGGCAACAGCTCCTCGTCGAAATCGAGTCTTGCTTCGTTAGTCGCGTCTAGTACCAACCGATTATTCGGTCGACTGTTGAATTCGTTGACAGCCTTGAGTCTCGACACATGCACCACTGGGTAGAAGCGATACCCACTTCGGTCTGGCAGCTCCAGCTCGTACGCAAACTCTTCCACCTTGCGCTTGATCCGAAAAGGTCCATGCCATCGATGAGCTAATTTCTTCGCTCAGCCCGGTTTGACGCGTTCCATGTACAACCACGCCCGGCTCCCAATCTCAAAAAATATCTCGGTGGGACTCTTGCAGGATCATCTATCTCTTCCGAAGCTTCTGGAGGGTCTACCGAGTGTTCGTTTCCACTTGGTTGAGGTACAGCGGCTTTTTCCAGTCGACTCAGGGCATCATTATGCTATTTAGCCCTTCGCTTCTTTTCTACAGCCTGATAATCTTTGGCCATAGTTAGGGCGTTCTCATGTTGTCGATTGATCTCACGCCGCCACGCCAGTGCATCAGATTGCTTGCCGAGTCCTCGTTTGAGTGATGAAGACATCGCCCTCAACGTCGACTGCGCATCCCAACCGTGAACGAGGTAGAACGGTGTTTCCTTCCTCATAGTTTCCTAAGAAGTATAAATAGCGAATACCAGCTTTTCGGCGATTTCGTCCCAATCTTGCTGTAGAGGGTCTTCCGCGTACACTCGTACGGAACATATCACCGACTTCACCGAGCGTTCCTGCTGTCCATTAGCCTGTGGCCGATAGCTTAAAGTTGCTCGTGATCTTGACTGCATCATCTCCGCGAACGCTTGGAAAACCTCGCTCATGAAGCGTGGGTCGCGGTCGTGCCTGATCAAAGATGGAGCTCCGAACCGTCAGTACACACATTCTTCGAGCACTTGAGCAACACTCAGCGCAGTCGTATCCGACATAGCCTTGGCAATAACGAATTCCGTGAACGAGCACTGAAATAGGTGCAACGCCGTGTTGCCCCTGCGAGATTTCGGTAGTGGGATCACAAAATACATCGAGACGATCAGGAACGGTTGTTCGGCTAGTACATTGATAGGCGAGTATCCACGAAGCTGCGGGCGGCTTTTACTCGAGCTGCAATCCGGACATGACTTCACATGCTTTTCCACGTCAGCGTACAAGCCGATCCAATAATAATCGGACTTGACGCGATGGAACGCTCTCACCACACCTTGACGTCCACCTTCCAGCGAGTCGTGACAGTTCTGTAGGACCTCTTGAATCATCGTTGTCAGTACTACAAGCCGCATCTTGGTCTCTTCTTGCCAACCGTGGTTGTACCGACGATTCAATCCAAGATAGTGAAGCACGCCGTCTTGTGATGACACGAACCGGTCAGCATACTTCCAGGCATCTCGATCTTCCTTATAACTAAGCTCTTCTGCTTGACCTTGAAGCACCTTCTTGATGTTAGACCACTTCTGCTCCTCGTCTTGTGCCACCATTATCCGTCTGCGTCGTTCCCGCTGTATTGCTACCGGGCCAACATCTTCCGCATCGGGAAATGCCGCTGGTACAGTCTTGTAAGGATGGTCTAGCAAAGATTCGCCGATTGAATCTTCGTTGGACGTCTCTCGTCGTTCTTCATGCTGTTCTTGAGCTTTGGAGACCCCCTCCAAGTGTTCTTCTGCAAACCTGACGCATTTCTTGGCTTTCGTCTGTCGCCTAGTCATCACTGCAATATTACCATAATCGCACTCTGGTGAGCTGTAATCAACCGCGAAATTTTCGAACGTTTTCCACTTTGAAGACTCGCTGCCTCACCGTACATGTACTTGACGCTCTGTTCCACGTGACGAAACATCTACCGAGTCTTCATCCGGCTCGTAGATCATTTCTTGGATGCGATTCAGCGACGCCAATTCCGACTTGCGAGTTTCAGCTAAGATGACACGACTGACCTTTGATTCCAGCGCTTGAGTGGCTAACGAATCCGCGGCAGCGTTGTATTCTCGTACGACGTGAAGATATTTCACTGATCGAAGCTTGGCCGCGAGCTCCTTGTAAATATTCAGCAGCGCTAGCAGAGTTTTCTTCCTGCATGCTATCACCCCTAGTGATTGTTGAATCGCGAGCCTTGAGTCACCAACGATGACTAAATCCTCGGCACCGTGAGCAATAGCAGCCTTCACACCGTTTATCATCCCTGTGTACTCTGCCTCATTCACCGTGGTGGCCGAGAGGTAAGCATTTGCAGCAATTACTATCTTCCACTCAGGAAGGCTCCACAACACCCATGAACAACTCCCGTAGCCACAGTACTTCTCCGTCTTCTCTGATCCGTCAAAAGACATGACGAATCCACTGAAATTACGGGGAAGCCTGGCGTACAGCAACGCGGGGTCCATTCGAATAGTCGGAGAGCCCTTGTTTGGAGGTGACCGGCGCGAGTGAATCTTCCAGGTCTGCAGTAGCTGTGCGAAGGCGACATCTTTCTCCTTGACGCGCTGCACCTACAAATGCCACTGTGAGAGCAGCACTGCGAACTGGACGGCGCGACCGAAGAGAGACTTCGACTTATGTACCCACTCTAACGTCGAGAATCATGTATAGATATGTAGCGTCTTTCCTGCCAGCTGGACGTAACAGATCTTCAGCAGCAAAAGTAACGCCAAAACTTCCTTCTCAGGAGGATGGTAGTTCATCTCGGATTCCTATAGCACCCGACCGAGGAATTGTACGGGGTGTAACTTTCCATCGTGTTCTTGCATGAGCGTAGTGCTCAACGCCCATTTATTCGCAAAGAGCATGTTACGAACTTCCTTCGACCGGTTGAAGTGCCTTAGGATGGGTGAATGTGAAGCACTCGCCTTCAATTTTTCGAAGGAACGACGGGCCGCAGAAAGGCCTCACTACGGCAAAGTCTTCATCCTTAAGCTGGTACAGCGCCGCACCGTAGACCGCGAAGTCTTGAATGTAGCGGCTGTTGTAATTAGCCGCCCCAAGAAACGACTGCATGCCCTTCTTACTCGCTGGAAATGAAAGCTCGGTAATGACCGCAAGCTTCTTCGGATCAGCCCTGATTCCTTCTGGCGAAATTTTATGCGACTGAAAGTCCACCTTGGGCTGGCAGAAGATGCTCTTAGTGAAACTAATGCTGATTCGACACTGTGCAAATCTGGCCAGCTATCGGTCCAGCGCCGCCAGGCAGCTGTTGAAATCCTCACCACCAAAGCAAATATCATCCACAAACGACCGTCGACCAATCACAGGTACCAGCGATGATTCGTCCGGATCCCCGTTCGTAAACATGACAGCGACGGGGCTGTTGACGAGTTGTAGCACAGGGTCGGCCTCCACCTTCGTTTGAAACGAACCCACGGTGCTTGGCCCACGACGTTCCTTGGCCGGTTCTTCAGCGAAACGCATTCTCTCCGAGTATTCAAACCAACCTCCTTTAGGCTGACCGAACCCCCAGAGTGCGTTGTCAATCATACGTTGGTCGATCATCGGCGCGTTCTTTAATCCGAAGGACATGCGCAACCACTCGAAGTGTCCGAGTGCGCAGGCAAACGCCGACACTTTACGTGCTCGCAAGGTCATCATGACCGCCCAGAAGCCGCTTGCAGCATCCAGCGAACAGAACCATAGGTAGCACTCGAGATCGGTCAACAGTTCGTCGACTAGCGGCATTGCATACTCCATGATTGCGGTGATGGCATTCACCATCTTGTAATCAATGCAGATCCGGATGTCCATCCCGTTCTTTTTCATCATAATCACGATCGGCGATGCTTATGGACTGTCTGAAAAGAGGATCAGTCCTGCTCGCAGCAAAGCGCGTAGCAGTTCGTACAGTTTGCATAGAAATCGTAACGGCACGCGTCGGGCACGCTGTTTAATTGGGGCATGCCCCTGCGTGTCAATATCGCATACCGCGCCGTAGGCTGGCGGCGACATTGCGTTACCACTAGCAATCAGGATGTGCTCGTGGCTCTTCAGCGTTGCGACCAGACGGTCTCGGCGATCGATCGAGAGCTGAGAATCAGCAACACTGTGCGCATTGTAGTCTATATAGTCGCGTTGATCTCTTCGGTCAGGTCTGGTGGGAAGGCCAACTCCTTTGCGTAGTCCTCCAGTCCAATGTTGTTAGCTGGATGCTCGCAGAAGTCATTCCTTGCGTTCTCCGTTGTTTCATTTCCTTCTGTTGCTAATACTCGAGCAACCGAGATATACGTCTCGTCCAAAGTCCCTACGGACGCTTCTCTCGACTCAAAATCGACATCCGCCTTGAGTTGAATACTCGGTACTGGCTGGGTTCATCTCCTTCCCATCCTGGTTTCCCATCTCTAGGCCATCTGCCGAGTCTTTGTTCGCAATATTGAATGCGCGGGCAACCGACATATTGGGCTGTTGACTTTTGTTCAGCGCCTCGGATGGCCGTTGTCTTGACAGTTCGGCATTCGCAGCAATCTCGCATCGAACACTCGGTGCCGTATTCACCACCTTCAGCGCAATGTCTGCATCCTCTGGACCAATTACTAATGACTCGTTCGTAATTCGGCTGCGCACACGGCCGGGACATTTTCGTCAAAACTGGTGACTCCATCTAATCCAGTACTGTTACCTGTCGCTTCCGTGGTCACCCCATACTTGAAACGAACACTCGTTGGCGTATGCAAAACGTTTACCCAGCTCAGTAGTTCGTGCGTACGCGCTACTGAGGCTTCGTTTGCATTATTGCCTCCGCCGTGAGCTGTCGTGTAAGTGCCCAAAGATTCTTCGGAAGGCTGACTATCGGCCGAGTCCCCGGCTGTCATCCCAGACGCCAGACAGACCTCCACTCGTTCACGTTCCTCCATGATCATTGCTTAGCGCTCTGCACATGTCAGACGATCAATAGAGTCCATTAGCGAGTCTTCAAGAGGCCTTGCTAGCACCCCACTGGGTTCTGGAAAGTTTCGTCGCTCGACTGCCGAAGGCTGCGTTGTAAGCCATTGCTCGTAGATTTCACACTCACGCTGGAGCAGCTCGCGGTCTTTGCAATCTTCGTGGGTCAGCACTTGCCAGTCTTGGTACTTCTTGGAACCCAGACGCACATAGCCGTCACCTGGCGGCAAATTTCCATCTGGAATCCACATCGCGATCGAGTCTTGTGCTGGTAGGTACACAGTTTGGTCGGACATATTGGTCAATCGAATGCTCTCAGGCCGTCCACGTCGAAACCTAGACACTGACGGGTTAGCTTGTTCGTTCGACGAATCCACAGTACGTGTTTCTCCAGCCCGACTTGGCGCTTCGCTAGTCGATATTCTCGCCACTCGTGCGCTTGAATGTCCAAACGCTCAGGTGGCCCGGCATTAACGTGGGAGCCGTACTCTTCACTGTCGATCATGTTCTTTGTCTTGATCGGTGGGATTTGAACTTCGTGCGGCAATTGCGCAGCGCCGTGAAACAGGTAAACCGGATCCCTACTGGGATCATAAAGTCGGTCCCGAGTACGACGTCGACGCCTGCACTATGCGCCATGACCCACATCTCGAATTCGTACACCATCTCCCATCCGAGCGTAATCTTGACGCACGCTCGTCACGTCGTCGACACCTTGCCTTCGTTGATTCCTTGAATGTCAATGCGGCGTCCGTGATCAGGTACATCTCGGAGCCGCAACTTCTTGGCAAAGACGGCGGTGATCACACTAACGTTCGCTCCTGTGTCGAGGAGGATCTTCGCTCGCTGGTCGTTTACAGCGCCTTTGCACCAGAGCTCTCATTCTGATCCGTCGGCCGAATTTCTTGGCTGACCACCACCCCTGTCTCTCGCCAGGGTCAGCTTCATCATCTTGAAGTGACCCTTGGGCTCGTCTCGCGCTGCACTTGAAACCACGCCAAACGAACCCGCGCAGGTGCCCTCATCAGCATCAGCACACTCCACTCACTCCCCAACACCTCCACCGAGGATTCCACTCCTCTCCTTTTCATTTTCCGTCGCGTTCACACTTGTTACGTAATTATATGGCCATTCACTCTGCCCCAAGAAAGCAAAGATACACTCTGCTTCCATTGAAGGCTCGGTTAGCTGTGGCAGCCCGATAGGGACCAACCCAGTTGTAATTGGCGGGCTGCCTAGTTTAAATGACGTTCTTGAACGACGGCCTGAGCTCTGGTGGGAGTTCCTCCTTCGTGCCTTTAGTACGCACGAATTTGTCAAGGTCTTGGAAGTTGCGGAAAAGTTCGCATTGTCCAGCATCATGGTGTAGTTTGCAGAACTTGCATCGCTTGTTACAGTAGTGGGTGGAGTAAATCATGCCACCACACACCGCGCATGGTCCGTACTGAGGTCGTTGGTTGTCGCGGTTGAAGTCACGTCGACCGCGTTGGTCCTGATTGAACCCACGGTCACGACCTTGGCGATCTTGATTGAAGCCATTCTCGCGATCAGGCGTGTTTCCACGTGGTTGACGGTTGTCTAAACGTGCGTAGGTGCCTTCAGCAGCTGCACGCGCTCATTTTCGTTAGCCGCGGCGAGGTATGAATCATATTTATCCAATGAGAAATCACCATCCGTATTATCTGCCTGAAAGTCGTTGTACTCGTCTTGGACATCGTTGTAAGCGCTCGGATCTTCGTTTGAATACTCGGTGCCTCCCTGAGCAGCTTCACGACCCTCTAATTCAGCTAGTAGGTCATCCACCGTGGCTTCAATGAGCGTCACGCTTGGTTTATTGAGGCTGTCATCGCGGCGACGGTCATCACGCCAATTGTTGCGGGCGTACCCATCGTCGCGTCACGCATCACGGTTTTTGGAGTATCGATACTCACTGTCACGCCTAGCCATTCTCTCCTTGCCCTTGAGAACATCTTCGATGATCTCTTCGAGCTCGTGAATGTCGGCGACTCGAGCGTGGTAAAGACTCTCGGCCAACTTGTCATCATCGCATGTCGCAAGGAACTTCTGTACGTGTTCTTTCGCGACCACCGACTCGAAGTGTAGACGGGCGGTTCGAGCGTAGCCATTCAGCTTGTTTATGTAGTCGCACAGATGTTCGTTACGTTCCCGCTTTGCAGAGTAGTAATGGGACAGTGCCGTCTGCGTGAACTACGAGCAGTAGTATCGGATGAACGCATCGCTCAGCAGCTTCCACTTGCGCTTCGTCTTCTTCAGAAGTTGACGGAACCAATGGATGGCTCCGTCCTGGAGACTAAGCTCAAATGGAATGCACCATTTGTCGGCATCTGTGTGGGTTTCAGTCACTTCGTAGACGAACCCACGGAGCCACTGCATACAGTTCTCGCTCTTGTTGTGAGAGCCTGAGAACGGCGTGATCCGATCCAACGGTCGGTGCGATACCATTTCAATCCTCGGTGTCGGGTCCACGTCGTTCAGCGTCGCCATCTCATTCATCTGACGCATCAGCTCGAGTTGAGGGTCTTCCTCGTCGCATGTACGCACCAAAATGTCATCGTCACTGACGAACCATCACTGTCGACTTGACGACGTCCGGCACTACCTTTGGGAGATCGCGCACCGCCTCCGCGACCGAACGAGCTCACGTTACCAGCGTAAATACGCTGCATATGGCTCTCCGAACGTGGCGTAACCATGTGCGAGTCTTGAAAGTACGGTGAAGCTTCGGTAGTGCCAAAGGCACCACGCTCAGCTCCACGCTTGGTCGGAGAGTACGGTCGAGTCGTTGGGGTGTCTGCGGTACCGGAATCGTGGACGGATCTTCGTCTTGAATGATCGGTCGACTCACAGGCTTCTTTCCAGCATTGATACCAACAGCGCCAAACGCCTTCCAAAGCTTCTTCTTCCATTTCTGGAGAGCATCTCCGGCTTCATGGGGACTCCAATCTTGGAGCGCCATCGTCGATGGGTACGTCTCATTTTCGAAGCCCAGCGACAACAGCAGCGAAACTGAATCCTCGGCAACTTGACTAGTCGACAGCGAATTGACTGGGTATTGAAGTTCCTGCGCAAGCGCAGGCCAGTCATCCTTTCTCTTGGGGATGGGCTTGAACAGCTGCATCCACTCATCATTCTGCATCAGCGCTTGTACGCGGTCGAAAACGCGCTTGGCGGCTGGTGTATCACCGTTGATAGGTGGGCGAGGTGCCTTCAGCAGTGCTGAATGCTTTGTACCCGCCACCGAATGTTTAGAGCCCTCGGTCCCATCGTCATAACCTTCATAGGGCCGGTTTCGGTCCCACTACGTCATCTAGCTCGTCGGCGAGGCTCCTCGAAAGGGACTTGGTCGCCCCGCTCAGCCCTGATGACAGCGTGGTCGTCTCCGGTGTACTTGCGCCTGGCTCTGGAGCCGGCGTCTTGTCTTCGTAATCTTCATAATCGTGGGCGTCAGAAACGCTGTCTGCATCGTCGTCAAAGCTCACCGAAAGCTCGGTGGCGGCTGCAAAGCGCCCAGCCGGCCTTGAACTCTCGTCGTGAGCTCCGCCAGATTTGGCAGGCGTAACTGGTACCGTCGGTTGTCCTTTCGCCATGCTTCTTGTTTCTTTTTCTTCTTTTTCTTCTTCTCTTGGATGCTCGTAAACTGGAAGGCCATACATACAGCTCACAATGGTCACAATCTGTTTTTTGGGTCGCGGCACCAGTTGTGGTGTTGGAATTTCCACGTGAACGCTAGCTACAAATGTAGTTAGGACGTTCCCACAACACTACGTCTACTACGATAGTAAACGATCGTTCGGGCGGACCTGAAGACCCCAGTTCTGCCCTTGCACCGGGACAAACTGGACCTTGTAAACTACTTATATAGGCCAACCAGTAAGCATAAGAGCACGCTACTAGCACGAGCAAAGCTAGTAGGTGTTATGAATCCTCGTGGTCCTAGCAGCGGAAGGGTACCACGCACGGGTAAGCCTTTTACGAGGGCACCGAGTGTTCAACACTCGATTGGAAGAATAAAAGGGAAGCAATTCAAGCACCCCCAGTCGTGCAAATAGGCAACAATAAGCCGTCACGTAAAAACCGCCCGATAGTAATCGGCCAATACACAAAGTCTCTTGGCCTTGCCGGATGAACCCTCGCTACAGAGATTCGAGCTCACCGACAGGCATAACACACTCAAGCAAGCTTGTCCAGACGCTTACCTTGAAACCGGACGTCGCTCTGTGTGCTTGAGTGGAAATTCTGTTCTGTATTTATGTTTACTCTTTCGGGTCTATTCCTAATAAGAAGTCCGAATCAAGTGTACAAATATCAAGTGAGCAATGATCCGTTATGGATCTTCTTGCACGCCAAGCGTCGTCTGCACCGTCGCATGAGTATCTTTAACGACCCGCGCCCTGTCCCAGACGGTGAACGTGTCTTTCAAGGGTCGCTAAGTCTTCCGCGAACTCATCCCAACCGCCACCGAGGGTTCGTACCGTAGACGGTCAGTTCTTGGCCGCTGAATGCGAATCCGGCCCGTCCATTATTAATAGTAAGGACAGCCTGGATTCAGTGACATATGGACCGTATCCAATATTCGCTGAGAGTTCGGTACTGACGCCGTCGAGTCTCTTGCACCTTGGAGTCACTGTACAACACATGACCGAGGGTTCGTCGCTTGATCATCTTGGGCGGTGCCACGTCTTTGTCGACGGGCGATTATCCGCAACTATGGAGAAATCACTACACCACAGTCCTGAGACACCGCGAGCCCCAAACACGCCCGTACAGTCCCACAACTGCACACGTTCTAACCGGTCCTCTTCGCCAGCTAGAATAACACCTCAGCGTCGTCGACATCAGCATTGGCTTCGACCAATCTGACGTTCCGGCGCAACTCGGGCATACCTCTCTTCTTCAGATCTGCGTCCTCAAATGCACGTATCATCGTTTCAAACGCCGGTGCCAACGCCGCTCGAGACAACCAGAACGTCTCATACGTGGCGGTGAGTACGAGCTACGGCAGCTCACGCTTTTCGACTCTCTTCGCGATCACGTCCACTATCAGCGACGACACTCCCGAGAACGTAGTTTCTTCGTCACCAATCGACAGACGTTCCCCAAAGCTCGTAGACGGCAAGTCCTCGACGTCCAATGCACCCGTTCCGTCTTCATCCTCTTCTTCGTCGACTCTATCAGGCTTCTCGTCTGCGTAGGGTCGACTCCAGCGTCTTTGAAAGCGCTTTAAACGGTTGACGCTCACCGTGACAACCTTGTTCGGGTGTGTCGGGATCGCGATCTTGTAGGCGTTTTTCTCGTCTTGGTCAACAACACGGTAGGGGCCGTACCAGGAGAACGCCAGCTTCTTCGCTCTGCGTTCCCCCACTAGGCTTTAAAGTACTGGTACACCCAGACTGCGTCTCCCTCAGCATAAGTCACCTTCTCTTGGTTGTCTGGCCGTTGCTCGTGTCGATCCTGGGCCTTGAGTAGCTGTCGTTCCACAAGACGACGATAGTCACGCAGCGAGCGATACAAACTCCTTCGGTACGTCGCAGCTTCGTTACTCTTCCAGTCCTTCCCAGTGTTCAGGAACGCCACGTCGATAGGTAGGACAGGATCGCGTCCGTACAGACTAAAGAACGGGGTGTCACCGAGGCCCTCGTGATATGCCGTCCGGTACCCAAATAGGACCCTTGGCAGGTACACGTCCCAATCCGTCTGCGTCTCGTCACAAACATACGTAGCATCTCCATCAGCGTTCCATTGAAACGTTCCACCAGACCTTGCGTCTGCGGGTGGTACGCTGCCCCGAACAACTGCTTAATATTCAACGTCTGATACAGTGACTTGGCCTGATTGGACGTGAAGTTGGACCCACGATCACTTAGTAGACGCTCCGACACTCCATGTTGGCAGATAACGCCCTCTATCATCGCGTTCACAAACGAGATCGTGTCCAACGAAGTGACCGCAAATGCCTCGACCCATCTTGTGAAATAGTCCACAAACAGTAGAATGTACTTGTTTCCACGAGGAGTGACGACCAATGGTCCAATTGCGTCGACTACGAGTAGCGAGAACGGACCAGATAAGTCTTAAACTGGCATCCGTTGCATCAGTCCAGCTCTCCAGGGCCTATGTTTCTTTCCACCACTGCAGATAGAGCATTAACGCACGTAATCGATCACATCCTTCCTCCACCGATGCAAATACGCGTGGCGTCTCACCTTGTCCGTCGTCTTCGCTCACTCCAAATGTGCAGAAAAGATGTCGGCGTGGAAATAGTGCAGGAACGTCTCAATGAACGGTAACGGGACAGTTGGAGCGCACACAGTTCTGGCTGGACCGGCACGTGTTTTCCTAGATGCACGAGACGTGCCAGAACTCCATTTCGAATCAAGTAGTGCGGGGACATCTTCAACACACTCACTCTCAGTTGAGGGTCAAGAGCCAAGACTCCATCTTTCAGGAACGCCTTCAGAGCTCGCATCCAGGGCACACGTTCTTGCTCCGCCACGAACTTGTCATAGTGTAACCTAAACACGTCGATCGGTGATAAGTTCGCCTGTAGAGCCCTCCCTTGCGAGTCTTCTTCTTGCTCCGCTTGTGTGAGAGGCTCGACAGTCACGGACGCATCCTCAGTCTGTTGGTTACTTCTCTCAGTTTCTCCGTTAGAATCCGTAGTCTCGGCAGGCTCCCCGACTGGGATTGGAACGTCGGTGACGTTCCGACCCAGCGTTCCGATTAAGACTGGCGTTCCATCTTGTGTCGGCACTTGATCCGAGGTCGGCACTTTTAAGTCAGGAGTCTTGTCCTCATCGTCGTTGAGAAGGTCATCCATCCTGATGGCGCATACAATATCCGCGTCCAGTCGGTGATACAGTCTCGACAAACCGTCAGCGTGTCCCATCGACGCTCCTGACCTGTGGTATATCTTAAACCGTAGCTGCGACAGCTCCATGGCCCATCGTGCCAACTTGGCGCTCGACGTTCTTGTTGTCTCGCCGAAGATTCACGTGAGAGCTGATGGTCTGTGTACGGATCAAATTCCGCGTGACTCAGATAACGCCGGAACTTGCGTGTCAACCATACGATTCCCCAGCACTCAATTTCAGTTGTTCCACTTGTCTTGTTAACCCAGTTCCGTTGCGATCCGACCAGCATCTTACTCGTGTACGCAATCACCCTGTCTCTCTTGTCGACCTCTTGCATCAGACATGCTCCCACCGCTAAGTGTGACGAATCCAGGTAGAGCTTGAATCTTTTTTTTGAAGTCCGGATGCACCAGTATTGGTGGTTTCACTAGTGCTCATTGTAGTTGTCGGAACGCGCCGTCGCAATCGTCGTCCCATCAGAAATCGAAGTCCTTCTGCTTCAAGCGTTCCAGCGGCGCAGAAATAACAGCGAACACCGGTATATAGCGTCGAAAGTAGCTTGGCAGTCCCAGGAAAGCCCTAACAGTGTGCAAGTCATGCGGTCTCTCGATGTTCATCACCTCCTTCGCCTTCTCAGGGCTCGGTAGTATTCCAGTCGGAGTCACGATATGACCCAGAAACGCCACTTGATCACGTCCCCAATGGCACTTCTTCATCTTCAACCTAAACCCTGCCGCTCGGAAACGCCCAAGAACCTGACGTACCCGAATCAAATGGATCGGAAAGTCGTCACTGAAGACAACACAGTCATCGAAGTAGACGAGATACGTCCTCCACTTGAGATCAACGAGAACGTTCTCCATCAGACGTTCAAATGCAGGCACCAGGGATAACACAAACCAACCGGCATAAGCAACCCTAGTAAAGGCCAGATTTTGCTCGGCAACGCCTCCCTCTCCACACGGGGCAGAGCCATTGGAGCCATTCCAATATTCCGCCGAGCGAATGTCCCTATAATAAAGGAAAAAC